>NC_132927.1:34033110-34355101 GCF_047675955.1 Chlorocebus sabaeus
ATTAAGGAAGAAACAAAGATGTTCTTTGAAACCAGTGAGAACAAGTTAAAACGTATCAGAATCTCTGAGACACATATAAAGCTGTGTGTAGAGGGAAATTTATAGCACTAAATACCCACAAGAGAAAGCTGGAAAGATCTAAATTCAACAGCCTAACATCACAATTAAAAGAACTAGAGAAGCGAGAGCAAACACATTCAAAAGCTAGCAGAAGACAAGAAATAACTAAGGTTAGAGCAGAACTGAAGAAGATAGAGACACAAAAAACTCGTCAAAAAAATCAATGAATCCAGGAGTTGGTTTTTTGAAATGATCAACAAAATTGATAGACCACTATCCAGACTAATAAAGAAGAAAAGAGAAGAGAATCAAATAGACACAATAAAAAATGATACAGGGGATATCACCACTGATCCCACAGAAATACGAACTACCATCAGAGAATACTATAAACACCTCTATACAAATAAACTAGAAAATCTAGAAGAAGTGGATAAATTCCTAGACACATACACCCTCCCAAGAAAAAACCAGGAAGAAGTTGAACCCCTGAATAGACCAGTAAAAACTTCTGAAAGTGAGGCAGTAATTAATAGCCTACCAATCAAAAAGTCCAGGACCAGGCGGATTCACAGCTGAATTCTACCAGAGGTACAGAGAGGAGCTGGTACCATTCCTTCTGAAACTATTCCAAACAATAGAAAAAGAGGGATTCTTCCCTAAATCATTTTATGAGGCCAGTGTCATCCTGATACCAAAACCTGGGGGAGACACTACAAAAAAGGAAAATTTCAGGCCAATATTCCTGATGAACATTGAAGTGAAAATCCTCAATAAAATACTGGCAAACTAAATCCAGCAGAACATCAAAAAATTTATCCACCATGTTCAAGTCGGCTTCATCTCTGGGATGCAAGATTGGTTCAACATATGCAAATCAATAAACGTAATCCAGCACATAAACAGAACCAATGACAAAAACGACATGATTATCTCAATAGACGCAGAAAAGGCCTTCAACAAAATTCAACACACTCTCAATAAACTAGGTATTGATGGAACATACCTCAAAATAATAAGACCTATTTATGACAAACTCACAGCCAACATCATACTGAATGGGCAAAAGTTAGAAGTATTCTCCTTGAAAACTGGTACAAGACAAGTATGCCCTCTCTCACCACTCCTATTCAACATAGTATTGGAAGTTCTGGCCAGGGCAGTTAGGCAAGAGAAAGAAATAAAGGGTATTCAAATAGAAAAAGAGGAAGTCAAATTGTCTCTGTTTGCAGATAACACGACTGTATATTTAGAAAACCCCATCATCTCAGCCCAAAATCTCCTTAAGCTGATAAGCAACTTCAGCAAAGTCTAAGGATACAAAATCAATGTGCAAAAATCACAAGCATTTCTATACACCAAGAACAGACAAACAGAGAGCTAAATCATGAGTGACCTCCCATTCACAATTGCAACAAAGAAAATACATAGGAATATAACTTACAAGGGATTTGAAGGACCTCTTCAAGGAAAACTATAAACCACTGCTGAAGGAAATATGAGAGGACACAAACAAATGCAAAAACATTCCATGTTCATGGATAGGAAGAATCATTATCATGAAAATGGCCATACTACCCCAAGTAATTCATAGATTCAATGCTATCCTATCAAGCTACCACTGACTTTCTTGAAAGAATTGGAAAAAACTACCTTATATTTCATATGGAACCAAAAAAGAGCTCATATAGCCAAGACAATTCTAAGCAAAAGGAACGAAGCTGGAGGCATCACACTACCTGACTTCAAACTACACTACAAGGCTACAGTAACTAAACAGCATGGTACTTGTACCAAAACAGACATATAGACCAATGGAACAGAACGAGGCCTCAGAAATAACACCACACATCTACAGCCACCTGGTCTTTGACAAACCTGACTAAAACAAGAAATGGGGAAAGGATTCCCTATTTAATAAATGGTGTTGGGAAAACTGGCTAGCCATATGCAGAAAACTGAAACTGGATCCCTTCCTTACACCTTATACAAAAATTAACTCAAGATGGATTAAAGACTCAAATGTAAGACCTAAAACCAAAAAAACTCTAAAATAAAACTTAGGCAATACCATTCAGGACATGGGCGTGGGCAAAGACTTCATGACTAAAACACAAAAAGCAATGGCGACAAAAGTCAAAATTGACAAATGGGATCTTATTAAACTAAAGAGCTTCTGCACAGCAAAAGAAAATATAGTCGGAGTGAACAGGCAACCTACAGAATGGGAAAAAGCTTTGCAATCTATCCATCTGACAAAGGGCTAATATCCAGAATCTACAAAGAACTTAAACAAATTTACAATTTAAAAAACCCCATCAAAAAATGGGTAAAGGATATGAACACACACTTCTCAAAAGAAGACATTTATGCAGCCAACAAACTATGAAAAAAAGCTCATCATCACTGGTCATTGGAGAAATGCAAATCAAAGCCACAATGAGATACTATATCATGCCAGTTAGAATGGTGATCATTAAAAAGTCAGGAAACAACAGATGTTGGAGAGGATGTGGAGAAATAGGAATGATTTTACACTGTTGGTAAGAGTGTAAATTAGTTCAACCATTGTGGAAGACAGTGTAGCGATTCCTCAAGGATCTAGAACTACAAATACCATTTGACCCAGCATTCCCATTACTGGGTATATGCCAAAAGGATTATAAATCATTCTACCATAAAGACACATGCACACGTATGTTTATTGCTGCACTGTTAACAATAGCAAAGACTTGGAACCAACCCAAATGCCCATCAATGATAGGCTGGATAAAGAAAATGTGGCACATATACACCATGGAATACTATGCAGCCATAAAAAAGGATCAGTTCATGTCATTTTCAGGGACATGGATGAAGCTGGAAACCATCATTCTCAGCAGACTAACACAAGAACAGAAAATCAAACATCGCATGTTCTCACTCATAAGTGGGAGTATATGAGAACATGAACACAGGGAGGGGAACATCTCACACCCGAACCTGTTGGGGGGTGGGGGGCTAGGGGAGGAATAACATTAGGAGAAATACCTAATGTAAATGACGGATTGATGGGTGCAGCAAACCACCATGGCACGTGTATAACTATGTAATAAACCTGCACGTTTTGCACATGTACCCCAGAACTTAAAGTATATTTTAAAAAGCAAACATAGCATACTTTTCTTGAGAAATAAATCTGTAAAATGGCAAAAAGAAAAAAAAAAAAATCCAGTCATGTAGAAAGCACCAGCAATGTCTTTTTTATACAACTCACAAATGGGAAGACGTATGTGCTCTGGTAGGAGTTCTTTACCTGGGATGCAGGGACATCTGGGGACTTCAGAAGGTCCCCAAACACTGTAAAACTATATCAAAAAATTATGTGTATGTGCATATTACTGTAGAGATGGCCCATAACTTAAATTGCATACTCATCGAGGAATCCATATCCCCCAAAAGTTCATGAGCCAGAACTCGATAGCACACAATAATTGCTGAAAACTATTAGAGCTGGAAGGAACTTTAAAGATTCTCTCATTCAAAATATCAGAAACTGAAGTATTCACTTGTGGATTGGGAAATGGAGGTACAATCCTCCATTTCTCAGGCAAGAACATCAAATGTGTTCTCAGGCAAGAACATCAAAGTGTGGCAGCACATAGTTTGGTTAACATAAAGCTAATTTAAAGAAGAAATTCAAAATGGTAATGACTGATAATTAGAGTGATATTTCTTAAGAGGTAGGTAGAGTTTTCCCTTTTGGAAAGCTTTTTTTTTTTCTTTAAGAAAAATCTGAGGTATTATTTACTGTAGTTGAGTTCCTGGTTAAAGGGAAGAGACAATGTGGCACTGTAGCCCTCAAATGCTCCTACTTCTTCTCTTTCCTGGTCTATAGTAACTCCAATAAATGAAATTCACAAGTCTATCCAAGGGCAAAGGCAACATATGATCTTGTATATAAAGTTCACTTTTACATTTAAATTGTGTGTTTACTTTTTCAGCCTTGTCAACTAGAAGTAATGGAAGACTTCAGATCCTGTAACTTGTTTTAAGATGAACATAACATAAAGTCCCATTATTTGGGATGGAAGTATTTTACATTTTGTGATCATCTGGACAAAGCCCAGATTGGCATTTATCTTCGTAGTCTCAAAAATGGGTTTGGTAAATGTATTTAGAGTAGAGAAACAAGATTGAGGAAGAATGCTTAACCTGCCAGTCCCTGTTGCAAGCATTAATCTGTGTATCAAACACTAGTGGTTAATATGCTGTCTAGCAAAGACATTTATTCCTCAGACCAGGTCTAAACAAAATATTGTTAGCTAATTGCTTATGGAATTGTACTTACTTTAAATAATTCAACCACATTTTTAAAAAGAAGTATTATTTAGCTAAAAATTCACATAGCTATGCTGGGCTTTTGGCCTGATTGGTTTGTTTTACTATTAGTCATCATAAGAGTCAGATGATCACAGCCTCTTAGATGAACGCAAGAAATAATATAGCAGAAACTACCTGAGTATTCATTCTTTTTTTTTTTTTTTGTATTTTTAGTAGCGATGGGGTTTCACCATGTTGGCCAGGCTGGTCTCGAACTCCTGACCTTGTGATCTGCCCACCTTGGCCTCCCAAAGTGCTGGGATTACAGGCGTGAGCCACCGCACCCGGCCTTCATTCTTGAATACAATATTCATAAAGCCACTTGCGGTGAAATTCTAATTTGTTCCTGCATTAAATAAAAATGTTATCAATTTATAAAACCTGATGTTTAAACAAGTGAATGATAGTGTTTTTAAAAAAGAGAAATTTAAATCCTTCCTTTTTTTAATGCCTTCAGTGTTTTGGTCTTTAAGATTGAATGTTAGTCAATGTCTCTGAGTCCAAAAGACTGACAATTTCATCCCAATGTTGATGTTTTCCCCTTTATCCTTTAGAATTGGGCTCAGCCTCAGCTGAGTTGGAATGTCCATTAGGCTGATAAAGATCTCAATTCAGCTATGTAGAAAAATATATATTTTATTCAATTCCTTTTGTATTCCTTTATTTCCTCAAATGCTTGATTCTTCTATAGAATTCTTTCTTTATATCATTTCCTTGTCTACATACATTTTTGGAGAATAGCAGCTACCTAAATTACTGAAATATTAGCAAAGTCAAAGACATGGAAACGTCTTAAACACAATAATTAGAGTTTGGGCTCCAAATAAACTACCTGATATGTAAATAAGTCAAATCAAGGCAACTTTTAAAAAATTTTCTCTTTTAGGGACTCTGAAACATTTCCCTAAAGTAATTTTCATTTCAAAACTGCCAAGTGTACCAGTAAAAGTCATAATTAGGCAACAGGTCATTTCAGCTGTATCTCATGATTTCCCCAGAGAATAAACAGTGATGATAACAGTGAGCACAAGAAGCATAAAACCAGCCACACGGAGAAGGGCAAATGCCCAGGAAAACAGCAGTTACCATCAGATACAGGTGAGTTTTGTTCAGAGACATGGTTGGATGCTAAGGGCACCACTCTTGCAGAATGTTTCTTCATCTTTTGCAATGATTTGTCTTGTTCTCAGTGCTTCCTTTGACTTTGTTTTGAGTATCCTGTTCTGTAGCACACACTCTGCTGTGGCTGGTGTCTAGATGCTGTTCTGCGAATGTTGCTGAAACCAGCAAGGACTGGTTTGCTGTCTCCCTGGGAGACTATTTGCCCCACATTCAAACAATGTTTGACCTCCTCTAAAAATTTTTTTAAAAAAAATCAATTGTGAGGCACAGTGGGAAACTGAAAAACGAAAGGAGAAATAAAGACTGTTTTCCACTTAAAGTGCAGCAGAGTTGCTGGACTGAAGCATTGCTTTTCTAAAGATATATATAAATGTAAATGTGACTAACGCACAGAATTTCCATGGTGCAACCAGAAGGAAGAACATACAATAATATCTTCCAGAAAAATGTTGAGTTTAGTGCACAAATCACATGAAAAGACTGTGATGTCACGGTATACACTGATTTTGATGAAGGGTGATTTAGTCGTGCCATATAGAAACTTCAAGGTTAAAATGTGTCCATAAATAGAAACAGTTTTCTCATTGAATGGTCACAGAAATTAGCACTATAGATGCATCAATGTATTCAAGATCAACACACATAGATCTGTATAGTTGCTAGATATGTGGGCACATAAGACAGGAACCCAGGAAGGAAGGACAGAGCTCAGGAGCATGAATGAGAGATTACAACTGTATGATTGTAGATGAGAAGTAGGAGTGGAGGATCGGCAGCTGGAGCTGCAGACAGTTTGCTGAGACTGTTAGTGCTCTAGGCTGAGACTCACACTGCCGCCATGTCCTGCTGCCGGTATCCCTGAACACGTCTCTCTTCTTTGGGATCATGGCCAGTGACACCAAGTATGAAGATTTACAGCATGAACTTGGTCATTATGGTCCTATAGTTGATGTGTATGTTTCGCTTGGTTTCTACATTCGCCGTCCAAGAGGATTTGCTTATGTTCAATTTGGGGATGTTTGTGATGGTGAAGACGCTTTACATAATTGTGACAGCAAGTGGATTTGTGGATGGCAGATTAAAATAAAGTTTGCCTAGGGGGATCAGAAGACACTAAATCAGATGAAAGCCAAGGAAGGGAGGAATGTGTACAGTTCTTCATGCAATGATGATTATGACAGATATAGACATTCTAGAAGCCAAAGTTGTGAAAGAAAGAGATCAAGAAGGCAGTCTTCTGATTACAACTATAGAAGGTCGTATAGTCCTAGAAACAGTAGACCGACTGGAAGACCACACGTAGCAGAAGCCATTCTGAATATGATAGATTCAAAACCGAAATCAATCTTTTTCAAGATCTAAATCCAATTCCAGATCACGATCCAAGTCCCAGCCCAAGAAAGAAATGAAGGTTGAATCACATTCTAGGTCTGCATCTCACACCAAAACTAGAGGCACCTCGAAAATAGATTCCAAACCACATTATAAGTCTGGCTCAAGATATGAAAAGGAATTAGGGAAAAAAGAACCACCTAGATCCAAATCTCAGTCGAAGTCACAGTCTATGTCTAGGTCAAAATCTGTATCAAGGTCTTGGACTAGTCCTGTGTTCACTGGCCACTGATAATATAAGCCATGATCATTTTTAGGCGTGTATCATTCACTTATTCATAGTTTGGTTTACCTAAATTATCAGGAATAGAGTGTTGCAATTATGATTACAAAGACACTTGTTAGTTTTCCCTGTACCAGGCAATGATCACAATCAAAATGATACGCTATTGAGAAGCCACTCTTAAGAGTCAAGTTTGTTTAATGTTATGGGCCGCTACCAATTTGTGGTGTCTCTATATATTTTTGTAAAGATTCCCATTTTTTATGCTTGAAGTATTTGGTGAAAAGATGTGGTTGACCATAATTTGCAACATTATTTTATTATTTTATTACAAATAAACTTTCATATTTGTATTTGGTAGAATTGTTAACCTAGAAATGTAGCTTGCTAATAAGAATGACAGAAAAGTGAAGTCGTAGCTACAGTACAATACTGACTGCTCAGACACATTTAGGTTCAGGGCGGACCTTTATGTCTTGTCAAGATATCTATGCCCATGATAATTATTTATGATGAAGTGTGGATTAGTTCTTTTGTTAACCCCACTGTCTTAGGGAATCATGCCAACTGGCTTACGTAGTATTTTCAGGGAGACTGAGTTTTTGACTGAAATGTGGAGGCTTCACTGCTTTTTTCTGGTTCCTATGAAGATTTGGAACATAGACAACATCACAAAAACTCACCTTAAAATGGCAAAAATAATTTTAAAGGGAAAAAATGTTCTTATATATTATATATAATATATATATAATGTTCTTATGTATATTATAAAGTTTAAGGAGCATTGTTGATCAAAATATTGCTTAGTTTTCTTACAGCTGTTGGAAGCAAGCTTTGTGTGTTCATAGTGTAAAAGAACTGAAATTTTGATGCTTACAGCACAGGCCTGTGCATTTCTATCAAAATTTGCCTGCCTCGTTATGAGGGAGGTTTGCTTTTCCCACCTCAGTTTATTTAATATGAGGCAAGTTGAAAGACAACACTCATTCTAGGTGATTCTGTGGTCCCATGAAATTTAAAGTAATTTTGGAAAGAGGATTAGTCAGTTTTAAGCAAGAGTCACATCTTCTGAGTTTTTGATTATCAGTGTAGTAACTGACTAAAAATGAAGAAGTAATATCCTTAACCATTTGTAATTTCTAGTATTTCTCCAAAAGATCATTTTGGGGACAAAAGTGACTTGACATGTGCAATCTCATTTCTGAATAAAAAGCTAAAATTAAAAAAAATCTCGGATTGCTTGCTTACAGATATAAGTAAGAATTATCACAGAGAAACGATTCCTTTTAGAGGATTACTTTTTTCAGTTTTGGTTTTAGTAATCTAGGCTTTGCCTACAAAGAACAAAACAATGGTTCTGAAATACTGTTGTGGAATGTGTTTAAAGGATTGATTCTAGAACCTTTGTATATTTGATAGTATTTCTGACTTTCATTTCTTTACTGTTTGTAGTCAGTGTTCATGTTCTGCTATGCAATCATTTATATGCATGTTTAATTTTTTTTAGATTATCCTGGATGTATAAACAACAAAAAGTCTATTTAAAACTGTAGCAGTAGTTTGCAGTTCTAGCAAAGAGGAAAGTTGTGGGGTTAAATTTTGTATTTTCTCTCTTATAGAAGCTTCTAGAACGGTATTTTTGTACATTCTTTTTAACAAATATTGTGTACAACCTTTAACACATGAATGTCTGGATCAAAACAGGATCCAGCTTATTTTATGCTTGCTATAAATTAAGCAAACATGCTATAATAAAAACAAAATGAGGGAAGAAAAAGAGTAGATGAGGAGTCACAGGGAGAGCTCACAGGAGGTAAAGAAAGGCAGGCCTTCAAGGATCCCTGAAGAATACTAACTTCTTAAAAAATAGACTGTATTTTTTAGAGCAGCTTTAGGTTCACAGCAAAATTGAGAAGGTTCGGATATTTCCCACATACTTCCTGCCCCCACACATGCATAGCCTCCCCCATTACCAACATCACTCCCACAGTGGCATGTTGATTACAATTGATGAACCTACGCGGACACTGCGTTATCACCCAAGGCCATCGTTC
The DNA here is from genome assembly GCF_047675955.1 of Chlorocebus sabaeus. NCBI lineage: Eukaryota > Metazoa > Chordata > Mammalia > Primates > Cercopithecidae > Chlorocebus > Chlorocebus sabaeus. Next base: position 34,042,324 of record NC_132927.1, read on the forward strand.
ACATTAGGGTTCACTCTTGGTGTCATACATTTCATAGCTGTTTTTTTTTTAATCTTTTTTTTGACAGTCTCACTCTGTTGCCCAGGCTGGAGCACAGTGGTGCGATCTTGGCTCACTGCAAACTCCAACTATGGGCTTTTGACAAATTTATAATGACATGTGTCCACCATTGAAGTATCATACAGAGTACTTTCACTTCCCTAAAAATCCTCTATGCTTTGCCTCCCTCCCTCTCCATCCCTCCCTCCCTTCAATCTATGACAACCACTCATCTTTTCACTGTCTCAATTACTTTGCCTTTTCCAGAATGTCATATCGTTGGAATCATACTGTATACAGCCTTTTCAGAATTGGCTTTTTTCACTTAGTAATGTGCATTTAAGTTTCCTCTATGTCATTTCATAACCTGATAGCTCATTTCTTTTTAACACTCAATAATATTCCAATGTCTGCATGTACCACAGTGTATCCATTCACCTGCGAGAGGACATCTTGATTGCATCTAAGTCTGGGCAATTATGAAGAAAGCTTCTCTAACTATCCATGTGCAGGATTTTTTGCAGACATAAGTTTTCAACTCCTTTGAATGAACACTAAGGAGTGAGATTACTGAATTGTAAGGTAAGAGTATATTTAGCTTTGTAAGAAACTGTCAAATTATCTTCCAAAGCTGCTATACCATTTTGCATTTCCATTACAATAATTCAGAATTCCTGTTGCTCCACATGCTCTCCAGCATTTGATGTTGTCAGTGTTCTGATTTGGGCCATTCTAATAGATATGTAGTGGTATCTCATTGCTCTAATTGGTATTTCCCTGATGACAGGTGATGTGAAAGAATACTAACTTTTAAAAAACTTTTTATTTTGAAATAATTTGAGACTCACATAAAAGTTGCAAAACTTGTACAGAGACTTCCCATGTACCCTTCACCCAGAATTTTAGCACATATATAGATTTGTGTAACCACCACCATAGTAAGATATAGAACAGTTTCATCACCCCCAAACTCTCTCATGCTTTCCCTTTTTAGTCTCCTTCCTCTGTCCCAGCCCTTGACAACTACTTATCTATTCTCCATCACTATATGTCATTTGGAAACCATTATAGAAATTAAACCACACAATATGTAACATTTTGAGATTGGCTTTCTTCACTCAGCATAATGCCCTGAGATGTATACAAGTTGTGTGTATCAGTCGTTGTTTCTGTTTATTGTGGAGCAGTATTCCACAGTATGAATCTACTATGGACAGAATGCTAACTTTAAGGGACTAAGAGCAGAAAAGGAGCCCGCATATGAGAATGAGAAAGATGGAACCAGAAAAGGGGATGTAGGAGAGTTAGAATCCAGCAGTAGAGGAAGGTAGTGCTTCAAGGAGAATGATGTGCTCAGCTATGTTAAAGTTGTAAAATGAGATAAGGACCAAGAATTTAGCAGCAACAACCACAACCAGCCAGGTACTGAGCACCCACCAGGTGCTAGGAATGTGCTAGGCTCTGGGATAAAATGAGACATGTTCCTGCTCTCATGGTGTCTAAAGAGGCAGGTGAAACTAATCACCTATCTCACTAATAAAATGTAAGTTGTGATAAGTACGGTTGAAGGCAAGGGAATAGTGCTATGAAGATGTACAACAGAAGGATGTGGCCTTATCTAGAGTACATCCCCTCCTTCCTTCCTTTATTCTTTCATTTACTGTACCAAATTTGAGTGTCTACTGTGTGCCAGCTCTGTGCTCAGTCATGTAAACACATGTGGGCAAGATTCTTATGTTCATGGTGCTTTAGAGTGTGGGAGTGACGTTTGAACTGAAAGATATGAATGACAAGAAGGAGTGAAGTGGGTGGAGTATGGCAGGCGGCAGCAGCATCATTCATTGGAAAAACTGGGAAAACTCCTGTGTGGCTGGAATGCAGTGAGTGAGTGAGGAATTCACAGGTGAGATAAACCTGTAAAGGCAGGCAGGGGCCAGATGCTGCCTCAGGCCATGGGGTGAGATTTGGATTTTTTCCCCCTAATTCAAAGTTATTGCATGGTTTTAAGCAAGAAACCTGCTGATTTTGTTTGTAGTTTTAAAAGATCACTGTGGTAACTGTGTGGAGAATGGACTAGGATGGAGAAGAGAGTTCAGGTGAAAGACAGTGGCTTCACCTAGAGCAGTGAGGTAGAGATGAAGACAAGTAGCTAGAGCTGAAACAGTTTCGGAGACAGAGATAACAAGCTTTGATGATGGATTATCCAATCCAAGTCAGGAAAGGGATAGAGGCAGAAGATGAGGGATCAGAAGTGTTAAGAAAACCCCCTTGGCTGGTTGCGGCTTATGCCTGTAACCCCAGGAGGCTGAGGCAGGAGGATCACTTGAGGTCAGGAGTTCAAGACCAACCTGGGCATCATAGTGAAACTCTGTACCCACCAAAAAGAAGTTAGTAAGGTGTGATGGCATGCACCTATCATCCTAGCTACTTGGGAGGCTAAGGCGGGAGGATTGCTTGAGCTCAGGAGTTTGAGGCTGCAGTGAGTTATGATCATGCCATTGCACTATAGACTGGGTGATAAAGCAAGACTCTTTCTCAAAAAAAAAAAAAAAAAAAAAAAAAAACCCCAAATATCTGGCTTTTGCAACTGGGTGGATATTTTTGTCCTTTCCTGAACAATAGGAGAAAAACAACTACGGGAGAGAGAGCAGTACTCACTGAAGTGCGGAGAGGGGTGGGAGGGAGACTAAGCAGCTCATTTCAGATGTGTTAAGTTTGAGAAATACATTACATCCAAGTGGGGATGTCAAAAAGGCCGTTAGACTGTGTAGTCTGTTGCTCAGAAGATAACACTGGGCTAGAGAAATATGGGAATAGTCAGCTGAGAGATGTTTAATTGTCACAAGGTTGGGTGAGATGAGCTAACACACAGCACTACAAGAGGAACCAGCACTGAGCTCCAAGGCCACCAACATTTAGATGTGAGGTTGAGATGAAGCCAGTAAAGGAGACAGATGCTTAATTAATAAGCATCTGCAAAACTAAAATTCAGGAAGGCCTCAAGAATGGCAACTTAATATGTCAAACTTGAAATGCCACAAGAAATTATTTTCCAGGAATTACAAACATATTCTTGGAAGCTAATGAGCTGTTTTGATTTCTGAGAACAAATTTAAATAAGTTTGAGAAATTGCATCAAACAATTTATGCCAGTGTATGTAATTACGCCAACACATATGGCACCTAAAAACCACTCACTACTTCAACAGCATGTGAAAATGTTAGCAAAGCAAGGGAAAATGGAGCCTTAACTCACAAATTCCTGGCTACACCAGGTGAAGTAAAACAGCTTTTACTTCCATGTAGGGTCTTACTGTTGATTGGCTGGAGTAGGTTTTGTATGCTGTTAATAGGTGGCTTTAGGAAAATTATCTGGAACTGCCACAGCGATCCAGTGTTTGCTTCACAATCTCCAAGTTAGACAATGGAGACATTAAGAAAGCAGGAGAACCAGTAGGAGTTAGGAGCAGTTTAATTCTCTGCAGAAACTCAACCAAGCTTAAACACTGGGCGCTGACTCCTCCAGGTGGAAATGGGAACAGCCTGATGGGAACTGTTTTCAGGACACTGGATTTACTTACTAAATGTGTAGGCCTCACTAACATGTTTTTGAAAACTTATGTTCTACTCTTTATTGCAGAGGTTGCACTGAAAATACCATGCACGGTAGCTCTACTCCTTGTGGGGTTTATAACACATTTGCAGCACACTTGTAGACTGCTGTAACAGCCAATAAGGAATGCTCATATACCCCACTCCATGTTATTCTTCCATTAATTAGTGAGGCAGTTACTACTGGCTTTACTGAAGAGATGAGAAAAGCAAAGCTGAAAAAGCTTGATAAAAGCAATTTGTCATATGAACAACAGCTTTCCAAATAGATATTCTACTGATTGCTTTATTCCAGAATTACGTATTAAACACTTGCTATGGGTCAGAGATTGTACTAAGATTTGGAAATATAAAAATAAGTTAGATAACGATTTCTGCTTGCAGTCTACTGATATTTTTGGTGGGTTTACCAGATAAAATCACATGCTCTATGCCAGATAGACTTAGACTAAAATTATTTGTTGTTCATTTGATTCAAATTTAACTGAGCATACTAGTTTTCTATTTGCAAAATGGGATCTGGCAACTCTATACATTATTAGAGACTTTTAATGAACCACCTAGGCCAACAAAGCCCTCCTTGTTATTTTTACATTATAAAAAGTGACTGCAAATGCTTTATTTTACAGAAAAATTACAACTGCCAACAAAATGCAAGCCACAGACTAGCGTTTACTAACCACAACATTAACCACAGCAGAACCAGTCACAAGGTTCTAGTCAAGGAGAGCTTCATCCCTGAATGAATCACATGTAAAAGTGTTTTTTAGTTTATGCAAAGAAGCTTTGCATATGTTATTTCATTGGACCTTAGAGCAATTGATCTTAATTCCAATTTATAGATGAGGAAACCAAGGCTTAGAGTGGCCAGGTGACTTTCTTGGGAGTGAAAAATAAATCCTGGGACTCTGAAACAAGTCAACAACCCGTCAACCTATAGAAGAAAGTGCCTCTTTTTCTATAGGATGCTGGATGCTGATGACAATAACAACAGCTGAAATAGAATCTTAAGACTGAACTCCTCCTCCTTCAGTTTTGCATTGTGGAGAACAATGCAATCAGTGTCTTGTCCCTCGGATCCTAAAGTCAGAATGCGTCACCTAACCCCACCTGTAAAAGAGACCTCTCTGGAGGAAGCTGTTGCTGTGCTGTTGCCCAGCTCCTTGACCCTGTGGTGGCGATGGGAAGTGCTTCTCCCTGCAGTCTTACATATTTTATAAAGAAACACATGCAGATGTCCAAATACATAAAATGGGATCCTCTCCGAGGAAGGTTTAGCTAGGACTAATGTACTAGAAGCAGGCTCAATCTTCCAGGCTATTTGAAGGAGGTGCTAAAAGTTGCCTCTAAAAGCAATTACCACCATTAGACTGTACCATTTTACATGTTCTAAATTACTGTTTTAATATAATGTAATACAAACATTATTACAAACACTGAGGAGACTAGGGCATGAAGCCACCTGTTTTCATATGAGAACTAAAAATAAAATCCTAAGCCCCTGACTGAATGAGCCCCTCTTGGCAAAAGGGACCCCAAAGAGATTAAAAATTGAGTCTCGGCCATGATGGGACGGGAGGTCAGACACACTTCCTTATACCCCGTCCCTTTTGCAGTTTAGACACAATGGACCAGCATTAATATTAAAATAGAGATCATAAGACAGATGGAATGCACTCTTTGTGGTAATAACAAATTATAAATGAGACCTATGGTCATACCAGGCAGGAGTTAAGCCACCCTCCCCTACATAAGAATAAACTATGTCCTAACTGCCACACGGTTTCTCTTTCTCTAGCAGCTAAACAAGCCTTGGCCTCCTGGTAAGCAATATTGAAACAATTGCAGCTCATCCACTAGCAGACTCTGAATAACTGACACTTTTATTCCACAAGCAATAGCTACAGCTTTGTTTGGATAGGACTGATTTCAGTAACTTTCTCCTGATAAGAGACCACTGACCATGGACTGGTTCTGGCTGGTTTACAGAGGCTGCACACTGAGTGCCTTTATGTCCCTGTGTCACCTTCTGATGCATAGGGCCTAATCGTAATGCATTTAAAGGTTTAAGTCTCAGCCCCAGAGTGAACGTAGGTTGTATGTAACATGCATGTTTGTTCAGCCCACATGTGTTAGGGGCCCCTCCGTGAATATTCATAGCTCTTCTTGTAAGCTGTTGAATTCATAAATTTAGCCAATCCATTCAGCATAAATCTCCTGCGGCAACCCTTACTTCTTTGAAATGCTTGCTTCCAGTTTCAGCCAGAGGCCCACTTCCCAAACTGCAGGGTGCACCCTTTAAGTATATAAAGTCTCCTTTCAAATTTGTAATTGTGTGATTTTTCAGTCGACATGTGTTTTATGGAACCAAATGGGACTAAAACAAGAATTGCCCTTCTGACACAAGGAAGGCTACTACAGGAAAGGCAGGTGGCTGGAGGGAATAGATGTTACTCTTATGTGTCCCAAACCCCTTCCTCTGGATGACAGCCATGATTTTCCCACAAGGAACCACCTCTCTTCCACTCTAAATCTATATGGTTTAGGTCAGAGGTCCCCAACTCCTATAGAATGCAAGCCTAGAGTTGGGGTCATCTTTGCCACATACACACAAAATGGAGAGAGACCAAGTGTTCATTCTTTCAAGCCTTACCTGAAGTCAAACATTTCCTGGACTTTTCGGTGTCATAAACCCCAAAATTCTGCCTTTTATTTCTGAGCCCCAGTTTGAGTTAGGAGTCTGTTACCTGTAAGTGAAGGCATTGGAACCATTTTAATGGCCCTAAACAAAAGAGGCTGATGACCTTTGACCTAATCAGCTAATGCCAGTATTTAGAAAACTATTTGAAAAATAACCTCATTAGCTAAGTTAGATTAAGTCAATTAGTCTGAGCTAACAAGAGATAAAGAGAGATGACCCCAAATTACTACACTGCCTGTTTCTTGCCCTAAATATATCCTGCCTCATTAATGACACAAGATATCCCTCTTCTCATTCTTCTTTTGTGAAACCATTTTCTCATCTTCTTATAACTATGTGCATAAATTAAAAACACAGAATATTCACTGAGGATTCCCCATTTTACCCACCCCTGTTAGTATAGTGTTTCCTGCTTGGGATCAGCTAAGGTCTATAAAATTTTATGTTGGTTCATTATTATGTTCAGTTTGGGTTTACCAAAACACAAGAGCCATGGGCTCTGTATTCAAATAAAGTTCATATTTATTTGTTTCATTAGTGCCAGATACAATTTTAAAATATTTCCAAGTGAAGCTCCCATAATTCCATATCAAAATAATTCCAGGACATTATTGCTTTCTTGGTGAGGGGCCCAGTACTTTATTAGGTGATGTGGCAGAGGACAAGATATTCACCCCAATTTATCCCATAAATGACAATTGTCTAAGTCTACTAGTCTACTAGTGCATAGGTCTACTAATCGTGAGTCTACTAGTATATCTAACTACTACAATTTATGGAGCAAAACTTCTTCCTTAGAAAGTTGGGCCTCACTGATGTTTGGAATAATAAAGGGAAAACATGGGCTGATCTGTCCAGAATAACCGTAAGAAACACTTTTTAGCTCATGGTGTCCATCAACATTATGGTCATGTGTGGCCATTATCTCAATTTTAGCTTCAAGAAACAAACTTTTCTTCAAAGCCAACAAAGACCTCTCCCTTTTTCTATATTAAACATTTCTCCTCTCCTCTCAATACAATATCTTCCTTTGAATATCACAACTTATATCTCATAACAAATGACCTGGTCCCTAATCTAGAAAGGCAGGCACAAGAGGGAAGAGAGAGTTAAAGTTTCTCTCCAATGGTCTCTGCTGGTTTCCTTATCTTCTGTAATGTGCTGTAAATGTTCCAGGAGGATCTGTGTGTTCCAACATCTTGACTTTATGGTGTTTCCAACGTACTGGCAACCAAAATTCTGTAAATCCCCACTGAATAGAGGAAAGATAAAGAATCCATCTCTATCCAGCTAATTGTTAATCACAAAAAGTACTGACAAAAAAGAGATACAGAATTCCTCCAGACTTTAGAAAAGAAAAAGAAAATGTATAAAAACTTCAAGCCAAGAGAACACATGGGGCTTGAACCAATTGCAGACTTAGAGCTGTTTTCTACCTCTTAAATTGTGACTTAGAGTAACTCCCCTGTATTGTTTTGGTACACATCTCCTACACTTAACAAATTCCAGCAACACCTTTTTACATATGCCAAATAGTACTTCAAGAGCATTGAAAAGGATATTGTATTTGTTACTTATTCAATGAGGCATTTTATGAATGAAAATACTGAGACTCAGAGAAGGTAAGTAAAATAACTGAGGTTATACAGCAAGAATTGTCACACAGAGCCCTGATATATCATTTTGGATAATATATTTCCATAAGTTTGGTTTATACAGATTATCTCTGTCAAAATAACACTTAGAAAAGATAATCACTTTTTATATTCAGTTCTTAAAGAAAGCCACTTGAGATGAGAAAAGAATTAGCTTAAATTTTACAAACAATATTAACATAAAAATAGAACTCAGATAGATCTGATTGAAGGCAATTTATATAGCATGAACTTTATAAAATGATAGAAAATATAAGTTTATGTGAACTATGAATTAATTGATAAATAGTGGCTGACTCTGCACACCAATGTAATGGTTTTCTGGTCTTTTTAACAATTCATTTTTCTTGCTAGAAAGCATTACCACACAAAAGTGAAAATCAATATAATGTTATAAAGAAACAGTTGTTCTATAAACAAACACTAACTAGCCTTAGAGAGAAAGCAAAGGTAATCATTTATAAAATGTAAACCTTTTTCTATTCAATATCAGAAGCACCTATTGCATCCTAATTATTTACTCAGAGGAAAGATGATCATAAACATGCTAACTTTAAAATAGAGTATTTTTAAAATGAGCCTATGATAAACAACATTGTCTCTCAGTTTCACTGAAAATCTTACCAAAGCTAACAGAGATGGTCCCAGAATAAGATGCCAGAGACTGGGATTTCCAGGTGAACCTAATCCCTTTGGGCCTCAGTTTCCTCATCTTTAAGATGAAAGAGTTAGACTGGATGACCCTAGTCAGCAAAACCCAATAAAACAGAAACACCCCCAAAAATAACAAGAGAGGAAATCTAGATACACTTTCTAGCTGAAGATTTGAAATTAGCCTGTTAAAGTCATGACCTATTTTAAGAAAACTCAAGACTTAAGCCTCCAAAACCACAAAATGGATAAACTGGGAAGTGATTCTATTAGAAAATGATTCATGCTGTAATGCTTTTAATGTCAATATTTCATAGTACCATTAAAACATGATTTAATTTAGAGTAAAAGGAAACAAAATTTACAAAAGTTTTAACACTACAGCTATTACATAGAACAGCTATTACACTGCAGCTGTTACCTAGGATACTTTGTATTATTAGGCAATAATTTACCCTTGCACAGACGTATTTATGAAGATAAGCAACACTCACCTGTCTAGATTCACTGATGAATAGCATAGTCTTAAGAGAGGTGTGTATAAATATAACTTCTAGGCTTACAAGTCTGTTTTCCTAAAAGCCATTATTTGGGAATTACTAAAGATTGAGTAACTTGGATGTACCATTGGGGACTGCACAATCAACTCTAATCTATAAACACAAATATCCATTGCATTAACACAAATACATAGTCTCTATTTCTGGAATGTCTGCAAATCTGGATTGCTTGACCCCAGAGATTTATTAGAGGTTAATTGCCTTATTTTATTACTTTGTCCCACAGTTGCCCATGAATAAATAAAATAGCAACAAGGCCACTTGCTAAGGTGAGATGGGGAGGTGATTGTTAACCTTATCTAGACAAACTCCTAAGTAGCCATGGTTGCAATCGCCATATCTTTCTACGTTTAACTCTTTGCATTGTTGGTGAAGGTATTTACATTGAAGACCGAGTGCTAGTGGAAAAAAAAAAACCACAACACTCCTTTTTCAGGGCTGATTTTATATAAACAACAAATTAACTTGTGCTTAGGTGGTCATTTTGCTTTTCCACAAGATTATAGTTATTGGAATATAAAAGATTATCTTATTAATGGCAAACACCATATTTTATAAGATATAGATTTTTTCAAAATCTAACAACCTCCAAATAAAAATTTGTTTTAGAGCTAACAGTGTCTTACAATCACTGTTAGCCATGTGGCCATTGTCTTGGAATGCGTGAACTTCACTGTAATTCCTGGTGGTATTACTGGACAACTTCAACCCCTTGATGTTTCAGTCCACACGCCATTTACGACTATCTGAGGAAGAAATAGGAATCCTGGTCTTGTCTGAAAAGCTTCCACTGATATTGAAAAATATTCTTTGCATGAACAAACTTTGGTTAAGCTCCTGAACCTTTTCCTAGACCCATCTGTGTTCTTCCTCATAAAATCCAGTTTTAGAAAGAACCCTGCTAAGTCAGTTTAGGCAGAATCCTCATCCTTCATACCCGATCACCCTCAATATGTAATCGGGTTCCTCATCCTCTACCATCCCCCAGGCGATGTCTGATCACCCCGGCCTGTCCTCAGCAAGAATCCTATTAGGTCAGTTAGCCAGAATCCCCACTACCCTGATCTTTCCTCTTATCAATTTTCCAACCACAGACCCTCTCTCTGTTCCTTGACTTAAAATTTCCACTTGCCCATGCTTTATTCAGAATTGAGGTCAGTTTCATGTGGAAATCTGTTCCCTTATTGCTGTGGTTCCCAAATGAAACCTCTTTTTAGTGTTTTCACTATTGTCCAGCTCTGATTTCACTTTGACAATAACTTCTGGCAAGACTTTTTAAAATGCCAGCATCAGATATTACACCTCAGGTGTCAAAAACTTGGAAAAAATTCTGAAGGCAATCATAGAGCAGTATTTGAAGAAATGATACATCATCATCATTCTTGATGGCACAGAGGATGCTACAGCATGGAAAATATGGACCTCAAAAATGGAATTGATGAGTAACTTGTATATGGGCATTTAAGTGTTTGTGTATTAACAAGAGACAGTTAATCTAAAACAAAATAATTTTTAAAAACCAAGAGAGATAGCTGCTAACACTTTATATTTAAAGAAGCCTAAAAGAGCCATTTCAAATAAACATAAAAATTCGAAACAATATGAAAACAATATGTCATAGTTTATTGCCATTTTTTTCTTAGAGCTACATAACACATTCATTTGCCTTAACATCTTAGATTCAATGACATGCAGTGGGTTTCGGTTTAGATGCCACATGCAGTGAGTTAGTAGTGGCTGTTTCAAGAATAAGCTTGAAAGTCTTCTCCCCAAAACTATATTCCTCTCCCCTTTTCTTAATTTTTCAGTTAAAACCATAAATATGGATGGTTTATGGACCTTTCTTAAAAAGGAGAAAGGAAACTGAGCTTTTAAGTATGTACAACGCACATTTGTTTCTTTCTGAAAAATAAAATCTAAGCTTTATGTAAGCTCTCTAGCAACACCCTGCATGATCTGATCTTTGTAGAATCACTCTCCCTCAAGTTAGCTGTCAGGTAGAATACAGGTAATATATTGCAGAGACTTATACTAGAAATGATTTATTGTTTATTTAAGCTGAAATTTAACTGTGTGCACTGTATTTCTAGGTCCTAAATCTGGCAGCCCTACCACTCACTCACTCTGCTTCAGTTACCCTGGCCTCATCTCTGTCCTTCCTGTCTGCACACTTGCAGTTCACTTCTTTGTCTGCCTACCTATTTCTCATCTTTCAAGTGGCACTTAAGATCACTCCTCAGGGACGCCTTCCTGATTTCTTAACCTAAATCAGCTCCTCTGTCGAAACTTCTCACACGTTTTCCTTTCCTTCACATCATAGCTTGTGTCCCAATATATAATTACTCCCTTTATTTGTGCGCTAATGTGCTTCACTTTTACATGAATTTCCTCTTGCTGCTGTAACAAATTACCAAAACAGAATGGCTTAAAACAACACAGATTTATCATATTGCAGTTTTGGTGGTAGAAGTCTAAAATTGATTGGCAGGGCTACATTACTCTTGGAGGTTCCAGGGGAGAACACTTCCGTTGCTTTTTCCAGTTTCTAGAAGCTGCCTGCCTTGTTTGGTTCATGATCCCCATATCGCCCCTGATTTTGTCCTCACATCTCCATCTCTGACTCTGACCCTCCTGCCTCCTCCTTATAAAGGAAACTTGTGATTACCTTGGGCACATGCAGATAATCTGGGATAATCTCTCCACTTCAAGAGCCTTAATTTATTCACAGCTGCAATGTTCTTCTTGCTATATAAGGTAACACGTTCACAGGTTTAGGGGATTCCAATGTGAACATCTCTAAGGAGTCATTATTCTGCCTACCACAGCATGTCATAGACTATGGAAATGGGCCACGTCTGTTTTTCTCCACTGTGTTTCTAGTGGCTGACATGTGATGGGCACTAGGTAATGTTGGTGAAATGAATGAATATATCTTTTTTGTTGCCCTACTTAAAAGCAAATCACCAAATCCCCCCAAAATTTACCAAAGGGAACTGATGACTCAATACTGAATTCAGAGATTTGATATTTCAAACGTTTTTCTGGGGCAGGTGGGTAAGAAACACTACCTGTGCCCTGCAGCCTCAGATATGCACCCCATGTCTCAACGCCTTCCTTCATCTCCCTTTCCTTTCAGAAGCACTGGGTGTATTGGACCTTTCCCTCGTCTTTAAACATTCACCTCTCTTAGCTTCCAGGATGCTATATCCTCCTGGAGTTCCCCCTACTTCCCCAACAGTTCCTTCTTAGTTTGCTTTTCTAATGTGACTCTTCCACCTGATCATTAATGTTGGAGTGCCCGAGGTCTGGTCCAGGGTCCGTTCTCATCTATTCTCACTCATTCCTCTGAGAGATCTCATTCAGGTCTATAGATTTAATATTACCCATAGGCTGATCATTCCAAACTGTCTTTAGCTTTGGCTTTCCCACAGCTCAAAATATCTCACATGCAGCTTCCTACTTGGTACCCTTACTGGAATGCTTTTTTTTTTAAAATTATACTTTAAGTTCTAGGGTACATGTGCACAACGTGCAGGTTACACATGTATACATGTGCCATGTTGGTGTGCTGCACCCATTAACTCGTCATTTACATTAGGTATGTCTCCTAATGCTATCCCTCCCCCCACCCCCTCCCCACAATAGGCCCTGGTGTGTGATGTTCCCCTTCCTGTGTCCAAGTGATCTCATTGTTCAATTCCCACCTATGAGTGAGAACATGCGGTATTTGGTTTTCTGTTCTTGTGATAGTTTGCTGAGAATGATGGTTTCCAGCTACATCCATGTCCCTAAAGGACACGAACTCATCCTTTTTTATGGCTACATAGTATTCCATGGTGTATATGTGCCACATTTTCTTAATCCAGTCTGTCACTGATGGACATTTGGGTTGATTCCAAGTCTTTGCTATTGTGAATAGTGCCGCAATAAACATACGTGTGCATGTGTCTTTATAGCAGCATGACTTATAATCCTTTGGGTATATACCCAGTAATGGGATGGCTGGGTCAAATGGTATTTCTAGTTCTAGATCTTTGAGGAATCGCCACACTGTTTTCCACAATGGTTGAACTAGTTTACAGTCCCACCAACAGTGTAAAAGTGTTCCTATTTCTCCACATCCTCTCCAGCACCTGTTGTTTCCTGACTTTTTAATGATTGCCATTCTAACTGGTGTGAGATGGTATCTCATTGTGGTTTAGATTTGCATTTCTCTGATGGCGAGTGATGATGAGCATTTTTTCATGTGTCTGTTGGCTGTATGAATGTCTTCTTTTGAGAAATGTCTGTTCATATCCTTTGCCCATTTTTTGATGGGGTTGTTTTTTTCTTGTAAATTTGATTGAGTTCTTTATAGGTTCTGGATATTAGCCCTTTGTCAGATGAGTACATTGAAAAATTTTCTCCCATTTTGTAGGTTGCCTGTTCACTCTGATGGTAGTTTCTTTTGCTGTGCAGAAGCTCTTTAGTTTTAATTAGATCCCATTTGTCAATTTTGGCTTGGAATGTTTAATATCATCCCAAACTTAAAAATGTCTCGAGCAGAAATTATTTTCCTCACTCCCAAATATTTATCTCCTTAGACATTTATATCTCAACAAACAGCATCACCATCCAACCAGTTAGCATTCTTCTCCTGCACCCTCATCACCTAATTCATCAGCAAGTTCTATTGATTCTGCCCAAAACACACCTTAACTATGTCTACTTCCCACCATCTCTATGTCTGTCACCTAATTCATACCTTTGTCATGTCCAGCCCAGCTCACTACGATAATCTGCTAACGGGTCTCTCTGGCTCCAGACCCTCCTTTCACCTGTACTTCACATAGCAGCCAGGCTGTGGTCTTTAAAAAAATGGCAGTCAGATCATACCATTCTCCTGCTTAGATCCTTTCAATGGCCTTTGCTATACTTAAATCCAGACTCTTCCCTTAGGCTTATAAAGTCCTCCATGGTCCATCCCCTGCCCACCCCTCCAGGTCAGCCTCATGGCGCTCCTTCTTTCACTCACTGGTTCTGTGTAGTGTTCTCAAACTGGCCAAGTTTGTTCATGTATGAAGGCCTTAGAATGTGCTGTTCCCTGTGCCTGGAACCCTTCCTCAGCTCCTGGCATGGCTGGGAACTTGTAATCCTTCGGGTCTCAGACCAAATACCACCTTCTAAGAGAGGCCTTCCCCAAACACCCTATCTGAAGTAGCTATCCCCTCAGTTACACTCCATAACATTACTTCATTTATTTCCTTTAATATTTCAGCTTATATCACAATCCCAAACCATCTTCCTCATCAGTGTGTTCACTGACGTACTGCCTTCTTCTCCCATTAGGATACAAACTCGTGAAGACAGAGAGCTTGTCAGTCTTGTTCACTGCTAGATTGGGACCTAACACACAGCTGGTGCTCAAAACATGTCAGTTGACTGACTGATCAAATGAACAAATGCTTTGACTGGACTAAACGCCCAAAGCTTGCCAAATATATCAACATCAGATGTTTTTACTTTGGTAATGACCTACTGGAGTTTCCAGTGAGGCATTCTGACTGAATTCTGAGAAAATGAGTCATCCTGAGGAGTGAAGTGGGTCGGTGGTGGGGGTAGATTGCCTCTGGCCCTATGAAGCCCAGCCAGTGCTCCCAGAGCTAGTGATGTCTGATGTCATCCCCTTCCTTGACAGTGCTGGGGACAGGTGAGGCACAGCAGCCGTCACAGATACCGAGAGTCCTCAGTTTCCAAAGAACCACCTCTGAGGAGTAATCACGTTAAACAGGCAGCAAGAGGAACCGGGACTGGCCCTTTAAGCATGAGGAGAGCAGTGGCCCTCCTAGAGCCAGGCATGGGGTGGAGCTGATGGAGCACTTTCTAGACTGGTCATTCGAGCTCCATGTCTGTGGCTTGGGAAAATGTCTCTGTGAGTGAGTGTGTGTGTATGTGTGTGTATGTGTGTGTGTGAGTGTGAGCTGAGAGCTCTGTTTACCTACAGTTCTGTAGTTCTGAGCTTCCAGGGCTAAGATGGCTGCAGGGACCAGAGGAGAGTGAAATACTGAGTGAGAAAAGTTTATTCTCCTCTGTCCAATGGGACCCTTACCAGAGGCAGAGCAGTGGGTGGGAGCCCACACGGGACTGCTCAATGTGACTCCACAGCAGTAACAGCCAGAGGGCAGGGAAGCCTCGGTGGGCAGAGCGGGCCTCTTCAGCTTAAGGGGTAATAAAAAGGACTGACCCACTAGATCATGGAGGCATCCTAGGGTACCTGGAGGACCCCCAGGAAAGAAGCTCCAAGAGGAAAGACGGACATCCTGGCAACAGGCAGAAAGGAGTCTCAGCCTCTAACATGAATTTTAAATGGAATATGATCTAACTTCATGTCTTAAGCAGGTAAAATCAAATACATAAGTAGGGAAAAGACTAGAATTTTCAGAAGCTTTCTGCAAGCTCGATTCTGAACTCCATAGAGCTAGAACTTTAATGACTATCAATAAACCAGAAACAAGAAATAATAAGAAACCCCATGGACAGGCATGCTAGCTTTCTGAGCTCTTTCTTGGCTCCTCCAGTTTCCCTAGCAATGTTTAAGCCAGTTACCTGCTCATGGTAACTAAGTCCAACCACAATGGGTCCTCATTTTGTCCCGGAGGAATTAAAACATCAATACTTTTTGGAGCACATTTCTTCTCTCATTCAGATCAGTGGTTCTGACCAAGGGATGATTTTGGCTTTCAGGAGACATTAAGCCATGTTCAGAGATGCTTTTTGGTTGTCATAACTGGGAGGTGGGTGCTGCTGGCATCTAGCACACAGAGGCCAGGGATGCTGCTAAATGGCCCATAATGCACAGGATAGTAACCCCCACACGAAGAACAATCTAACAGGACAATAAACCCCACACAAAGAACAATCTAACAGTACAATAACCCCCACACAAAGAACAATCTAACAGGACATTAACTCCCACACAAAGAACAATCTAACAGGACAGTAACCCCCACACAAAGAACAATCTAACAGGACATTAACTCCCACACAAAGAACAATCTAACAGGACAATAACCCCCACACAAAGAGCAATCTAACAGGACAGTAACCCCCACACAAAGAACAACCTAACAGGACACTAACCCCCACACAAAGAACAATCTAACAGGACAGTAACCCCCACACAAAGAGCAATCTAACAGGATAATAATCCCCACACAAAGAACTATCTTGCACAAAATGTCAATAGTGCAGAGTGGGAAAAATCCTGACTTATGCTAAAATGTACACAAATCTCTTCTCTGCAGAGGCTCTGGAAGTATAAGTGTGAGAGGAAGAGGGGAGATTGGTGATATTGAACCAAAGTTGATGGTTCATCTTGCAAGCAATTCTAATCCAAAACAGTTTAAGCAGTAATTTCTTTTATTTAGTGCTGATGCCATAGCATGGATGATTCTGCTTGGCTCTTTTCCTCCAGGCATTCTTCTCTCCACTGAGTAACCTCTTTAGGTTACAGGCAACCCCTTCAGAGTGTAGAAGCCTTTGCCTTCAATGAATTAAAAAATCTCAGGTACATATTCCTTTGGAAGTTCCATATCACAAAAGTCACAAGGCATTTACAAGGATTACTTTATAAGACTTTTAATAGTTACTATTAAATAAATTATATGTTCAGTGTATTGGAGCTTCAGAGAAGAAATAAAAGTAGAATCCCTGCCCTGAAGTGCTTGCAATATCTTGCTAGGCCCAATAAAATGAGGCATGAAAGACTACTTCAGGGTACCAAGAACAGTCAGATCTCACTGGGGAAAAAAATTGACAAGGGAGACTATTTCAAAGACAAGACCCAGGCAAAACCAAGGGTATTTCCACTGCTAAAGCAGCAAGTGCCTGGGGAGTAATGGAGTCTGTGTTATCACTCACTTTACACCAGAGATTACTGTGGAGAGAATCACTGGTGGGAGGGTCAGGGGAGCCCAGGGGCCACTACCCAAGCTGTTGACTCAGTGTCCAACCTTGTAGGAGGAGCAATTCAGCTCTGGGTCTTTGACGTACTTTCTATCACCACCACAAACTTAGATTTTAAAAAAATTGTCAGAAACACAAAATTATTTAGCTTGCCAATCAAGAACAGTTATAGTCCTGAAAATGTTGATCTGAAGTAAGATATGCCAGGTAGCAGGTGGGGTTTGCTGCCACTTTGCAGAAGAGAGGCCCTGCAGAGGTGACCACCTTATCAGGGTTGGAGTCTCTCTTGGTTAGCATGTTAGTTTGCTAGGGCTGCTGTAACAAAGCATCATAAACGGAGTGGCTTGAAACAACAGAAATGTATTGCCTCCCACTTCTGGAGACCAGAAGCCCAAGATCAAGGTGTTGATATAGTTGGTTCCTTCTGAGGGCTGTGGGGAAGAATCTATTCCTTGCTGCTCCCCTACCTTCTGGTGGTTTGTTGGCAATCCTTGATCGCAGAAGCATCACCCCCACCCCTGCCTTCATCTTCACATGGTGCTCTACTTGTGTGCACACCTGTTTCCAAATTTTCCCTTTATAATGACACCAGTCATATTGCATTAGGTGCCCATTCTACTCATCCAGTATGGCTTTGTTTTACTTATTTTCATAGTTCAAGTATTTTATTTCAACAGTTTTTGAGGAACAGGTGGTTTTGGGTTACACAAATTAGTTCTTTAGTGGCGATGATTTCTGGGGTTTTTGTGCACCCATCACCCAAGCAGTATACACTGTATCCAATACATAGCCCATTGTATTATTCTTATGCCTTTGAGTCCTCATAGCTTAGCTCTGACTTATAAGTGAGAACATGCAGTATTTGGTTTTCCACCCCTGAGTTACTTCACTTAGAATAATGTTCTTCAACTCCATCCACGTTGCTGCAAGACATTGCTTCACTCCTTTTTTATGGCTAAGTGGTATTCCATAGTGTATATATACCACATTTTCTTTATCTACTCGTTGACTGATGGACATTTAAGCTGGTTCCACATTTTTGTGATTGTGAATTGTGCTGCTGTAAACATGTATGTGCAAGTGTCTTTTTAATAAAATTATTTATTTTCCTCTGGGTAGATACCCATAGGGGGATTGCTGGATCAAATGGTATTTCTACTTTTAGTTCTTTAAGGAATCTTCATACTGTTTTCCATAATGGTTGTACTAGTTTACATTCCCACCAGCAATGTAGAATAGTTCTTTTTACCACATCCATGAGTATGGCCTTGTTTTAACTAATTACACATGCAACAACCTAGTTTCCAAGTATGGTTGCATTTTGAGGTGCTAGAAGTTAGGACTTCAACATAGGATCATTGGGGGACATGAATAAACCCATGATAGGAAGCTGGTAAAGAAGGGGGTGTTTCGGGGTATCCAGCACCCTAGCTTATTTAAAGGTGTGCTGACGAAGCCTCCATGCCTCTAATCAGAGGATATTTTAAGGTGTGTCATAGCTTTTGATTCTGTACTCCAGGGTGGTGTGACTCTTCAGAGCTTCCCTTGAACCATTCTGGAAATATCTCCACCATCTTAGAGTCACCCTGTCAACTGAGTGTGTTCTTTACTGTATATCTGAAGGGTTGAGCTGGTGCTGAACCACCACTCTACTTAGAACTGAGGGCCATCTCATGTTATGGGTCTGTTTATTCTTTTCACCCTACTCAGTCCTTCCTTTTTTTAAAAAAAAGAAATACAAAGTGAAAAATAAATAAATTATAAATAATCTTTTTCTAGAAGCACATGACATTCACCAAGTGAATGAACGCTCTGTTTGGGGAGGTGGGAGGCACTGTGCCAAGTGCTGTGGAGAAAAACAAGATAGTGTCTGTTCCCATCAAGCTTACTGTGCATAGACTGAGAAAAATACAGAGCAACAAGACATCAGGACGTTTATACTCATGTGGTCTAAGGTACCTAAGTTCGGGCTTTTGTGTCCTCAGAGCTGTGGAGTCTTATCCCACCACTCCCAGAACTATGCAACACAGTGGTGAGGGGCGGGCAGTTAGAGCTGTAGCGGGGTGTGTGTGGTGTCACTCTAGGGGATGCCATTCACAAATGGTGCCCTACAAAGCTTGTGCCTGTACCACCCAGCACTGCGGCTCCATGCTTACCCTCCTGTCCCCTTCTAGGCCTTGTAGTGCCACCTCACCCAGAGCTGTGTTTCTGCCAAGGCTCGCACCTTAGGCTCCCATGACCCTTTCTTAGTTCTCATTGTCATCACCTATAGACTTACACTACTCCAGCAGTTCTCACCTCGGGCTCAAGTGTCATGACTCGACCGATTACCAACAGTGTAATTTCTCATTTGTCACTCCTAATAAAGTGCCAAAATTTACAAATGACCGTCTTCCTAGATTAGCATGGTTATCCTTTTAGCATCTTTCCTCCCACTCATCTATACCCTGATACGTGTGGCCGTCTAATCTCATAATCCATGAGATGCATTCCTGAGGAATAAAGGAGGAGGCATTGTTCCCTGCTGCCGCCAGGATCACAAGACTGGTCCTGTCACCCTCCTGGGCAAGTTTTGGGAACTTGCCCTTCCCTCCAGAGCGAATGCTGCAAGTCCCAGCACAGACTGCCCTAGGCTCTGCTCCATCTCTTCCCTACCCGCCCTGCCAGCCCCATCTTCTACTACTCCCCTCACCATCTTGCATATGAACCAAATGAGGCTACTGGTTTCGTGTGTGTATGTGTGTGTGTGTGTGTACATATCTACCAAAAGGGGAAATGAAGTGCAAAACACACACTTGGAAGCTGGCTCCTATGAGAAAGGAGCCAGGAACCCCCCTACCCCCACACATGCACTCACACATACATGCTCTAAGGACACACATATATATGTATGTGTACACGCACACACACATCCTTAGAGCATTATACACACACACACACACACACACACACCATATATATACACACAATATATGTGCTCTGAGGATATTAAAACCCTAAATTAGGTACCTTAGATTACTTGCATGTAAAAATCCTGATGGCTTGTTACTACGGGAACTCAGAGTTCTACCAGAAATCTCAGATTTTAAGTAGCATGGTAGTTAAGGGTAGAAGTTCTTTAGCTAAAGGATATAGGTTCAAATGCGAGCTCTACCTCTCACTAGCTATGTGCTCAGCATCCCCTCTGTAAAGTGGGGATAACAGGACATAGCTCATCACCTAACAGCAACTGACCCATAGCAACTACACCTATGTAATACACATATATTTATATTTAAACTTTCTATGTCTGTGCCTCTTTTATTACTATCCTTTCTGCTTAACATCCCCTACCCCAGTGACATGTGCCAAATCCTAGTCAATTCTCCCAATAAGAATTTATCCTCCCCCATCTGCCCTTCCGTGATATTCTGAGTGTAAATAATTTAACACAATTATCACCATCATGACTATATCCATTTGTACATCACGTCTTTGTTATTAGATAGCGTGGACTGTAAGGAACATACATATCTGTTTTCTCCAAGCACTGAGCATAGGCACTTACACATGGCAGGTCTTTAATCAAGGTTCAGTTTAGATGAGACACCAAAGCTGTCAATGAGTCAGAAAACACAAGTTCAGGCATCACCTGGATCTTTTTGACTCAAACGCCTTTTGTTTGCCTTCCTTGACTTCTCGTCTGCCCAGGTCTTTCTCATAAGAGCCAAGTGTATGTTTTTCCCTCTATCCTTCCCATTTTGGGAGATGGAAGAGGAAAGGCCATAAGACTCCCACTGTGACTTTTTAGTCTTTTTTTTTTTTTCTGGGGTTTGATCTTGTTTAGGATGCTGTCTGTGCTAGAATGTGTTGAGCATAACTTTCCAGCACTGATCCTGTACATCCATTTAAGCTTTACATTGGAACTGAGAGCTCTCTCATGCTATGGGTCTGTTTATTCTTTTCATGAACTTCCTATGTTAGCCCAGCACATGGCCATTAGTGATATTTTGTATTTCTGGTGTGACTTAATTTACCCTACCACCTCACAGTAAATGTTGCTAGAAAGACTGTCACAATATCATTCATGCACCATTTCCCCCAAAATCTAGGAGACTGTGCTGGCCCTTGCTTTTCTCCACTGTGCCACAAATTGCATCGCACGTGAGATTCTGTGTAGCTGTAGAAAGTTTATACTATGAGGTGAGGCAGATGGTTATTCTCTACACAGACTGCAGCCCCAACCCAGAAATCAGGCCCTGACTAGGATTTACTTAGCACAGTAATACTGGTGGATGACTTATTATTCTGGGGTTTCTAAGCATTTGACGTTTCTAAGCATTCTAAAATAATTAGATAAAGAAACCTCGGGTTGGGAAGGTACCTAAAGAGAAAGATTTTAGTTCTGTGTGTGTCACTAGTTTACCACTGATATTACAGTGGTATGAAGTTGGTAAGTTACTGTGTCACTTTGAGGAAATTATTTAACCTCTCTGAGTCTCGATTACTGTGCCTATTCACAGAATAATTTTGAGAATCAAATGAGAATGTGCATAAAACATGTCAACAGTGTGCCTGACACATAGTAAACACCCAGTAAGTAGCTATGATGAGTATGACTATGGAACCTCAGTCAAGTTGCTTTTCTCCTTGGTGATTTCATTTTTATTCTTCAAAATAGAGAGCACAGTTATGATTTAGTGTCATCTGATACAAGTGTTTGGTAACTTAACATCCATTAAATACACTCAGAGTCTCAGATGAAAGACTCTATAAACAGAAAATTGATGCTATTTTTCAGAGAAGCAGTTAGCTATGATATAATATGAAATATTTATTTTTTGTAATACTTTATTAATAAAACTGATGCCAAATATGTAAGCTTTCTAAATGTTCCAATCCATTATTTTAAGTGCTTCCTTATCAAATGGAAATATCTGTGTTGAAACAACTTTTATTCAGTGCTTGTCACAGTGACAGTGATTTTTGTCAGGTCTACAATAAATTTCTTTCCATGTTTGCATATATTTGAGATGCTCAACAATTAATTAGAGAATGAAGAAGTCCCTTTAGTGAAAATGAAATAGAAGACATAAAAGAGGAGCTATTAATCTGTCAGGTTCCAAGGGACTTTCTGACTGCTCTTTGTTTTTAAATATAGCAGCACATCATGGATTTCCAATTCAAACACCAATTCCTAAACTGAGATCCAGTTTAAAACCAGATATGGCTCTCGTTGCCAAGGTTTTTTGGAGAAATGCTGAAAATCATGACTCAGTAGGCAATGCTCTATAGATATATGGATGTCACCTGTCTAAATCACTCCAGCCCCAAATGCAAAGAAGGCAGGCCAACAAATCCTAAAACGGCATCTAGCACAAAATAGACAATATATATTTCTAGTGAAGAAATAGACTCACTATACCCCTTGTTCCCACATTTGAACATTTTAGGATTATAGATTTAGAAATAGAGTCTTCGAGTAGGAAGAAGTCAGCAAGAACCAGAAAGAAAGAAGAGGAGATAAAGAGAGGGTCCCACAGTCACCCTTAGGAAAGAAAGAAGATAAGGTTAGCTGGGATCCCAGATATCATTGTCTAGGGAAGCCAAGGCACTATTCCTAGTGGGTCTTACATCAGAAGAATTCAGAAAGATTCCTTCAGTTTTCTACTTTCCCAGGCGTGGGACTATTCCCCTGTTTAATTACCAAGGAAACTCAAAATGAGGAAGAAAGGTATGCCTGGTTTCCAGGACAGCAAAGACTGCAGGCTGCTCATTCTCTAGTTGGTCACATGTGAAAAGGAATCCCAAGGGACAGAGGAGGTGGTGGCAGTGATTAAAGAAAGGAAAGCAGGCTGAGTGCCTGGAGTCTGCAGCAAGGGAAAAAAGAAAGCATGCAGATAGCTTAGACCAGGGAAGTGTCCCTGAGGTCTCAGCAGTCAGAGTTTTTAAGTTCCTACGATGAACTAGTTCCTACATCTGTGCCACACAGAGACATCAAAGGGAGCAGTCAGAATTAAATAGAAATAGAAAATAAATAGAAAGTGACCAGGTACCAGGTACACAGAGGGATAGTTACTATTAGCATTCCCACTTTATAGATGAGGAAACCAAAGTACAGAGGGTGAAGTGTCTTATCCAAGGTCACATAGATGGTAAATAACAGAGTTAGGATTTGATTCTAGGTGATGTGGTCCCACAGCCCATGTTTTTAATTACGACCTTAATTCTTCCTCTGTAAAGGATATATAGCTGAGGGTTGTACTTCAACTTGAACCATCATTATTTACATAATTTTAAAAAATGACGTGAGGACAAATTACGGTTAGTGTCTTAGCTTAATAAACTTTACCTCCTCAAAATAAACGTAAAATGTTTTGGCAATATAATCGTTTTTTTAAAGATTACTTTTATGACAGAGAAGATCTGGTGATAAAATTAAAAGGTAGCTACAAGAAGCCTGCAAAGAAACATGAAGTTATGAGCTAGTTAGTTGGAAGCACAGTTTTGCAAATTAGCGTCCATCAATTCAATCCCAAATCACCAAAAGACAGGTCCACAAGAAATGTGAGGAGCTGTAGGTCTCTGCTCAGTCATACTAACATGCAAATGCTTGGAAGATATGTGTTGGTTAGACTTGCATATCTATTTGTGAGTGGTTACCAAATATGCTTGAGCATCCTAGAAAAATGAGACTTCAGAGAGGAAACAGGCATGATTTAAAAATAACAGATGAAATGTGATTTACAAAGTGTTTTTGGCTGGTGAACATTTGCGGAAATGCATGTTTATGCACATAGAACTGACCCACAATGTTGCAGTAGTATACAAATAAAACAACAAAATGTAGTATCTGGAATAGATTCAACAGTATCACAATTAGCAAAAAAGCTTTGGCTCTTGACAGGCTTCTGCTGGATCTACACTTACAGTTCACAGCTGCTCTGACATCTGCATCCATCATGCTTCCTCAAACAATCCATCAGCAGCTACATGCTATACTGTGGTCACCAGCCACCAAGATGACCCCCATAATCTCTGTGTCCCTCTGTGACCACACCAGGGCATGAACACCAGGAGACAGAGGAGGAGACCATGTGAGATGGTCTGCATGACCAATAAAATATGGCAGAAATGATGGCATGGCACTTTTGAGATTAGCTTATAAAAGACACTGTCTTTGTTGCTCAAGCTCTTTATCAGAGCATTGCTCTGTGGGAAGCCAGCTGCCATATTGTGAGCATTCTGAGAAAAGACCCACATGGCAAGGAACTGAAGCCTCTCGTCAACATCAGTGGGTCTGAAAGCAGATCCTCCAGCCTAGTCAAGCCTTCAAACATTTTGACTGCAACCTCATGAGAGACCTGGAGCCACAAACCCTCCAGAAAGCTTACTCCCAAATTCTTGACTCTCAGAAACTGTAAAATCATAAATATTTGTTGTTGTAAGCTACACATTTTGGCAACATTTGTTAAGCGCTATATAAAACTAATGCATCCACTTGACTGACAACACTTGCCAGTTTGGATTGTTCCATTTCTTCTGCAGTGTAGATGAACTTAGACAATAGTTTCAAAATTAAATTAGGCAGACCAATCCTGTGACCACGTGAATAGAGTTATAGAATACTGGAGCAACCCCTTCAGGCCTTCCTTTTTACAGACTCAAATTTACGGAGTCAAATGACTCATCCATGGTAACGCAGTCAGTGTCATAATCCTTGCCCTTTCAGTCACCTCCAAATCAATCACGAGTTGTGGGGCACACAACTAATCATTGGTATTACAGCCTGGGGGCAGCATTGAACAGGAACCCAGAGGAGCCCTTTTATTGCTAAGGGTCTCATTACTGTCTGTGAGGCTCCACTCCAGTGTCTTCCTTGTGCCTGATGGATCATGCTCTCAAGCTTTAGAGTGCTCAGCACATATTTATCTGAACATTTTTCCAGCTCAACCTAGAGAAGTCAACATTATTGACTTTAGGTTCTACTTCCATCTTTTATAAACCTCTTAGTTTGGTCTTGGCAATGCAATGATTGCAAGCCAATAAATAACTGTAGCAGTAATAAATCAGTAAGAAGCAATCCAACTACTGATTATAGAGGTCAGTTTCCTAAAGGACTTGAGTCATAATATCAAGCTTGTAGCTGCTGTGAGTGAAGAAATATGAAGGCTACAGATCTAGAGACGAATGTGCTCTACATGAAGGGGTCATAAGGGTCCCAAATCCTAGAGCTCAAACTTCAGCAAGCATCAGAATCCCCAGAGGGTTTGTGAAAACAATTTGCTTGGCCCCACTTCCAAAGTTTTTGATTCAGGATATCTGAAGTGGACTCTAATAATATGCACTTCTAACAAGTTCCCATGTAATAAAGACCACACACTGAGAACCACTCCTCTGAGGTTTAGATTTAGGGTCACAAACTCAAGAGTGTCCGACAGCCAGACCATAACCTAAAGAACTGAGTGTAGCATTAGGGAATGGTGACACCTGTGGTGATCTGCAAAATGTGTCCATGATTTAAAACCCATTCAAAACAAAAACATTATTTTGAACATAGTGAAGTAAGGCAGATGTCAGAGAGTGTGTCTCAGGATTTTGCTGCCACCATTCACTCTAACAGTTCCAAATGCGTTCTTTGAAAACACGTAGAAATCTCATGATCAGAATTCTGTAACTTGGATTCAACCTCTTTTCCCTCTCATTCCTTTTTTAAAGAGGTTATACATTACTAGTTATTGTGGAAGGTATTACCTAATGCCCATTGGAAACAAGCTGAAATTGCCACCTGGGAAATGCTGTTATTAGAGCACGCTGTGATTTGAATATAGTTGGCCCCAGCAACACTTATATTGAGGTTTGGTCACAGTATGGCAATACTGAGAGTGGGACATTTAAGAAATGGGGCCTTTAAGAAGTGATTAGGTCTTCAAGATGAATTCATGCATTTCTCGAGAGACTGAGCTCATTCTCATGAGATTAGGTCAGTCCTTGTGAGAGCAGGTTGTTATAAGCCTAGCCTCTCATGCTTGCCCTTTGTGCATGCCAATTTCCCCTTTGGCTTCTCTGTCATGTTATGATGCAACACAAGGCTCTCACTAGAAACCGACCAGAGGCAACTGCCAGATCTTTAACTTCCCAGCCTCCAAAACCATGGGCCAAAATAAGCCTCTACCCTTTATAAATTATTCAGTCTCAGATATTGTTATAACAATAGAAAATGGACTAAAACATAGCCTCTCCTAAAAGTTTGCAAGGTGTTCTGGATATTCCCCATTTTCCCCTTCACACTCACTCTCCATCCTTTTCCACCTGTTATTCTACTAGAAGTTGACCTCTGAACGCTGAATGAACTGTACTTAATTGCTGGTTGGGATTGGCCATTGTAGGGCACTGAAAGGAGATTGGAGGCAAAAGAGAGGTCACTCCCCTGGGCCATGGTTGACAGTGGGTTGTGCTCTACTAAGGCCACAACTCCCATTTGGTGTTCCTCTACTGGAAATGATAGCTGCTTTTTCCTGCAAATCACTTTTTCCCTGATTGCTTCACACCTAAGAGTGGGAATTGCTCCCTTCTTCACCATTTCTTGTTGGTTTCCCTTAGCCCTGACCAAACCTTCATAGCTAAAACCTTCGTTTCACTCCATTCAATTGCCCCTTTGAGTGTGTCATGTATTCTCTACCTGGACATTACCTGATTCAGTTTTACTGTATAGATGTAGAATATATCTTGTTAGTAATGAAGTTACATAACTAAATTTAGCTGCAACAAAATCATATAGTAGAACAGTGGTCATTCGTTCTTTGGTAAAACTAAATACTAACTGTTGTCTAATTATAGAATTAATATATTTTCCAAGTGCCAGTTGGCATTTCAATTCTAGACTCCAAGTTCAGATTGTTCAGGAGAGGGCCAGACAACCACAGTATTGACCTTACCTAGAATTATCCTACTGCCAAAGCCTCATAATTGTTTGGTATTGTTACCAAGGGACTCTCTGCTTAGCAGCCTCTGAAAGCACCAGTGGGAGCCACCAAACAAGAGATTTATCTTTATAGCACAGGGACCACAGAGCCAGCATGAAGTTGCACACATCTGATACCTTGACACAATTGTTCATATTTCTCTAGTTAGTCAGTAACACATTTTGGACAAGCATCAACCCTTTAGTTTCATGGAGTTCTGGCAATGGAAAGAGTCACAGGTAACTAAAATCAGAACTTCACAATCCCCACAAATTGGTCTGTTGGTGAAATCACGCTGCTGGGCCCTTGTTAGGAGTGACAGGTTGGTATCACTTCTTAGTCCATGCCAAGAAAATACAAACCGTCCTGGGCCACCAGGCAAAGCCATAAGAAAGAGACTGCAAATTGGCAGTTCACAGGTGCTACACAATCTGCAGGCATGTTTCAGTTAGCCCAAATCCTGTTTTTATTTTTTTGAATTGGTTGCCAACATTCAACATTTGGGAAATTTCAAATACAAATTTGGATTTTCAGCTTTCATTGAAAAAAATTCCTTATAGCAGTATAGCACTGTACATAGAGGAGAATATTAATATTATATATTATATATATTAAGGAATGTAATATATATATTAGATACATAATATGAATGTAATATATATTAGATACATAATATGTGTTATATATAATATATATTATTAGTATAAATATATAATATATATGTTATATATATTATATATATTATTAGTAATGAAGTTACATAACTAAATTTAGCTGCAACAAAGCATATAGTAGAACAGTGGTCATTCGTTCTTTGGTAAACAAACAAATATGGTAAACAAACATATATATAATATATATGCTATATATTATATATATATAATGTATATATAATATATATAATACATTCCTTAACTCAGGTCTTAAGACAGCCTACCCAGACTCAGCCCATCCTCCCTGAGGCCTGGGTAACATGCACCACAACCCCAAATTTTAATATCTTTAATAGGACAATGAGGATGATTCAGTGTTGCCCATCACCTACAGGGACATTTACTAATCTGCTGATGGCCATGCAGTTACCAGAGACAGATGTGCAGAGAACACACATTTACATCAGCCTGATGTTCAGCAACTGCATTACTTGTCACTTCAAAATTGCTCAAGAATGACTGTGCCCATACTATTATCTTCTCTTTTACCATGGAAGACAGCCATTGAACAGGTAGCATTGTTATTTGTTACCATAATGCTACCTGTTACATGGATGGGACACTGGGACACTGAGGGCAGAACACTGGGCAGTCCAGTTCTATTTATTTATTTTTATTTTTGAGACAGAATCTCGCTCTGTCATCCAGGCTGAAATGCGGTGGCATGATCTCAGCTCACTTCTACCTCTGCCTCCCAGGTTCAAGTGATTTTCCTGCCTCACCCTCCCAAGTAGCTGGGACTGCGGGCACACACCACGATGCCTGGCTAATTTTTTGGCATTTTTAGTAGAGAAGGTGTCTCATCATGTTGACCAGGCTGGTCTCGAACTCCTGACCTTAGGTAATGCAATCTCCTTGGTCTCCCAAAGTGCTGGGATTCCAGGCGTGAGCCACCGCGCCCGGCAGTCCAGTTCTAAACTGCGGGTTACACAGGACACAATGAGCATCATGCTTCCTTCCATGAGCATCAATAAATGTATCAACTACTGGGAGTGGCTTCCATGAAAATCAGGCTTTCTGTCCTCCAGGCCTGTCCCAGTGATCTGGAAATACGAATCTACTAAGCCACGGTGAAAGATAAACCCCTAGGTTTGAAAACAGAGCCTAACCAAGCAATGAGAGTAAGAAGTGACTTTGACTTCTCGAGCTTCCCAAGAAGGCAGGTGGGCAGGGGCCATGTGCTCCCCATTTCTGGGTGGACTGTTTTAACAACATGCTTCCACTTCAGAGTGGGGCTGAACCATTGTAGGGACCTTCTTCCATCTTTCCCTTTCCTTCCCTTTGTCATCCACTCCTCATATTTTCAAACACCAACCGCCCCCTTGCCCCACCACCCTGCACACACACACCTTAAAGACTAGGAACAAGCCAAGGCTTATAGAGAAATAGACACCTGTCAGAGTGAAAAATATTACATTCCTTAACTCAGGTCTTCAGACAGCCTACCCAGGCTCAGTCCATCCTCCCTGAGGCCTGGGTAACATGCTCCACAACCCCAAATTTTAAATAACAATAATAATAGCTAATACTTATTGTGCTAGACATCTCATTATGGGCCAGATATTTGTATGTCACATTATTTAAACATCTTCCTTTACTACTCTTGACAATCCTATGAGGCAAGCACCAGTATTGTCTCAATTTTAAGGATAAGGAGACTAAAGTTCAGGGATGATAAATAACTTGTTCGAGGTCACCCAGACAGGAAGTGGCAGAGCCAGTACTCAAGATTGATCTTGCTAATCATAGAACAGAAGTGATTGAATATACTAAACGTATTTCTTCAAAGATTGTCTACCCTTCAACCCAGCAATCCCATTACTGGGCATATACCCAAGGGAACATAAATCATTCTATCATAAAGACACATGCAGATGTATGTTCACTGTAGCACATTCACAATAGCAAAGACCTGGAATCAATCTAAATGTCCATCAGTGATAGACTGGCTAAAGAAAATGTGGTACATATACACCATGGAATACTGTGCAGCCATAAACAAGAATGAGATCATGTCTTTTGCATGGACACGGATGGAGCTGGAGGCCATTTTCCTTAGTGAATTCACACAGGAACAGAAAACCAACTGCCACACGTTCTCACTTGTAAGTGGGAGCTAAATGATGACAACACATGGACACATAGAAGGGGAACAACACACATTGTGGTCTATTGGAAGGTGGGAGGAGGGAGAAGATCAGAAAAAAATCACTAATAGGTGCCAGGCTCAATGATGATGAAATAATCTGTACAATAGGTCCCTATGACACAAGTTTACCTGTTTAACAAACCTGTACTGTACTGAAATAATGAACTGAAAATAAAAGTTAAAAATAAACAAAGCTTGTCATAGGAAAGTCCTTTGTTGCATGTACAGACAGAAACTGAGGCACCAACAGGGTAACCAATTTCCTCAACATCACAGAATCTGTATGCTTATGTGTGAATAGAGAGACCCAGAACTTGAATTAGGTACTCCTAAGGTTCCAAATAATCAAATACTATCCAGTTTTATTTTCCTCATTGAGCACAATTTCAGGTAGACTTCACTGCAGGCATGACTATAAATCAATGACCTTTAGGTTTCCAGGACCTAACAGCCTCCAGCCAGCAAAAACCCAGGGCTTTCAGTCCTATAGCCACAAGGAAATGAGTCCTGCCAACAACCTGAATGAGCTGGGAAGAGAACTCTTTCCCAAATGAGGTGAGAACATTGCTCAATTAAGAGCTTCATTGCAGTCTTGGAAAACTCTGAACATAGGACTCAGTTAAGCTATCCCCCAACTCCTGACCTGCAGAAACAGTGAGATAATAAATATATGTTTTTTTAAGTCACTAAGTTTGTGATAATTTGTTACATGGCAATAGAAAACTGATACATAATAAAACAAGCATGATGGCCAAAAAAAGGAATGTCTTTTTTTTTCCCCTCAACTAGCTAGTTACTCAGAGAAGCAAGAGGCAGGCAAGAAAGCTATCAGGGCAGTTTCAAAAGGCTTTATTTAATTTGATTTAGTAAGCATTGTGGGGATCTAGTATGCATGTGACAATTAGCTTAGTGGAGGCTGGACTTGCTAGACAATACAATACCCCCAACAGTCTTTGCTCCCAGGGAGACAGAGACTACAAACAAGAAACTACAATGCAGAAAGTTCTAGAAAAGCCAAATGCACAGAGTTCTCTGGGGCTAGAATTTGAGCTATGAACTCTTCTGTGGGAGGAAGTGTGGGCAAAGGCATCAGGTATGGGTGACTTTTGACTTAGGCCTTCCAGGAAGAGAAGGTACCTCCTAGGCAGATAGAGGAGAGTAGAGCAGATTACAGAAAATATTAAAATAACCACTAATATGCTCACTCACAGATGCATATGCACTCCTCTGTGATTGTGTGAATACGTGCTGTATGGGGGAGGGAGGGAAGGAGAAGGAGAGAGGTGTGTTCTGCTGGGTCACACTGCATATACGGCCAAACATTTTTAAAGGGAGTGTCAAAATTGAGAGCACCTTACGAAACATTTTATATTACAGTGGTGAAGGAAAAAGGCCTAGCTGTGCATTTCCTTTGTGAAGAACAAGCAGATCCAGAGATACCTATCCTATTAATTCATACTGAATGTTTTCTAATCCCAGAAAGACTAGGATGCCACAGAAGCTGTAGAGGACACTGGAGCCACTTGGTAACTCACTCATTCTTTTTTATTTTATTTTTTTGAGACGGAGTCTTGCTCTGTCACCCAGGCTGGAGTGCAGTGGCACAATCTCAGCTCACTGCAAGCTCCGCCTCCCAGGTTCAAGCAATTATCCTGCCTCAGCCTCTTGAGTAGCTGGGACTACAGGCACACACCACCATGTCCAGCTACTTTTTGTATTTTTAGTAAAGAAGGTGTTTCACTATGTTGGCCAGGATAGCCTCAGTCTCCTGACCTCAACTCACTCGTTCTTTCATAGGCTCCAGGTGTCCATCCTCCAGCACCTGTGACCTTCTGAGGTTTGCCCTTGGGCACTGGAACTGCCTCACCCATGCACAGAATGAGAAGTGGTGGGGAGCTGGGGCAGCTAAGGGAGTGCTGGCATCACCCCTCCCTCAATCTCAGGGTGCACCGCTCTCAGGTCCAAAAGAGACTTCTTCCTTTCCACTTGAGGAGAGGGGAGGACTTTGTCTTTCATCTAGGATACTGCCTCAGCTACAGCAGAGTAGAGCAGTGGTCAGAGTTGTGAGGCCCCTGTTTTAGGCCTTAGCTCTCAGAAAACATTTAGATACACCATGGGCCAGAAGGGAACCCACTGCCTTGAAGGGAAGACCCAGTCCTGGCAGCATTCATTATCTGCTAACTGAAGAGCCCTTGGGCCCCAAATAACCAGCAGCAATACCCAGGCACTACATCAATGGCCTTGGGTGGGACTCTGAGATTTGCTGGCTTCAAGTGAGACTCAGCACATAACCAGCGGTGGTGGCTATGGGGTGAAAGTTCTTCTGCTTGAAAAAAGCAGAGAGAAAAGTAAACGGAAGTGCTTGGGAATTTACTTACCAACCCCTGCATGCCAGTGCCCCTGGCTAGTAGCCAGTGATATGATGAATGATCATGGAAGTACAAATGCCCAGCTTCTTCTCTATGAAGCAGGTCAAGCCCATTGTAGTTGATACTCTAATGACTCTCCCTTTGGAATCAGGCTGAGTATGAGATATTACTTGAAATCACATTTTTTTTTCTTGGTTTCTTCCCCTACCCAGTCTGGCTTCCTGTGCTCCTAAAAGCATTTCCTCAATAAATCTATTAAACTTGATTCCTTACTTCTGGATTTTTCTAGGAAAACCTAACTTAAGAGAAAAGAGAAATAAAAACATCCCATGGCTTCAGACATGTGAAGTTTGGCTGCATGTTATAACTCGATGGTTTACTTTACCCATAGAACATATCCAGAACATTTTCTCAGGTGGACTGAGTCACCTCATGATCACTCACAGAGGCCACACACTTCTTTCTAAGTATTCCACTACCTGTTTTCCTGTCACCCCTGGTACCGCCTTGCAGCTGTGCCAGACTCAGCAGGTCACTGTGGACAAAGATCCTGCAAACATCCCACTTTGCCCTAGACACAGGGCACTACAGCCCAGTGTTGACACCCAGATTTAAAAGTGAAAAATCGAGAATTATAACAATTGATCTCAACAAGAGCTATATTAGGAACAGTAATCTCAATGATCTAACCCAAACTTTGTGCCATGATGACATACATCTTTCTAATGGTTTATTATGGAGGAAAAATTCAGGTGCCTGGTACTTTTTCCTACTAAGCTCACAAAGACATGCTATTGGCCCCTGTAAAGCACGTTACATCAGGACAATATTAATACTACTGCTATATAACTATAAAATAACTCTCCTAAAAAGTGAAAGCTCTTTCCAGTATTATATATATTGCATTCATCTGTGCCTCAAATCTACTTAAGAGAACTTGCTATATGCTTTTTAGAATTGGAAACCAAAGAGAAAAAAATTAATGAATAACATATATTCTTATTTTTTTCCTGGTCCAGCATAAGAAAGACCTAGAAGGCAAGTTTCTTTTTTTTTTTTTCACTTAGAGTTAGAATAACATAGTTGAGTTAGGACAGGAAAGTGAGATACTGGCAAAGTCTGAATCCTTTCATGTGAAACAGAGTTGTTTTATGGGTTTGTTTGTTTGTTTGCCACAGTGTCTTCTCCTATCAAGTAGTTTTCACAATTTCACTGTGCTAATTTAAAATTTTATTCAATAAAAAAATAAAATTTGCCATAATTAGTCCTCTTAGAAAAGGTAGCAAAGGGCTTCAAAACTGAACCAGCAATTTATTGCATGAATCTTGTTACATAAAGATATGAACCATGAATTTGAATTACTAAATGAATTATTTGAAGATTATGAATCATATTTCAATAGGCCACTTTTTAATGTAAGATAAACCAATTAAGAAGCATGAACAATACGACTAAAAAGCACCCGAGGATTACAGTGGTAACCGAATAAAATGAGAGTAAGGCTCCATAGTGGTGGTACTGATGGCAAGCCTAAGTATTGAAGAGTGTAGTAGTGTCAGGGTTAGTGGCATGGTTATCACCACAGTTTTGGAAAGCAGGAAGTTGCATGTTTGATTCCCACCTCCAACACTGTGGAGCTGTGTGCCTTTGAGCAAGTTACTTCACCCCTGTGGGTATAATTTCCCAGATCTGTAAAATGGGGCTCATGATACCTTTTCATAGGGTCCAGGTATGGATGAAAGGTGATATGCATCCATAATAAGATGGAGAAATATTTATTCACCAGCACTCCAGAAAATCTGAAGAAGATAGGCTGCCCTGATGGGGCTGTTTCTATCCCTATTCCACCCTCATTTCTAAGAGGAGCAGTTGAAAGGTTGAACAATACTTCTCAAAGAAATGCCTTCTGTGGCAGGTTCAAGAGGGATGAATGCAGGCTTGGTGGGGGTAGGAGGGGTGTTAGAAACACTTTTTGAGGAAAACGTACGAGATTATCTTTGTGAATTGAAGGTAACAAAAATTTTATTGGAGAGGTCACAGCAAACAATAACTATAAACAAAAAATTGATAATTAGATTTCACCAAAATTAAGAACTTCTGCTCATTAAAGTAGACCACTAAGAAAATTAATAAGACTACTAATCTAACAAAGCACTGTTATCAAGGATTTAACAAAGAATACAGTAAACAACCCTCAAAAATAGGCAAAAATTTGAATAAACACTTTATAAAATAAGATATACAAATGACCAGTTAACTCATACAAATATATTAAAGTCACTAAGTAATCAGAGAAATACTTTTTTTTTTTTTACTTTTATCTTAAGTTCAGGGGTACACGTGTAGGTTTATTATATAGGTAAACTTATGTCATGGGGGTTTATTGTGCAGATTAGAGAAATGCAAATTAAAACCACAATAAGATACCACTATAATACCCACCAGAATGGCTAAAATAAAAAATATGGACATCAAATATTGGCAAAGTTATAGAGCAATTAGACATCTCATGCATATTGGTAGGAATATAAAATAACACAATCCTTTGGGGAAAGTTTTGTCAGTTTTAAAAATAACACTGAACATAGGCCTAACCTGTGACCTACCAATTCTACGTCATGATATCTACTTTTACCCCAAAATAAAAACATATATTCACAAAAAGATGTGTACAAGAATTTTCATAGCAGCTTTATTTATAACAGCCAGAAACTGGGCATTGCCCAGGCATCCATCACCAGGAGAGTACAGAAGTAAACTGGTACAACAGAACATTGCTCGGCAATAAAAAGAAAAGAATTACTAGTGAATGCAATAATGTGGGTGGATCTCAGAAACATGCTGCGAGAAAGCAGCTAGAGCACACACTATATGTTAAGAACTGTGAGAGGTCTGAGATTTTACCCTACTTTCAAGCTAAACAGTTAGTCTGCCACCTTTTTGTGGGTGCTGGTAGAAGACATGAGACTCATGGGTCAGAGAAAAATGACTTTATTACTCACAGCTGTACCAGAAGCCAGAGTATCAGCACTTTCTTGAGTGGATTTTCCAAGCCCAGTTCCTGCAGAGTAACATGAAGAGGGCCAGGTGATATCTGCATAGGCAGTGAAGAGGATCCCTAAGCTTAGTGAACCTGCATCTTCTATAGTACTCTACTTCTGAGGAGATACTATCTCTGTATTCCAAAGTCGCTAGCTATACAACGTTTTTGAAAAGAGAGTCTGGAACAAGGGTTTTAAGTGTCTCTGCTAGCAAGATGTGGAGAAATGTGAGCAATCCGTGGGGAACTGTATCCCAACACTGTATAATTCCACTTACATAAAATTCTAGCGGCAACAAAGTCATTTATGGTAGAAAAAAACCAGAACAGTGCTTTCCTCTGGTGGTGGTTACAGTAGGCAGTGGTGGTAGGGAACTTTCTGATAGGGCTTTCAGTTATATATATGTATATATTTGTCAAAATTCAGTAAAAGTACACTTAAAATATGTGTTTTTCATTTTCAGTAAATTTTACGTCACACAAAAGACTAAACAAATATTGAACTCCAGTAAATGATATGCATGCCGAGGTATTTAGAGGGGACGCATAGCATACTATCTGCAATTTACTTTGACAACATTGAAACTAAGCTGGATTAGTGGATTGAGAAAGGATGAGCTTTTTTTTGAATGAGTCTTTAGGGTTTTCCAGGTATACAATATCATTGGCAAACAGCTACAGTTTGACTTTCTCTTTTCCAATTTAGATAACCTTTATTTCTTTCTCTCGCCTGATTGCTCTAACCAGGGCTTCCAGTACTATGCTGACTATAAGTGGTGAAAGTAGATGTCCTTGTCTTGTTCCAGTTCTCAGGGGCAATACTTTCAGCTTTTCCCTATTCAGCACGATGTTGGCTGTGGGTTTGTCATATACTGCTTTTATTACTTTGAGGTAAGTCCCTTCTATGACTATTTTGTTGAGGGTTTTTATCATAAAGGGATGCTGGATTTTAGCAAATTTTTTTCTGCACCTGTTGAGATGATCATATGGTTTTTGTTTTTAATTCTGTTTATGTCATATATCACATTTATTGACTTGTGTATAAAGACTTAAATCAATACCTGAAACCATAAAAATTCTAGAAGATAGCATCAGAAAAACTCTTCTAGACATTGCCTTAGGCAAAGAATTCATGACTAAGACCCCAAAAGCAGATGAAACAACAACACAAAATAAATAAATGGGGTCCAATTAGACTAAAAAGCTCAGCAAAGTAAACAATCAGCAGAGTAAATAGACAACCCACAGAGTGGGAGAAAGTGTTCACAAACTATGCCTCTGACAAAGGACTAATATGTAGAATCTACAAGGAACTCAAATCAGCCAGAGAAAAACAAGTAAGTCCATCGAAAATTAGGCAAAGGTTGATTCCATGTCTTTGCTATTGTGAATAGTGCTGCAATGAACATGCGTGTAAATAAGAAAATGTGGTACATATACACCATGGAATACTATGCAGCCATAAAAAGGAACTAGATCATGTCCTTTGCAGGAACATGGATGAATCTGGAAGCCATTATCCTCAGCAAACTAACACAGGAACAGAAAACCAAACACCACGTGTTCCCACTTATAAGTGGGAGCTGAAAATGAGAACACATGGACACAGGGAAGGGAGTAACACACACTGGGGCCTGTCATGGGGATGCAGGGAGGGAGAGCACCAGGATAAATACCTATGCCTGCGGGGCTTAATACCTAGGTGACAGGTTGATAAGTGCAGCAAACCATAATGGCACCTATGTAACAAACCTGCACGTCCTGCACATGTATCCTGGAACTTAAAATTAAATAAAATTAATTTTTTAAAAAAGTAAGCAAAGGATATGAATAGACAATTCTCAAAAGAAGATACACAAACAGCCAACAAACATATAAAAATACTCTATATCATTAATTATCAGGGAAATTCAAATTAAAATCACAATGAGATACCACCTTACTCCGGCAAGAATGGCCATAATTAAAAAGTCAAAAAACAATAGTTGTTGGCATGGATGTGGTGAAAAGGGAACACTTTTACACTGCTGGTGGGAATGTAAACTAGTACAACCACTATGTAAAACAGTGTGGAGATGCCTTAAAGAACTAAAAACAGGACAACCATTCAAGCCAGCAATTCCATTACTGGGATCTATGCAGAGGAAAATGTCACTGTATGAAAAACATACTTGCGCACATATGTTTATAACAGTGCAACTTGCAATTGCAAAAATATGAAAACAGCTTAAATGCCATCAACCAACGAGTGGATAAAGAAAATGTGTTATATATACACTCTGGAATACTACTCAGCCATAAAGGAGCAAAATGCCTGTTGCAGCAATCTGGGTGGAGCTGGAGGCCATTATTCTAAGTGAAGTAGCTCAAGAATGGAAAACCAAATATCATATGTCCTCACTTATAAGTTGGAGCTAAGCTATGAGGATTCAAAGGCATAAGAATGATATAATGAACTTTGGGGACTTGAGGGAGAGGTTGGGAATGGGGAAAGAGATAAAAGACTACATATTGGATACAGGGTAAACTGCTTGGGTGCTGGGTGCACCAAAATCTCAGAAATGACCACTAAAGACCTTATCTATGTAACCAAAAACACCCTTTGCCCCCAAAACTATTGAAATAAAAATAAAAATTAATTACTAAAAAAGGAATAAATAGATGTGTAGCTATGCATAAAGCAAGTATAGTAACATGTTAATGATAGACTCTAGATGGTGTGTATATAGGTATTCTATTTAAAGTTAACTTGCTGTTTGAAAGTTTTTATGACTAAAATGTTGAAGAAATAAATGAAAGTATATAAGGATAAGACAAAGACATAGATGAACATGAAAAGACAGTCTTTGAAAAACCATAAAAGGAAACAAATGAGATGAATAATGATTTTTTAAACTTGCATATAGGCAAAATGCTCCCCTTCACACACATATGTACGCATAAAATGAAAGGGTAAATGATACACTGTGGAAAATAAGTACAACATATCTGATAGTTCAGCTACTAAAACTAAGAGTTCTCAGAAATAAAAAAGAAAATTATTAATACCAATTGAAAAATGGGCAAGGGTCATGAACAGGCAATTCACAAAAAAAGAATATAAAAATTAATAATCTATTACAAACAAAATAGGCAGCATCACTAGTAATCAAAGAGATTGAAACTAAATTATAAATAAGATGCCATTTGCCTTGCTAAGTTGGGGAAGTTATCCAGGATCAACACTCAAATTCAGGAAATACAGAGAACATCACAAAGATACTCCTTGAGAAAAGCAACACCAAGACACATAATCATCAGACACCAAGGTTGAAATGAAGGAAAAAATGTTAAGGGCAGCCAGAGAGAAAGGTCAGGTTACCCACAAAGGGAAGCCTATCAGACAAACAACAGATTTCTCTGCAGAAACCCTACAAGCCAGAATAGGGTGGAGGGCCAATATTAAACATGTTTAAAGAAAAGAATTTTCAACCCAGAATTTCATATCCAGTCAAACTAAGCTTCGTAAGTGATGGATAAATAAAATCCTTTATAGACAAGGAAATGCTGAGAGATTTTGGCACCACCAGGCCTGCCTTACAAGAGCTCCTGAAGGAAGCACTAAACATGGAAAGGAAAAACTGGTACCAGTCACTGCAAAAACATGACAATTGTAAAGACCATTGACGCTATGAAGACACTAGCATCCTAATGGCAGGATCAAATTAACACATAACAATATTAACCTTAAATGTAAATGGACTAAATGCCCCAATTAAAAGACACAGACTGGCAAATGAGATAAAAAGTCAAGACCCATTACTGTGCTGTATTCAGGAGACCCATCTCAGGTGCGAAGACACACACAGGCTCAAAATAAAGGGATAGAGGAATATTTACCAAGCAAATGGAAAGCAAAAAAAAAAAAAAAAAAAAAAAGCAGGGTTTGCTATCCTAATTTCTGATAAAACAGACTTTAAACCAACAAAGATCAAAAGAGTCAAAGAAGAGCATTACATAATGGTAAACGGATCAATGTAACAAGAAAAGCTAACTGTCCTAAATATATATGCACCCAATACAGGAGCACCCAGATTCATAAAGCAAGTCCTTAGAGACCTACAAAGAGACTTAGACTCCCACACAATGGAGACTTTAACACCCTGCTGTCAATATTAGACAGATTAATGAGACAGAAAATTAACAAGGATATCCAGGACTTGAACTCAGCTCTGGACCAAGTCGAACCTAATAGACATCTACAGAACTCTCCACCCCAAGTCAGTAGAATATACATTCTTCTCAGTGCCACATAGCACTTATTCTAAAATTGACCACGTAATTGGAAGTAAAACACTCCTCTGCAAATGCAAAAGAACGAAAATCCTAACAGTCTCTCAGACCACAGTGCAATCAAATTAGAACTCAGAATTAAGAAAATCACTCAAAACCGCACAACTACATGGAAACCGAACAACCTGCTTCTGAATGACTACTGGGTAAATAATGAAATGAAGGCAGAAATAAATAAGTTCTTTGAAACCAATGAGAACAAAGATACAACATACCAGAATCTCTGTGATACGTTTAAAGCAGTTTATAGAGGGAAGTTTACAGCCATCAATGCCCACAGGAGAAAGCAGGAAATATCTAAAACTGACACCCTAACATCACAATTAAAAGAACTAGAGAAGCAAGGGTAAACAAATTTAAAAGCTAACAGAAGACAAGAAATAACTAAAATCAGAGCAGAACTGAAGGAGAGAGACACGAAAGACCCTTCAAAAAATCAGTGAATCCAGGAGCTGGTTTTTTGAAAAGATTAACAAAATAGATAGACCATTAACCAGACTAATAAAGAAGAAAAGGAGGAAGACTCAAATAGATGCAATAAAAAATGATAAAGGGGATATCACCACCGATCTCACAGAAATACAAACTACCATCAGAGAATACTATAAACACCTCTATGAAAATAAACTAGAAAATCTAGAAGAAATGGATAAATTCCTGAACACATACACCCTCCCAAGAATAAACCAGGATGAAGTCAAATCCCTGAATCAACCAATAACAAGTTCTTAAATTGAGGCAGCAATTAATAGCCTACCAACCAAAAAAAGCCCAGGACCAGATGGATTCATAGCCAAATTCTACCAGAGGTGCAAACAGGAGCTGGTACCATTCCTTCTGAAACTATTCCAAACAAAGAAAAGGAGGGAACCCTCCTTAACTCATTTTATGAGGCCAGCATCATCCTGATACCAAAACTTGTCAGAGACACAACAAAAAAAGAAAATTTCAGGCCAATATACCTGATGAACATTGACACGAAAATCCTCAATAAAATACTGGCAAACCAACTCCAGAAGCACATCAAAAAGCTTATCCACCACGATCAAGTCAGCTTCATCTGTGGGATGCAAGTCTAGTTGTAGATTAGCAAATCAATAAACATAATCCATCACATAAACAGAACCAATGACAAAAACCACATGATTATCTCAACAGACGTAGAGAAGGCCTTTGACAAAATTCAACAGTGCTTCATGCTAAAAACTCTCAACAAACTAAGCGTTGTGGAACATATCTCAAAATAATAAAAGCTACTGATGACAAATCCACAGCCAATATCATACTGAATGGGCAAAACCTGGAAGCCTTCCCTTTGAAAAGCAGCACAAGACAAGGATGCCCTCTCTCACCACTCCTATTCAACATATTAATGGAAGTTCTGGCCAGAGCAATTAGGCAAGAGAAAGAAAGAAAGGGTACTCAAGGAGGAAAAGAGGAAGTCAAATTGTCTGTTTGCAGATGACATGATTGTATATTTAGAAAACCCCACCACCTCAGCCCCAAATCTCCTCAAGCTGATAAGCAACTTCAGCAAATTCTCAGGATACAAAATCTATGTACAAAAATCACAGGCATTCCTATACTTCAATAATAGACAAACAGAGAGCCAAATCATGAGTGACCTCCCATTCACAATTGCTATAAAGAGAATAAAATACCTAGGAATACAACTTACAAGGGATGTGAAGGACCTCTTCAAGGAGAACTACAAACCACTGCTTAAGGAAATAAGAGAGGACACAAACAGATGGAAAAACATTCCATGCTCATGGATGGGAAAAATAAATATCGTCAAAATGGCCACACTGCCCAAAGTAATTTATAAATTCAATGTTCTTTCCATCAAGCTACCATTGACTTTCTGCACAGAATTGGAAAAAAAACTACTTTAAATTTCATATGGAACCAAAAAAGAGCCCGCATAGCCAAGACAATCCTAAGCAAAAGAACAAAGCTGGAGGCATCGCACTACCTGACTTGAAACTATTCTACAAGGCTACTGTAACCAAAACAGCATGGTACTCATACCAAAACAGATATATAGACCAATGTAACAGAACAGAGGCCTCAGAAATAACACCACACATCTACCACCATCTGATCTTTGACAAACCTGATGAAAACAAGCAATGGGGAAAGGATTCCCTATTTAATAAATGGTGTTGGGAAAACTGGCTAGCCATATGCAGAAAGCTGAAACTGGATCCCTTCCTTACACCTTACACATAAATTAACTCAAGATGGATTAAAGGCTTAAAGATAAGTCCTAAAACCACAAAAACCCTAGAAGAAAATCTAGGCCATAACATTCAGGACATTGGCAAATAACCTTATACAAAATTTACTCAAAATACAAAATTTAACAAAAATTACCTCAAGATGGATTAAATACTTAAACATAATACCTAAAACCATAAAAACCCTAGAAGAAAACCTAGGGTATACCATTCAGGGCATTGGCATGGGCAAAGACTTCATAACTAAAACACCAAAAGCAATGGCAACAAAAACCAAAATTGACAAATGGGATCTAATTAAACTAAAGAGCTTCTGCATGGCAGAAGTATCATCACAGTGAACAGGCAATCTACAGAATGGAAGAAAATTTTTGCAATCTATCCTTCGACAAAGGGCTAATATCCAGAATCTACAAATAACTTAAACAGATTTACAAGAAAAAAACAAACAACCCCATCAAAAAGTGGGCAAAGGATATGAACAGACACTTTTCAAAAGAAGACATTTATGCAGCCAACAAACATAGGAAAAAAAGCTCATCATTACTGGTCATTAGAGAAATGCAAATCAAAACACAATGAGATACCATCTCAAGCCAGTTAGAATGGCAATCATTAAAAAGTTAGGAAGCAACAGATGCTGGTGAGGATATGGAGAAATAAGAACACTTTTACACTGTTGGTGAGAGTGTAAATTAGTTCAACCATTGTGGAAGACAGTGTGGTGATTCCTAAAGGAGCTAGAACTAGAAATACCATTTGACCCAGCCATCCCATTACTGGGTATATATCCAAAGGAGTATAAATCATTCTACTATGACATATGCACACATATGTTTATTGCAGCACTGTTCACAATAGCAAAGATTTGGAACCAATGCAAATGCTCACCAATAATAGACTGGATAAAGAAAATGTGGCACATATACACCATGGAATATTATGCAGCCATCAAAAAGGATGAGTTCATGCCCTTTGCAGGGACATGAATGAAGCTGGAAAGCATCATTCTTAGCAAACTAACACAAGAACAGAAAACCAAGCACCACATGCTCTCACTCATAAGTAGGAGTTGAACAATGAGAACACATGGACACAGGGAGGGGAACATCACACACCGGGGCCTGTTGGCGGGTAGTGGGCTAGGGGAGGGATAGCATTAGGAGAAATACCTAATGTAGGTGGCGGGTTGATGGGTGCAGCAAACCACCATGGCACGTGTACACCTATGTAATAAACACACACGTTCTGCACATATACTCCAGAACTTAAAGTACAATGAAAAAAAAAGATGCCATTTGCAGTTTTTGCTACTTACTTGGCAAAGAAATTTTAAATTATACTACTCAGTGTTGGTGTGGGTGAAGCTGATTTAACTGGCCAGTGCATAAGTTTGAATCCTAACTCCTCCACTTAACAAGCTGATTGACTTTGGGCAAGGTACTTAATCTCACTGTGTCTCAGTGTCCTCATTTATAATACTGGAAAAATCATAGTATCTATTAAATTAATGCACTCCATTTCAACAGTGTATTGGTTACAGATAAAAGGGCAACAGTCCAAACCCTACATTCCACTCCCTACCAAAAAATCTCAGTATGTAGATTATTGGGCAGGTAAGAGCGGAGTATTAACAAGGTCTTAATCATGAACTCAATCATGGTGGGAGGGACTCTGTTCTATGGTATTAAAAAAAAAAAATCTGAAGTTTTTTTTAGATAAATACATAGCTAACTTGTCATATAAAGATTACCTGGTTGTCTATAAACACATAGCTAATTCATTTTCTGAGTAGTCTAAATGTAAAACTTGTGCATTATTATTTTTTCCCCAGAAGTAGAACATTTACTATAGCTAGCAGAAAGGAATGTACATCTTATACTTTCATAAAGTCATTTGAATTTTTGTTTTTTCCTTTAATAAACAAGATAGAACAAAAATAAAATTATTTCAGCAAAAGGTTTTTCTACCACTGTGACAAGTTAAGAAAACTGCAATGAAAGAAAGAGAAGACACTTTAAAACTGGGTTAAGTTTTAAATTTAGCAACATCTAAGAGCTGAAGCAATCCTGGAACCATTTTAGGATCGCCTTTTCCCCTTCAATCACAGCAGCTCTGGAATTGTCAATGCCTGCATCTACAGGCTTTTTCCTCCTACTCGTCTCAGGGCTGGGTATACACCAGGTTGCAGAACCTGAGCATCAACTCCCACTTGAAGTTACAGACATCTCCTCCCTTTCCTGCAAATGCCTGGACATTTTTAAAACACTGCTTTCAAGTACCCTTTCCCCTTTACTACTATTTTGTGACAAATTTCCTGTCACTTTTGATTTTTAAAATTGGTCTACTCCAGTTAAAAAATGTCAGCCTAAATACTTGATTCAGCCTATGACTCCCTCCCTGGTCATAGACTAGACTAGGGGCTCACAGGACTACCAGTAGGAAGGGGGCGATAGGCTGCCTCTGATCTCTCTTCTATCCACCCAAGCCCAACTCCTCTGAGGTTGGGTCAGGAGCTGAACAGAAAGGCAGAATATTCTTACATAGGAGTGGCCAGTTGATAGTGGAAGTTGTCTCTGATCTCTTTTCTGGTTCACTTTGGTACCAGGTGATGCTGGTGGGAGGCTTGCATGGCTTCTTGGTGTGGGGTTCATTTGCCTTCTAGGTCCCTTCATCAGTGAGCAAGCCTCCCCAGCCTCAGGGGCACTCATGCCTCTCCATAACTCCTCCCCTCCATTATTCTCTGCCTTCTAGGGGAGCCATGAGACTCACAGCTTTCCCCTTTCATACCCTCCCAGTGCCTTAGAGAGTCGAATGGGGTAGGGGATGATATTGCCACCTTCTTCCCAA
The DNA here is from genome assembly GCF_047675955.1 of Chlorocebus sabaeus. NCBI lineage: Eukaryota > Metazoa > Chordata > Mammalia > Primates > Cercopithecidae > Chlorocebus > Chlorocebus sabaeus. The sequence goes on from NC_132927.1 coordinate 34,087,123, forward strand.
CATCCCACGCCTCTGCTGGCACAGACTGTTCCTCAGTCCTCTCTAGACCACAAAGGAGCACCAGTCTCTATGTTTGCAACCCCCATCCCAGGCCCCTGGCAGAGCAGTACCCACACTTTTTGGCACCAGGGGCCAGTTTTTTCCAAGGACAATGGGGTGAAGGGATGGTTTCAGGAGAAACTTGCACCTCAGATCACCAGGCATTAGATTCTCATAAGGAGCATGCAACCTAGATCCCTCCCATGTGCAGTTCACAATAGGGTTCACACTCCTATAAGAATCTAATGCCGCCGCTGATCTGCTAGGAGGCAGAGCTCAGGTGGTAAAGCTCACTCGCCTGCTTCTCACCTTCTGCTGTGCAGCCGGGTTCCTAACAGACCACAGACCAGTCCCAGTGTGCAGCCAGGAGGCTGGGGAGCCTGGGGGTTGGGAACCTCTGTCCTAGCGGCTCCTGAAGAGCTCTTCCTGGCCTCCCTCCTGACAGAGACACTAAAACACATTTGTGGGTTGAGTAAAGCACCATATGCCAGTCTTCTTTTCTAGAAGGCAGGCACCCTCAGTATTGAAGAGTGATTTTCCAGGCATCCCCTCACCTCACTTGGTTCTGACGAAAAGAAAGTTCCTTCTGTCCTCTCTCTCAGGAGTTTTCCCAGAGGCATAGCATTGTAGATGATAGGTAGATTGTGTAGCTCCTTAGTTAGCTGCCTGGGGAGGGTTTAGCTCCAGTCATGGGTGGCTTAAAGGATAATTAGCCCTTTTTGTTTTGAGCTATGGGTCTTAAGTGTACAGCAGAATACTGAGAAAAGTCTCATTTTATATTACATGTGATGTGTATATTTCTTCCAGAAATTTGGATAAAAGAGTATATAAATATAAATAAATCTATATTTTTTATCAATGCCAGAAGAACCAGATATTAAAAATGTTATGGGAGAAATGGGTTATAGCTTTGGTGCAGACAAGGGTAAGCAGTATTATTATTAACTCTGAGCAAAGATAAAGATATTGAATTAGACCTTTAGGCCTCCCACTTCTGGTGGCATCAATTGTGAGATCTTCACTAACCAACAGGTGAAAAAGTCAAGGCCATGTATGGAAATCAACCAGGTAAGGCCTTAGAGAAAGGGTAGAGTACTTGACCTGACCATCAGGCAGTAGATCCCAAATTTATTTTGGTTATTTGAAGGTATTTGAAGAAGAGAACAGAAAATGAGGTAATTAAGGAGGCCATAATCCCTTTGGTTAGAAATGAACAATTACAGTAAATCTTTGGCTTCAGGCATCATTAGCAATGACGGGTGATATTCCCCAAGTGGCACCATTATTACCTTTTTTCAGTTGATAAAACTCCTTTCAGTTTTCCTATTCTATTTTATTTGGATTGAATCTTTTCAGGGCAATGATATGCTTCCTTACAGTCCGAAACAGAATCTACTGATCACATCACACTCTCCTTAATTGTTCAAGGGTAATTATTACAAATCCTAGTTGGTGTTCAAGAATTTAATACAGAGACATACTCAAAAGTAATTTGACATGAGTAGGCTCTTTGCCCCAGAGACTAAACAACCCTTATATTGGCTGTCTTTTGAGTTTATGTGTTTGTTAGAGACTTTTCTGAAATTTTACTTATGAGCAGTCAAAGGACTCTTCTCACTGCTGCATACTGCCCACCAGAAGTCTTTATCATATGGTGTTCCTGGTCTTTGGGCTTGGAAACCAGATAATCATATCCATTTGAACTACATGAAAACGATTAGTAAATAAGCTATGAGAGTAGATCTGAGCAGATCTCCAAGAAACAAAGTGCATGATCTTTAACACATGTGACATTGAGATTTGCTGCTCAAGGACCTTTTGTAGTTATGTCTTGGTTCTTGGCTGTGTCTGAGATGGGCGAGATTACCAGAAACCTGAGTTCCAAATACATAATGTTTAACCATAGTTTCTCAGTAGAAAGTAAGGCATTATGGAGGAGGCATTGATTCTTATATCACTGGGTCATTATTTCAATAAAAATCTATTAAGAGATGAAAATAGTTGGCATTTGAAAATGCCTTAATGTTACCTAATGTTACCAAGGAGTCAGTTACTCACTTACCTGGCCCATATTTCGGAATTAATTCCTAAAGCTATTTATACTACTCAAGCTGTCCCTAGAGCCTCTCTTTAAAGGATGCTATTTCCAGCATGAGCTCAGTCGTTCAGGGAAGTATCCTGGGGTTTTCAGTTCAAAAAATCGAATTAGTGCAGCTGGGCCAATTACCAAAAGCCATTAGAAGACTTTGGTTCCCTTTTTAACAGCTCCCTCCTCTCCTGCACTCCTCCTGCCTTGGAAGCTCAGATGTTCAGCATGAGAGCCTTTTTTCTGAATTGCTTTTGGCACAGGCTGCAGGCAGGCAAGCGTGCAGTTAGAAGATTGTCCAAAATTACAGTTATATGACAACATTGATCTTGGCTCCAAAAGTCAAATGGAGAATTCCATTTTGGCACAAGACCTTTTTTTCTAACCCATGTCAAGGATATTCATTTATTTTTCAGGGCTTTTGATAACCTCATATCAATGTTAAAATGTGAATCCCAAAATAATTTTTAAATGATCGTGAAAGTATTTATTAATTCTATTTTTAGATTTCTTAAGAATTATTTTCTTTCTAGGTTTGTTATGACTGAATTATGTTTCCCCCACCCGAAATTTATATGTTGAAGTCCTAACTCTCAGAATCTCAGAATGTGATAGTATTTAGAGATAAGGTCTTTATAGGGATAATTGTTCAAAATGAGATCATTAAGATGGCCCTTAATTCAATATAACTGGTATCCTTACAACAAAAGGAGATTAGGACAGACACAGAGAAAAGACTAAGTGAAGACACAGTGAGAAGGTTGCCATCTGCAAGCCTAGGAGAGAGGCCTCAGATGGAACCAACTTGCCAACACCTTGATCTCGGATTTGCAGCCTCCAGAACTGTGAGAAAATAAGTTTCCTTCATTTAAGCTCCCCAGTCTGTGACACTTTGTAGTGGCAGCCCTAGAAGACTAAGGCAAGATTTCGCTGGCTAAAATTCCATATCCTAAACCAAAGAGGTACAAGAAAACTCATAACCATATACAGGAACAATGGTACCATGGGACGTATTGAGCTAAATTTCAAGAGCATCTTTTTGCTCTGTAACTAGACCTGTTTAGATATCTGCTATGTGTATAATTTGGAGTCACCTATGACTGGTCTCCAATAAATAGCTGCTATTTGAACACTGGTGTTCTTTATCCTATTCCAAACAGGAAACATCTTTCTCACTCTGAACATTTTTCTCATCTTTTAGAGCAGATGAGCTCTTTTAAATTCCAAGCTCCATGTCCTTAGTGAGTCCTCCACAGTCTGTGCATCAGCAGAGCTAACACTTTTCCTCCCCACTATCAGTTAATTAGCCTCTCTGCCTGCCACCTCCTGTGCCCTTTATTCTTCTATCAAAAGGAGAGACCCTCCTGCAAGTCATACAGAGAGGCAGGTGCTGCTTTTCAATCCCTTGTGGTTTACCTCCTTTACTAAGGATGTAAGACTAAGGCCTTACCTTAGTCTACCAGGAACTAATGAGCTATTAGTGATAGATTCCTTTATTTGCAAAAAGAAAAACATTCATCAATGTACTAAAATGTAATTTCTGAAGAATATAAACAAGAGAACTCTAATTTGAGAAAAAAAGTTTTCAACATATATGAAGACTGAAGCAGCTGTGCATTCAGGTACAAATTGTGGTACTGGAAGATGAATTGTCATACTGTAAGACTGTAGAATCATCAATATGGACTTGCTTCCAGAGAGGGATAGTTCTCAATTCCAGTGCACACTAGACTTTCCTGAGGAATATTTAGAGAAATCATTCACAAAGAGCCTGAATTAATTAGTGTGGAGTAAAGCCCATTCCTTGGTATTTCAAAAACAGACCAGGAATTAAAAGGATGGGTTACTAATGAGGAAAAGAGAGAAAGAAAGCAAAAAAGGAAGAGACAGAGGTCATGAGAGAGAGAGAGACTGAGAGATAGAGGAAAAAAAGGTATTGGTTAATTTTTTGTTCCTGACTACTACGTACAGACATGTAGGACCTAATGTTTCCTTTGCAAGTAAAATTCTAGATGAATTAGGTTTGATTGCAGCTAAGAGCATCATATTAAGACCTTGGAAAAACAACTCAAATTGTTGCATTGCAGAATGGATGTTATCTTTAACTATGGCATCACCATAAGACAGCTTTATAAATTACAGGGTGCAATGGGTTATTTTGATGAGATTATGGGTTCTTTATATTGCTTACTCAGACAGGGATAATAACAGAACAGAACCACATATGTATATAGTTTCCATTGGAGAAAACCTTAAAGATGATCTGGATGAAATGAACAATGATTGCCTCTCCAAGGTATGTTTTCTTTATAATGAAGTTGGTACCATGTCTTAATCTGAGCAACCATATTTAGACATCAAGGTGAGAACAATTCTATCTAGATGTAACCAGTGGTCTACCATCTAACAGCAGTCAAGCTTTCCCTGCTATTCTTCCTACTGGATCATACTCATTTGTTGATCTTGTGTTCCTTAAGTGACAAATACTTGAAAATTCAAGCAGGGTTGTGCGTTATTACAAAGGGCTCCTCATTTTTTACCATAGTAAATTAATTTGTCATTTACAATTCTAATAGGCATTTAACCTGGTTAAAACAGTGCTGTGACGATATGATGGTTAGTACTAGAGAAAATAACCATGCTTGGGGAAATTGCCTGAGATGATGTCAAAGTTACTGTGTACCTATTATTTGTTAGGCAACTGCAATAAGAAATCTCTTTATAAAGATATTAAATAAAAACACATCATCAAGAAAACCATGGTTTTTCTCTATCCCCTCTTTCTCCACTGAAATATCCTGTAAGTGCTTCAAATTCAGCATTCCACAAAATGAACTAATAGCTCCTCACTTGAAAATATGTTGGCTCTTTCTATATTCTTGCCCTCAGTTAACAGCATCCTCCTCCAATCGAATTAGAAAGCCCTATTCCACCAACTCCTCTCTGTCTTACCCCCAGGCCATTCACCCTGTCCTGCCAAGTTGACCTCCTGATTTCTTTTGGAGTCTATCCCACCTTTTAGCTCATTGTTGCTGGCTTAATTCAAGTTCACACCATTACCTAGAGGATTCCAAGAGTCTCCCAAGAAAGAGCCATCTCAAATGCTAAACTGCTTTTAGGAATGAGGCAGCTATTCAAACAGCAGCAACCAACAGCAGAGCAGGAAGAACAAAAAAAAAAAAACCTTGCTCCCGGTCTCACTGTCCACCACCACCCTAGAAGCCATTTTCTGTAACATTAATAGAGGCATTTTTTGAAAACGAAAATTGAATATATCATTCCTTTGCTTAAGAACTTTCAATGGCTACCTATTGCTTTAAAGATACAGCTCAAATTTTGTTTTACCATGTAACCACTTTGTCTTTGCCTAAACTGAGTTCATTTTCTTTTCCTCAAATAAATCACGCTTTCTGCCACCTCTAAATCTTTGCACACTTTCTCTTTCTAGAATATTCTTTCATGCTTCCATCTCTACTTCTAAACTCCTTCTGTACTTCGACTTTTAAACCTAAAATCACATATAATCACTTGGCCAAGTCGGCATCTCATGGAATGAGTTAGCTACTTCTTCCTGTCAATAGCCCTAACACTTTTTACAAATCCCCATTGTAAGCTGTTTATTTGGCAAAAACTATTGAGCACCTACTGTGTGCTAGGTACTATGAAGACAGTAGCAAATAAGAAAGGTAAGGTCTATGTTCTTATGGCACTAATATTATAGTGGGGAGAGATAGTTAATAAATAAACAAAAAGAGCACTACCTTTGGTGAGGTAGAACAAAAATTCAACTGGGATAGACTGAGGAGAGAATAGATAAGAAAGTGGAGACAGTTTAGTACATTTTGAGATTTTCAAGTTTTTTTTCTTGTCATCTATACCAGCAGTCCCCAGTCTTTTTGGCACCAGGAACTTGTTTCATGAAACACAATTTTTCCATGCATGTGGGGGAGGCTGGTGGTGATGGGGGATGGTTTTGGGATGATTCAAGCACATTACATTTATTGTGCACTTTATTTCACTTCTTACATTGTAATATACAAAAATATAATTATACAACTCGCCATAATGCAGAATCAGTGGGAGCCCTGAGCTTGCTTTCCTGCAACTAGATGGTCCCACCTGGGGGTGATGGGAGACACTGACAAATCATCAGTCATTAGATTCTCATAAGGAGTACACAGTCTAGATCCCTGGCATGCACAGTAGGGTTCATGCTCCTGTGAGAGCGAATGCCACTACTGATCTGACAGGAGGTGAAGCTCAGGCAGTAATGCAAGCAATGAGGACAGCTCTAAATACAGATGAAGCTTTGCTTGCTTGCCTGCTGCTCACCTCCTGCTGTGCGGCCCAGTACCTAACAGTGTTAGTACACAACAGTCTAGAGCAGGGGTCCCCAACCCTGGGTACCATGGTATTGGTTGGTGGCCTGGGGATTGGTGACCCCTGCTCTAGACTGTGACCTACAAAACATGAAGTAATGACATCTTATTTCTTAACGTAAATGAGGTCATGGCACAGTGTATGGCTTGTTGGAAGCAATCAACGAATGTTGGATAAAGATAAAAAGGAAGAAAGGGAGAGAGGGTTGGATGGGAGGAAGTGAAAAGGTGAAACCTCATGCTCACTTTCTGCCAACCAGCTTTTGGGTAACATAGCAAAACAAAGGCAGAAAGATGAAATGCTAGTTAGCATATCATATACTGTAATGGACTGAAACCTAATTTCTTTTTATACATTGAAGCTCAAAGGAAACTGTAGTCTGCAACCAAGGATAGAAGTTCAATGGTAGGAAAGGATTTTATAGATATTACAAGATTATATTCAGAACTGGTATCAGGGCACATATAATGGTGGACGTGCTATTTAAGAAAATTAAGAACAGAAGTGCTATCTATAATACTAGCATGTGACTAAATCAACAGAATAATTGAAGCTTAAATAGGCTATGCAAAAGTAATATTAATTGTAGTCATTTATGTGAACTTCTGACCTTTTATGTTTAATTATTTTGCAGCAAAATAATTTTTATGTATATAACATTACATTTCAAAGATGATATTTATTTTTATGTTTTCCAACTAATATTTATTTAGTGACTGCCATTTAAAGATATTCAGCTAGGCTCTGTTAGGGGCTATGAAAAAGCTTGGAAAAGAAGGTCCTTCCCTTAAAAACTTACACTCTAATAGGAGAGATGAGATACTTACATAACATGATAGCAAATGTGACAGATTCTTAATTAGATGAACAATGTTATGGGGGCGGAGGGCCTTACAAAGGAGGTCTCACTGAGATCAATCTTGAAGGACGTGATAGAAGAAGGTGAGGAGAAAATACATTCCAGAGTGAGTAAAGTTCAGATGTGGAACACGATAACATGTGTGTCCAGGAAGCTGGAGAATATAGTCTGATAGAAAACCGTAACATGTAAAAAGGTGAAATAGGAGGTAAGACTGGAAAACTAGATTGTGATGAGATCATGATAGCCAAGTAGAAAACTTACATTTTATTCACTTCCATATAAAAATTTCCACAGAAGTTTCAACAGATTATATTTGAAGTTCTCCATATTGCATCCAATAGGTTTTCTTATTCCCAGTCAAAGCTCCTAGTACGATGAAGTTCTACCATGGAAGGATTTCTAAGGTGCAGCTTATATGTGGTAAATGCATTTTGTTTTCACTCAGTAAAGGACCAACTAGCCCTTTGTTGGTCTCAATGTCGAATTGCTATTAACTCGTGTTATATATAGATAGTAGTACCCCTTTAAAATGGTCATATATTTATTTCTATATCTAATTGTCTATTGATTTTTAATTTATAATTATTTTATCTTCCAACAGAGGTTTTGAGACAGTTTATCACTTATTGTTTGGAAAATCAGGCTTGTCTGTCAATAATTAATTTTAGTTCACCACGTAATCTGACAAAGTTTCCTGCTCTAAGGAATTAAACGACATTTTCTTTCTATTTCAAGAGATTCCCTGGCACTCTCCTGTGATGCTATTGTAGATGGCATTTAAATTTTTAAATTTTCTGCTTATTGCTGATACAGAATTACAATTACTTAACTGTATATTTCTAACATAGTAGCCTTGATAAATTCTCATGTTAATCTGTAGTGAGGGATGAGTTTCTTTCTGTTCATACATGATCACCAAGAAGGAGATAGGATTTAACTGAAAAACCCTTACTTATAATCCACAAGGCTAAGTAACAGGCCTGTGGTATATAGCAGCTACTCATTTTTTCATAATATTTGTGTACAAATCTCTACCTAACAGGCCTGTGGCGTACAGCAGCTACTCATTTTGTCATATTATTTGTGTGCAAATCTCTACCTACAGGTGGAGCTAATGTCCTAAAAAGTCACTGAAATGTAGACAAGTCCGTTGAGATCAGTGCTTCCAGAAGGATCCATCACCTACACAACTGTGTCACACAATTTTTATAAATACCTATTTGAATACTCTAAACATGACAAAAATAAAAAAGATCCCATATGTTTCATTATTCCAATAACTATTTTATTAGCTAAAACTTTTTTCAACAGTGAGTGTGAGAGCCAGTTTTGATTCTTAAAGAGCAGATTATTTCAAGAAAACAAATACAAGCAGTTCTACAGTACTCTCCTTTTCTATTCAAGTCTATTTTACAACATGTATACTTCTCTGTAAAGAGCTAAATTTACCAAATGAGTTGGGCATTAAGACAATGTTTATGTAAGGGCAGTATTTTCCAACAATAAAATATTATTTGCTGTTGGGAATAGGCCTCCAAAATCTGGCCATAAACTAACCCCAAAACTGGCCATAAACCAAATCTCTGCAGCACTGTGACATGTTCGTGATGGCCATGACGCCCACACCGCAAGGTTGTGGGTTTACCGGAATGAGGTCAAGGAACACCTGGCCCACCCAGGGCGGAAAACCGCTTAAAGGGGTTCTTAAACCACAAACAATAGCATGAGCGATCTGTGCCTTAAGGACATGCTCCGATAACTAGCCAGAGCCCATCCCTTTATTTCTGCCCATCCCTTTGTTTCCCATAAGGAACACTTCTAGTTAATCTATAATCTATAGAAACAATGCTTGTCACTGGCTTGCTGTCAATAAATAGGTAGGTAAATCTCTGTTCAAGGCTTTCAGCTCTGAAGGCTGTGAGACACCTGATTTCCCACTCCACACCTCTATATTTCTGTGTGTATGTCTTTAATTACTGTAGTGCCGCTGGGTTAGAGTCTCCCTGACGGAGCTGGTCTTGGCCATTTGTCCCCTAACTTTCCTTTTTTGCTTAATCTGTGTAAGTTCTCTGCCCACTCAGCACAGTTGGTTAGATCCCCAATCAGAATTTGAGCACATATCAGATGAATATATTTTCCCAAGAATTCTAAATCTGGTATATTTATGATGCTTGAACCTAGTGTCAAACTTCAGAGATGAAAAAATTTCACCCAGTTCAACTCCTTCATTTATTAAAATTCCTTTAGAAAACTGTAAATTATAACATGGATTTAGAAAAGTAAATGAACTGAAGACACAGAATTCAGTCATTTGTAACAAAGTGAATAGCATGTAACCACTTCCCATGTCAAGAAATAGAACACTGGGAGTACCTGAGATGATCCCTTCATGCCCTTTGAAATCCTACCTCTACCTGCAAGTATAATTGCATCTTTGGCATTCTTCATAGTTTGACCACCAAAGAATGGATCCTTAAACTCTATTGACTAACTTTGTTTCATTGTTTTCAACATTCAAATAGGTACTTATCATTGTTTTCAATATTTAAATAGGTAATCAAATAGGTATTTATCAAAACTTGTGTGATACAGTTGTATATCCTTTATATAAACAGGATCATAAATCATTTTTTGTGTGCCTTGCTTTTTTCATTTCACATGTTTGTGAGACTCACAGAAACATTTTCTGTAGCTCTAATGTATTCATTTTTATTGCAGAATATTATTCCCTTGTATGACTATATCACAGTTAATTACATATTTTCATGTTAATAGAAACAGTTTTTCCAGCTTGTAACTATTCAAACTAATGTTGAGAGTTTGATAGAGATTTCACAGAATCTATCCATCAGTTTCGGGAGAACTGACATCTCTACACTACTGAGTTTTCCAATCTGTGAACATAGCATATCTCTCTATTTTTTTCTGTCTTGTATTTCTGTCTTGTCTCTCAATAATATTTTACAGTTTTCTGTAGAGAGGTCTTACACGTAATTTGTCAGATTTATTCTTACTTGATTTTTGATGCTCTTGTAGATGGCGTTTCAATTTTTAAATTTTCTGCTTATTGCTGATATAGAATTACAATTACCTAATTGTGTATTTCTCACATAGTAGCCTTGATAAATTCTCACATTAATTTAAAACTCCTCTGTAAGTTCTTTTGGATTTTCTATATACAAAATAATATCATGTATAAATAATGAGGATTTTTTTCTTTCCAGTTCATATATTTAAAAGTTTCCCTTTCTCATTGCACTGGCTAGGACCTCTATCACAATGTCAATAGAAATGGTAATAAAGATATCCTTGTCTAATTCTTAATCTCATGGTAGAAAGAAAGCTTTAATATTTCACTATTACTATGATGTTTACTGTAGGGTTTTTTGTACAGTGTTTAACTGTTTATCAGTCTTTCATTTCCTATTTCAATAAGTGTTTTTATAAAAAATCATGAATAGATGTTGAATTTTATCAAATAAACTAAATTGGTAGTTAAAATACTTCTCTTAGTACTTCCACACTTTAAAAAAATATAAGGCCTAGACAATTTTACTGGTGAGTTTTATTAACCTTTAAGAAATAGGTACTCCATGTTTTATACAAGCTGTTTAGGAAACACCAAAAAAGGGGAAGCTATCCACAATATTTTATGAGACGTGTGTAAAAGTGATACCAAAACTAATCAAGGATAGCATGAGGAAAGTAAAGTATATCCTAACACCATTCTGAAAGATATATGTAAACATTCTAAATATAATTTTAAAACATTGAACTAAAGTATTATATACTTAACACATCTAATATCAAATATCTTCTCAATAGAGACAGAAAATATATTCAATAAAATTCATTTCTCATTTGTAATAACATTTTTAAAAAATGTTAACCAACAAGGAACAAAAGAAAATTTCTTAACTTCATAATAGTATATGTCAAAAACTAACAACAATCACCAGCTTAATGGGAAACTTTGGAAGCATTTTCATCAATATCAAGAATGAGGCAAGGAGAGTGACTATCTCACTCTTTAACACTATACTGTTGGCCCTATTCAATGAAATAAGATAAGGAAAAGAAATGAAAGGAGTAAGAATTGGGGGAAAAAAGAAGTAGATGCCCTTATTTGTGAATGCCATATAATATTTCAAAAAATCTACAAATAATTAAAATTAATGAGAATTCAGCAAAATTTCTGGTTATAAGATTAAAGAAAATCAATACCTTTCTGCCACAATAAAAAATATAAAACAATTCCCAGATCCTTCTAAATTTCTTTGTGCCCCTTTATAGTCAACCCCTTCTGTAACCTTTAGCCCTTGGAAACGACTGATTTGCTATCTGATCTACAATTTTTTTTTTCCCACAAAGTCATATAAGTGATATCATATAGTAGTTAGCCTTTTGAGTCTGTCTTGACTTAGCATAATGTGTTTGCAACTCATCCATGTTGTTGCCTATGATAGTTCATTCTTTTTTATTGCTGAGCAGTATTCCACTGTATGATGCAGTATGGTTTATCTGTTTACCTGTTGATGGACATTGGGATATTTCTAGTTTTGGCAATCATGAATAAAGCTGCTACAGATATTTATGCACAAGCTTTTAGGTAAGCATAAATCTTCATATCTCTTGGGTAAAATTTAGAGGTGAGAGAGCTGACAAACTTTTCAGAAGTGACTGCATCATTTTTGCATTCCCATCAGCAACATATGAGAATTCCAGGTACCCTACATCTTCACCAGCACTTGGTATTGTGAACATTTTTTATTTTAGCCATTTTAATTGGTGTGTAGTAGTGGCCCACCATGGTTTTAATTTGTATTTCTTTAATGACTAATAATGTTGGTTTGTAGTTTTCTTTTCTTGTAATGTCTTTCGTTTTTGTGTCAGAGTGATCCTGACCTCACAGAATAAATTGTAAAGTGTTCCCCTCTCTTTTGTTTTCTGGAGGAGATTATGTAGAACTGCTGTTATTCGTTCCTTAAATGATTAATAGATTTCACCAGTGAAGTAATGTGTGCCTAAAAGTTTTTAACTATTTTAACATACGTAAGACGACTTATATTTTTCTGTGAGCTTTGTTAGTTTATATCTTTCCATAAATTTGTCTATTTTGTCTATATTGTCAAATTTACTAGCATAGCTTGCTTATAATATTCTTTTATTACTTAATGTCTTAGGGTCTACAATGATGTCTCCTTGTTAATTCTGGATACTAATAATTTTTTCAGAAGATATATTCCAGTTTTTCACTTTTTTCAACTTTTATTTTAGAATCAGAATGCACAATGTGCAGATTTGTTATAAAGGTATGTTTCATGATGCTGAGGTTTGAAGTATGAATGAACCTGTCACCTATGTAGTGAGCATAGTACCCAATAGGTAGATTTTTCCAATCTTTATCCCTCTCCCTTTCTTCAGCCTTTTATATTTCCCAGTGTCTATTGTTCCAATTTTTATGACCATGTGTTATTACCATGTGGTTTATGATCAATGCTTAGCTCCCACTTATAAGTGAGGACATATGGTATTTTTTGACAGATCATTGATTTGAGATTTTTATTATTTTCTAATAAAATACAAAAATTAACTCAGGATGGATTAAAGACTTAAATGTGAAACCTAAAACCATAAAAACCCTAGAAGAAAACCTAGCCAATACCATTCAGGACATAAGCATGGGCAAAGACTTCATGACTAAAACACCAAAAGCAATGGCAACAAAAGCCAAAATTGACAAATGTGATCTAATTAAACTAAAGAGCTTCTGCACAGCAAAAGAAACTATCAGAGTGAACAGGCAACCTACAGAATGGGAGAAAATTTTTGCAATCTATCCTTCTGACAAAGGACTAATATCCACAATCTACAAGGGAGTTAAACAAATTTATAAGAAAAAAAAAACCATAAAAAACTGAGCAAAGGGTATGAACAGACACTTCTCAAAAGAACACATTTATGCAGCCAACGAACATGAAAAACAGCTCATCATCACTGGTCATTAGAGAAACACAAATCAAAACCACTATGAGATACCGTCTCACACCAGTTAGAATGGCAATCATTAAAAAGTCGGGAAACAAGAGATGCTGGATGTGGATAAATAGGAATGCTGTTACACTGTTGGTGGGAGTGTAAATTAGCTCAACCATTGTAGAAGACAGTGTAGCAATTCCTTAAGGATCTGGAACTAGAAATACCATTTGACCCAGTAAGCCCGTTACTGGGCATATACCCAAAGGATTATAAATCATTCTGCCTTAAAGACACATGCACATGATTTACAATAGCAAAGACTTGGAACCAACCCAAATGCCCAACAATGATAGACTAGATAAAGAAAATGTGGCATATATACACCATGGAATATTATGCAGCCATAAAAAAGAATGAGTTCATGTCCTTTGCAGGGACATGGATGAAGCTGGAATCCATCATACACAGCAAACTAACACAGGAACAGAAAACCAAACACTGCATGTTCTCACTCATAAGTGGGAACTGAACAATGAGAACACTTGGACACAGGGAGGGGAACATCACACACTGGGGCTTGTCAAGGGGCTATGGGGAAAGGCTAGGGAGAGCATTATGACAAATATCTAATGCATATAAGACTTAAAACCTAGATGACGGGTTGATAGGTGTAGCAAATTACCATGGCACACGTATACCTATGTATCAAACCTGCATGTTCTGCTCATGTATCCTAGAACTTTAAGTAAAAATAAAAAATATATATTTTATTATATAAATTGCTCTCTAAGCAGGTTTTAGGTTCATCCAACAAATTTTGATATGTTGTATTTTTATTTTCATTACATTCAAAATATTTCTAATTTCTCTTATGACTTTCTCTTTGATACATTGGTCATTTACAAGTGTGCTATATAATTCTAAATATTTAGGGATTTTTCAAATGTCTTTTTGTTATTTCTATTTTAACTATGGTCAAAGAGCATAATTAGCATAATTTTAAACTAATTTTTAAAATTTATTAAGGTTGGTTTAATGGCCCTGAATATGATTATTACAGAACATTTAGAAAATTCGTGGTCAGGCACAGTGGCTCATGCCTGTAATATCAGCACTTTGGGAGGCTGACGTGGGCAAATTGCTTTGAGCTCAGAAGTTCAAGACAAACCTGGGCAACATGGCAAAACCCCATCTCTACAAAAAGTACAAAAATTAGCCAAGCATGGTGACGTACACCTCTAGTCCCACCTACTTGGAAGGCTAAGGCTGGAGAATCGCTTGAGCCCAGGAAGCAGAGGTTGCAGTGAACTGTGATTGCGCCATTGCATGCCAGCCTGGGTGACAGACTGAGACTCTGTTTCAAAAACAAAACAAACAAACAAACAAAAAACAAAGACTATTCATATAAGCAAAAATATTTGTTAAAATCCATTGCCAGAATAAGTTAACAGTCTGACATTTCCTTTTTATTATTCTCACTATACTCCTATACAGACATACATGTGTATGGGTATGTGTATATATATATATACACACACTATTACAAATGGAGAATCATACGGTACAATTACTTTGTAATCTACTTTTTGTCTGTAAGGTAAGATAAATGAGTGCTTAAGACATGAGGTCTGAAACAACACTGCTTGGGTCCAAATCCAGATTTCGCTATTTACTGGCTACATGATTTGGGGGAATGTTCTTAAATTGTTTGTGCTTCAGTTCTTCGCATGTAAAATGGGGATAATAATAATAGCACCCATCTTATAGAGATTCTTAAGATAATTGAGTTAATATAAACTACTTAGAACGACACTGGACATCTTCTTAGATTAGGTAAGTATCTACTAGTTTCTATGATTGCTTTCCCCTATCATGGCTGCAGTGTAAGGATATGTCATAATTTATATAGATCACACCCTAGTAATGAGCATTTAGATTATTTTCAGTATTTGCTATTACAAACTCACTGTGATAAAGGTCCTTGTTAGGGCACACTTAATGATTATATTCTCCCTTAGGATGAATTCACACAAGTGCAATTGCTAGTTTGAAGGATGGACCTATTGTGAAAGGCTCTTAATGCTTTTGCCCAAGTCCCCAGAGAAGGTTTTTGGTTTTGTTTTTTAATTCATTTACAACTCACCACTATATAACAAAGTGTGAAAACATATCATTTTAGAAAGCATTTTTCAAAGTCTTCCAAGATACAAACTTCTTGAGGTTCAAGCATATAATGGAATTAGAACACAAATTAATACGTTAAGTTTCAAAGAGCTACCCTGAAAAAGAATTTTATTCCAGCACCACAGAGCAAAAACATGCTACTTTTGTTTTTTTGTTTTTGTTTTTGTTTTTTGACGGAGTCTTGCTCTGTTGCTCAGGCTGGAGTGCGGTGACATGATCTCAGCTCACTGTGACCTGTACCTCCCTGGTTCAAGTGATCATCCTGCCTCAGCCTCTAGAGTAGCTGGGACCACAGGTGCCTGACTAATTTTTGTATTTTTAGTAGAGAAGTGGTTTCACCATCTTGTCCAGGCTGGTCTCAAACTCCTGACCTCAGGAGATCCATGCACCTTGGCCTCCCAAAGTGCTGGGATTACAGGTGTGAGCCACTGTGCCTGGCCATGAACACGTTACTTTTATAAATGAATCCCAGAAGGATGACAGCAGATGCCAACCAAAAAAGGAGAATTTGCTGTTTCGTTAAGCACGTTAAGTTGTATTAATTAAATCTGGAAAATTAATGAACTGATTAAGGGAAATTGTATTAAGGCACTTATAGCTCTTTTGAGTAAGATGTAAGGCTGCCTTCTGTGGGAATAGACCATATAGACATTTTATGAAATGAAAATGTTTAGTAGCATATAGAGTACATAGAAATAGAAATTTTATAAAGAAGAATGTTGTTTCCAGTCATGAATATTTAGCTCTCTGATTTGATAGAAAAGTGCACTTGATACAAAAGAACAAAAATACAGAGGATTTGGGGACAATATCTTTCACGTTATAGGGACTGAAATCCTTAATGGCAACGTTTAGGAAGGTGATGAATATTCACGAAGAGGCCCCCAAGCTTTTATCTTAACATTTTTTTCGGATTAGACCCCATTTCCCCATGTGAATAGCAAACGTTCAAGAAAACTCTGCTCAGCAAGTAAATACAACCAAACCCTAGAATCCCTTACGTGCAAGAATTTCTTGTCACCAAGAAGTGTGGCTCATGAAACCAGGCCAGACATTCTCACTTATTAAGCCGGGTCTCAAAGGTAAACAGCATGAGGCCTTCTTCTTTCAAATCAAGATTTTTCATGGGATAAATTTAATCATACCAAATGTGCAATCTCTCTGGGAAGCCATCTTATCTTAAGAAATCTACAGCAAAACAAAAAGGCATCCCTCTTTTGGGGGAAAGAATTGAAGAAATTCTATTTCTTTATAATAAACAAGCCAACTAGTAGAGAACAAACTGATCTACTTTAAGAACACATAGACCCAGGGAACTAGAAAAATGAGGTCCATATAATTATACTCATTTAAAAAGTCTCTAAAAGGAATTACCATTTCTTCTAAAATATAAATTCCAAGGTTAACTTTCCTTTGAGTTGAGAGCCTGTGGAATTTTTGTGCAAAATTTAAGGTCTAATTGCACAGGATAACTGATTTACTACAGTAGTCTTCCCTTACCTGCAGGGGATACATTCCAAGATCACCAGTGAATGTCTGAAACCACAGATAGTACTGAACCGTATAGGTACTATATTTTTTCTTATACAATCATTTGCTTAATGATGAGGATACTTTCTGAGAAATGCATTGTTAGGTGATTTTGTCATAGTGTCAACATCATAGAGTGTATTTACACAAATCCAGATATATAGCCTACTACATACCCAGGCTATATGGTATAACCTGTTGCTCCTGGGCTACACACCCCTACAGCATGTTCCCATACTGAATACTATTTGCAATTGTAACACACTGGTCAGCATTTGTGTATCTAAACATTAAAAAGTGCAGTATAAAAGACAGAAAATGGCACACCTGTATAGGGCACTTACCATGAAGGAAGTTGACAGGGCTAAGAGTTGCTCTAGGTCAGTGAGCAATTGGTAAGTGGATGTGAAGTCCTAGGACATTACTGTACACTGCTGTAGATTTTACAAACACTGTACATTTAAGCTACTCTAAATGTATATTTTAAAAAATTTTCATCAATAACTTTAGTTTGTAACTCTTTTTACGTTATACATTTAAATTTAAAAATTTTTGACTCTTTTATAATGCTTAGCTTGAAACACACATTGTGTACCTGTACAAAAACATTTTCAGGACAGGCATGGTGGTTCATACCTGTAATCCCAGCACTTTGGGAGGCTGGGGCGGGTGGATTGCTTGAGCCCAGGAGTTTGAGACCAGCATGGGCAACATGACAAAACTCTATCTCTACAAGAAATTCAAAAATTTGACCAGGCATAGTGGTGCACACCTGTAGTCCTAGCTACTCAGGAGGCTGAGGTGACAGGATTGCCTGAACCTAAGGAGGTGGATGCTGCAGTGAGCCAAGATTACATCATTGCACTTCAGCCTGGGTGACAGAGTAAGACCCTGTGTCGAACAAATAAACAAAAAAGCACCCCTCCAAAACAAAAATTATTTTTTATATCCTTATTCCATACTTTTATTCTTAGTTTAAATTTGGTTTTGCTTGCTTTCATATATATATATTTCATATATATATATTTCATATATATTTCATATACATATCATATATATTTCATATACATATCATATATATTTCATATACATATATATTTCATATATATATGATATATATTTCATATACATCATATATATTTCATATATATGATATATATTTCATATATATCATATATATATTTCATATATATATCATATATATTTCATACACACACACACACACACACACACACACACACACACACAAAGACAGGGTCTCACTATATTGTCCAGGTTGGTCTCAAACTCCTGGGTTCAAGCAGTACTCCCACTTTGGCCTCCCAAAGTGCTGGGATTATAGGCATAAGCCAACATGCCTGGCCTATTTTTTTTTTAACTTTTTATATTTTTATTATTGTTGTTAAACACTAAGACACACACTTAAGCCTAGACCTACACAGGGTTAAAATCATCAATATCATTATCTTCCACCTCCACATCTTGTTCCACTGGAAGGTTATCAGAGCAATAACATGCATGGAGCTTTCATCTATGATAACAATGCCTTCTTCTGAAATACCTCCTGAAAGGCCTGCCTGAGGGTGTTTTACAGTTAAATTGTTTTCAAAAAATGAGTAGAAGTAGTACACTCTAAAACAATGATAAAAAGTATAGTTTTAGTAAAAACATAAACTGGTAACATAGTCATTTATTATCATTATCAAGTATTATATACCATACATAATTGTATGTTGTATTTTTATACAGCTGGTGGCACAGCAGGTTGATTTATACCAGCATCACCACAAACACATGAGTAATACAGTATGCCATGATGTCACTAAGCAATAGGAATTTTTCAGCTCCACTATAATTTCATGGGACCACTGTTGTATATATGGTCGGTCATTGACCTAAATGTCGTTACATGGCACATGACTGTATAAACATACCTATGATAAAGTTTAGCTTATAAATTAGGCACAATAAGAGATTAACAACAATAACTGATGCTGAAGTTGAACAATTATAACAACCAACTATAGTAAAAGTTACACGAATGTGATGCCTCTCACACTCAAAATATCTTATCGTATTGTACTCACCCATTTTTCAGACCTCAGTTGACCACAGATAACTGAAACTGTGAAAATAGAAATTGTGGATAATGGGGGACTACTGTATATTTCCAA
The DNA here is from genome assembly GCF_047675955.1 of Chlorocebus sabaeus. Lineage (NCBI taxonomy): Eukaryota > Metazoa > Chordata > Mammalia > Primates > Cercopithecidae > Chlorocebus > Chlorocebus sabaeus. The sequence goes on from NC_132927.1 coordinate 34,106,357, forward strand.
TATTCTAGGAATGGGAAGGAGACTAGATATGCAATAATAATATGAAAGAGACAGCCATGAGAGACAAAGCTGTATTCATAAGCTTGATCAGAGAGGGTGGTCTGTTTGGAAAACAGGGTGCTTGAAAGGCCACCAAAATATTACAGGAAAACATACTTCTGCAAGGGCATTTGATCAGCCACTGCCCAACCCGCCCTGGACTGGCATCACCCTTGTTATTCATCCTTGTAGCCAAAGATAATTATCGCAAAACAGTGAAGCAATCTTCTCGTATTTTCCCCTTAAAAGCCTTTGTCCTCCTTTACCCCCCTGAATACACACAGTTCACTATGGCACACATATTCCCATTGCGATGCCCTATGCCCAAATAAATATCATTTTCTTAAAAAAAAAAAAAAAAAAAGGAAAACAGGGTGCTTAACTGAAAACTGATATCAAACCTGTGCCTGTTGTATTCATTTTACTTCCTTCTATTTTAAATAATATTCTGTTACAGTTGTGACTTGATATGTCCTTGCATACGACAGGTCGTCATGTAAAAAATCCATTTAACTCTGTCATCTTTAATTTAGTTGAATAAAATATCTCATTCTACAAACTAGTCATGATAGTTTATCAAAATGTTTGCTCTGTGCCTCTGTCATAAGGGTGAATATTAACAGAAACAGTGAAAAATATGTCAACTCCACATCTAATTTAAACATCTGAAGACTAAGAGAGATTTCAAAACTAATTTGTTCTAGGCCAGCAAATTACAGCACCAGCAGCACACTTTCTCTTTTCAAAGTGCTTTCCATTATTAATCACACTTTCTGCCCAGTGTTCCTTCCATGAGCTGATTCAGTCTAATCCCCATTTTATGGATGAGTATTTTGGGGCATATGAGGAGAGATGTTAATCTTCCGTACACTATAAAATAAAGGCAGTGGACCGTGGCCATAATCAATGAGGATAATAATTTTCTGAGTTCTGATCCTACATTTTCTGTGGGTTGTTGGGATACATTGTCTTTGTTTTTAAAAATACACACACATATATGCATATTCTTTATATCAAGCTACAGTTTAGATTGATTTTGCACACATTAATATAAAATGAACCACCAGCTCTTCTGCTAAGCCAGATGGCACAGCAGAATAATAGGAAACTAGAACTTTAGAGTCAAGCAGACCAATTCAAGCCACCTACCAGCTATACAAACCTGAGTACCATTTTCCTCCATCAACGTCATCTTCACAGACAGGTAGTGAGACAGAGCAAATGCAAGCAGAGTAACTGGCATGTAATGTGCTTGAATATCTGTTCCCTCCTTCTTTCCCCACATCATCAGAAAATACAGTAGGTAGCAAATTAAATCAGTGTCCTTTACTACTTACCCTGGACAAATGACAATTTGCAAGTTTGCAGTGCATGGCTTTCAAATAGCACAGGGCAGGGCTAAGTTGGATTGTACAATCCTCAAACATGCTGCTCCCAAGAGGCCAACAGACAAATGTGAGTAATCCCCTTGTCTTTGCCATCACTTGTGCTGTCCAAAGGGCTAATGGTAGTGGCAACTGCCAACAAGTGAGCAGTGGTAGAGGTGAGCCTTTATGAACAGGGTTAAGCCAATACCAGATTATTATTCCCCAAACAATTAGGGGTCACAGCTGAGTGCAGCAACCTTATCCTTAAGCACGTCTATTTCCCTTGGATACTAAACTTGACATAATCAAGCTATTCTCATATTCTTTTCACTTATTAGCATTAGGCTCAAAAACTACTCAGGAAATTATTTGTCATTCATCCTAAAGGGACTCACTCTAATAAGCTGAAAATATCAAGATAGCTTTTCAAATCACTTCGACTCTGTTTCAATACTCTATTATTATATTTTGCCAGTTTGAAAACAAGTGCCTTAAAGGGCTTCATTTTTTCCTAAAAAATAAAAACAAAAACCAGGCTGTATCCTGTTCTCTGGAAAATGAACCTCTGGGATGATGCGGTGAGCCACAGCTCTCCAAAGACCCTTAGAATTCCAAGCTGGAATTTTCCACTACTGCCATCCCAGATCCAAAAACCAGAGCCTTGACCCCAAAGTATTTCTCTTCACCTTTTCTATAGCAAAGAACTATTTCTCTAGGCAGGACTTAGAACTAGAGAGTTCAAAACGATTTTATTTTGGTGTGAAGAAACATAGACACCCAAAATTTTATTGCTTGACTTTGAATAAGTGTTCTAACTTCTCAGGGCTCCGCAGGAGTTGGAAGCAAGTTTGGCCTCTGTTAACCACCACTTTGTGGTTTCCCATGTGTAAAAGTCTGGTCGGATGGAAACCTCTGAACTAAGAGTTGGAAAGCTGGGGTTCTGGTCCTGGTTCTGATAATACCTGTGTGGGACCTGAACTTCTATGGTTTCAGTTTCTCCATTTATATAGTAAGTGTCAATGGCCAGATAGTAATTCTTGCCTTTAAACAGATTCTGATGAAAGCTGGACTGTCTCCTTAAAAAAAATGTTCATCGTTACAAAGATTGGCATAAAATGTTAGGAGCTGCTCCAGCCCCTTTGAGGACTCTATGGTTACTATACTGGATACGCTGACAAGATATGATATGATAGCCACCCCCTAACAAGAAGGGCTATCTCCTGACACACTGGCCCCCATTGTGGGAGACAAGGAAGAGTGGATTAAGGAGAAAGATGCATGAGGAGGCCAAGGTGAGATGTAATGACTAGATCAGTAGCTAAGATATACTCTCCCTACACATAAATTTAGGCCTCTGTGCAAAGAAAGAGCTCACTTCTGTGGCCCTGTGTGCATTTATACAGGAAGTCAACCAAAATGTCTAATTTACTGTTGATGTTATATGCATGAGAGAGCCCCTGGCCTGAAATCACTCCTTTCCTAGCAATACTCAGGCAGAAGCTCATCCTGCATACAAATTGCCCATCAGGGCTTCTTGCAGCAGAGTGGAAGTCAGAAGTGCTCCTTAGTCAGTAGCTCTTTCCCAATTAGGGCCGAACAGCAGAGGCTGCTTACTAGCAATAGAATGTCACCAGGAGTACCTCAGTGCACAAAGAATTAGGATAAAGAATAATGCATAGTTCTGCATTGGCTACTAACTGGCCAATACTCCATCCAGCTCACAAAATTGTTCTGAGAATCAAATGAATTAATATATGTTAAAAAGTTTGAATAGTGGCTGCCACAAAGACAGCATTAATAAATGCTAGCTAGTAAAATTACTGGAATTCAATCCAGCAGTAGGTTTTGAATCAAACCTACTGCAAATGGAATCAAAAAGATCTTATTTTACTCAATAATTGAACAAAAGCACCAGAAGACAGAATATATGGTAAGTCCTTAATTCATTTATTTAGAACAATATAAATAGCGATTCTAGTGCACATACAGTTATTATTATAAAATCTAGCACTAATTGTATACTTCCTTTGCTGGTTCTCTGTCTGACGCCACCTTACTCCACTTTTTCTCTGCCCTTCTCTGCTCTACTCAACATCCCAGAAACCTGCCCTCTATTGACTCTTATGACATGGGCTTTCTAACTCTCTGACTTTGGCTAGGTCTAGACAAATGGAGGCACCAGCATGAGATGAAAGCAGATGTGTTCCTTCATGGCCAAAGCTCCTACTGAGTAGCCCCACTTCCATGACCCCAGCTTGCTCAGGGCTTGGATATCACTATTCCTTCCCTCTGCTTGAGACCAATGGATGATGACACTTTTCCACTGTGCTTAGACTCTGAATGTTTCACCACCCCTTGCTGGTCCCGTTAACCTTGTACATACCTCTACATATAGTCTATAACACTTTTTAGTTAAAGCCTTTGACTGTCATCTGTTTTCTACTGGGACACTAACATACTGTCTTATTTTCTTATATAGATGTTTCCTTGAAGTTAGTTTTTTTTCTCCCTAACTAGAGGTTAGAAGAGTTGTCTTCAACTTTTCCCACTTCAAACAGAAAGAACAATGTGTTCGGGCCACATGCCTAGTGCTCCACTCAATCCTGTGTTTCCCCCAAAAGAAGGCACCTTTAAAGAAAGCATCTCTAAAACTTGATGTGCCTATTGCAGTGAGTCTTTGTGCTTCCTTAGCTGAGCTGTTCTAGATCAATTGGATCAATCATTCTCCACTGTGATGTCAGCCTCAACAGAGTGCTTGAATCAACTGTGAAGTCTACCACAATGATTGGTTACTAATAATAACTATGCCTGCATATTATGGAGACTATGTCTATGTCTACATAAAAAATTTAAGGCAGATTCAAGTTTTTGTCAAAAAATGACATCATTGTCCTAGCTTACAGTCTAGTCTTCTCCTTAAAGTGAGAGGGAGAAACGGGTGGAATTACCAATGGAACATCAGGAATTCTATATGAAAAAGCTGAAAATCTAACTTCAAAAATTGGACATGTTTATGAGACTGTCATGTATTCACTTACTACATGTTTATTGAAGGTGGCCACGTCGCAGGCCTGTGTCAAGCAAGGATACAGCAGTAAACAACACAGAAATGGTTTCTACCTTCAAGGATCAGGCAGTGTGACTTAAGTTTATAAATATAAGGAATGTCATGAAGAAAAAATTCAGATGCTATTTGAGCATATAACAGGAGTCTCAACTTACCCTGGGTAGTCAAGGAAGGCTCTGTGAGGAAGCAAAGTTCAAGCTGAGCCCAGTAAGAATGGCATTTGGCCACATGAGTGGAGAACGTGGAGTGGGCGAAAGAAGGCTGGAACAGTATGTACCACCAAGAGATGGGAAAGAAGATCACGTGTTCAAGGAGCTGAAATAGGCCACTGTGGCTATAGTAGAATGAATACAAGATGAGGCTGGAGAAGTGGGCCAGATAATGCTGGACTTTGTAACCAAGTTAAGAACGTGAATTTTCTCTTAAGGCCAATAGGAAGCTATTGAAGGGCTTTGAGAAGGAGAGAGTCATTACCAGATTCTGAAAAGATCTCTCTGGCTGCAATAGAAAGGTTAGATTAATGAAAGCAAGAATGGATGTGAGGAGACTGGTTTAGAAGCTGGTGTATTTAGTCCAGGCAAAAGATTATGTCAATTTGAATCAAAATGGAGAGAAGTATTTAGATTTAAAAGGTGTTGGGAAAAAGAATCAGTAGAACTTTGAAACTGGGGGAAGAAGGTGCCGTTTTGATAACTCCCACTTATCTGATTTGGGTAGCTGGATGATGAAGATGTTACTTCCTGAGATAAGGTGACACAGAATAAAGACAGAGCTAGAAGCATGATAATATGGTCTGACTTTGTCCCCACCGAAATCTCATCTTGAATTTTAGTTCCCATAATCCCCACATATCATGGGAGAGACTTGGCGGGAAGTGATTGGATCATGGGGTGGTTTCCCCTGCTGTTCTCGTGACAGTGAGTGAGTTCTCATGAGATCTGATGGTTTTAAAAGCATCTGGCATTCCCCCTGCTTGCTTCTCCCCACTACTACCTTGTGAAGAAGGCACCTTGCTTCCTCTTCACCTTCTGCCATGATTGTAAGTTTCCTGAGGCCTTCCCAACCATGAAGGACTGTGAGTCAATTAAACCTCTCTCCTTTCTAAATTACCCAGTCTTGGGTATTTCTTCATATCAGCAAGAGAGTGGACTAATACAATAAATTGGTACTGAGGTAGTGGGGCATTGCTAGAAGATACCTGAGAATGTGGAAGAGACTTTGGAACTGGGTAATGGGCAGAGGTTGCAACAGTTTGGAGGACTCAGAAAAAGACAGGAAGATGTGGGAAAGCTTGGAACTTCCTAGAGACTTTGAAACTGCCTTTCCAAAATTATAACTGAGGAAATTATGACAGTGAAAGAAATCAGACCTAACTGACTCTATCTTGCTTCTAAACTTTAAGCTGTCCTTGTTCCTTCCTTGGCGTAGGCCAAACTGACTTTAGGAAGGAATTCAGTCTATGGCTTGACTCTGAAACACAATTGATTAATAGCGCTTTCCCAAAAAGACTCCCTTATTGCCTGGGGACCAGTCTGCCTTTGCAGGACTACCAATTAGCCACAAGATTAGAAATTACAGTTTAGGGATCGTGCAGCCTCTGGCTCCAAGAGTCTGAACCTCCCTCACTTGCTCCTGGGGATAACATCACTATTGTAAAACCTAAGATCAGTGCTTGAGATATTTTACAGATGCTGCACTTGATGGATCAGCTGATGCCACCCAGACCAGTAACCTGGCTCAACCAGTTGTGCCATCCCAGCCAGGAATAGGAGACAGCAAGAAAATTTCACTTTGACCCCCTATGATTCCATCTCCAACCTGACCAATCAGCACTCCCCACTTCCCAAGCCCCTACCCACCAAATTATCTTTAAAAACTCTGATCCCCAAATGCTCAGGGAGACTGATTTGAGTAATAATAAAACTCTGGTCTCCCACACAGCCAGCCCTGTGTGAATTACTCTTTCTCCTTTGTAATTCCCGTCTTGATAAATCAGTTCTATCTAGGTAGTGGACAAGGTGAACCCATTGGGCAGTTACAACTTGTTGAATGGTTTTGACCAAAATGCTGATAGTGATATGGACAATGAAGTCCAGGCTGAGGTGTTCTCAGCTGGGGATGAGAAACTTGTTGGGAACTGGAATAAAGGTGCTCCTGCTATGCTTTAGCAAAGAGACTGGCAACATTTTGCCTCTGCCCTAGAGATCTGTGAAACTTTGAACTTGAGAGAGATGATTAGATCTCTAAGGTATCTGAGGGTAAGATCTCTTAGATACCCTAAGGTATTTGGTAGAATAAATTTCTAAGCAGCAAAGCATTCAGATGTGACTCGAGTGCTCTTAAAAACATTCAGTTTTATGCATTCACAAAGATATGGTTTGGAATTGGAACTTATGTTTAAAAGGGAAGCAGAACATAAATGTTTGGAGAATTTACAGCCCGATCATGCAATAGAAAAGTAAAACCCATTTTAAGAGGAGAAATTCAACCTGGCTGCAGAAATGTGCATAAATAACAAGGAACCAAATGTTAATCACCAAGACAATGGGCAAAATGTCTCCAGGGCATGTCAGAGACCTTTACAGCAGCCCCTCCCATCACAGGCCCAGAGGACTAGGAGGGAAAAATGGTTTCCTGAGCTGGAACTCCTGCTCTGTAGAGTCTCAAGACATGGTGTCCTGTATCCCAGCTGCTTCACCTCCAGCTATGGCTAAAAGGGGCCAAGGCACTGCTCAGGCCATTGCTTCAGAGGGTGCAAGCCCCAAGGCTTCACAGTTTCATCTGGTGTTGAGCCTGTTTGTGCACAGAGGTCAAGAATTGAGCTTTTGGAACCTCTGCCTAGATTTTAGAGGATATATGAAAATGCCTGAACATCCAGGTAGAAGTTTGTTGCAGGGGTGGAGCCATCATGGAGAACCTCTGCTAGGGCAGTGCAGAAGAGAAATGTGGGGATGGAGCACCCACACAGAGTCCCTACTAGGGCACTGCCTAGTAGAGCTGTGAGAAAAGGGCCACCATTCTCCAGAATCCAGAATTGTAGATCCACTGACAGCTTCACCATGCACCTGGAAAAGCCACAGATACTCAAAGCAGCCAGGAGGGGGGCTGTACCCTGCAAAGACACAGAGCTGGAGCAGACCAAGGCCATAGGAGTCGACCTCTTGCACCAGTATGACCTGTATGTGACATGGAGTCAAAGGAGATCATTTTGGAACTTTAAGGTTTAATGACTACCCTATTGAATTTTGGACTTGAATGGGGCCTGTAAGCCCCTTAGTTTTGGCCAACTACTCCTGCTTGGAATGGGGGTATTTAACCAATTCCTGTAAACACATTGTATCTTGGAAGGAAATAATTTGTATTTGATTTTACCTGCTCATATGTGGAAGGAACTTGCATTCTCAGATGAGACTTTAAACTTGGACTTTCGACTTAATGCTGGAATGAGTTAAGACTTTGGGGGACTGTTGGGAAGGCATGATTGTGTTTTGAAATGTGAGGATATGAGATTTGGGAAGGGTTAGAGTAGAATGATATGGTTTGGCTGTGTCCCCACCCAAATCTCATCTTGAATTTTGGTTCCCATAATCCCCACATATCATGGAAGGTACCCAGTGGGTAATGACTGGATCATGGGGTGGTTTCCCCTGCTGTTCTCATGACAGTGAGTGAGTTCTCATGAGATCTGATAGTTTTATAAGCATCTGGCATTTCCCCTGCTTGCACTTCTCCCTGCTGCTACCTTGTGAAGAAGGTACCTTGCTTCCCCTTTGCCTTCCGTCATGATTGTAAGTTTCCTGAGGCCTTCCCAGCCATGCAGAATTGTGAGTCAATTAAGTCTCTTTCCTTTATAAATTACCTAGTCTCAAGTATTTCTTCATAGCAACGTAAGAATGGACATGGGATAACTGCCCATCAGGTTTGGAAGTAAAAAAAGTGGTTATGACCCACTGAGTTAAACTACGAGTTGAATCATATGAAATTGCCAATATGAGACCATTTTTATGTACAATAATGGAAATTTAACTTGGCCCAACCTAATAGCAATAGCACTGGTACAAAAGCCTCTGCTCTAGAATTAACGTACTGTTTAAAGAACCACCATTTGTTATGGTGCTGTATCAGACTTTCCTCAAGACTAGGTCAGGAATCTCTATAGTCATAGTCAATAACAAACCACAGAGAGAGGGTATAAGAGTCACATGTACACACATATACCAGGAAGCCAAATCAAGGTATGAAGAGGCACAGACTTGTCAAACCCAAGCGCAGAAAATTAAGCTGCATGCAGCTCTACTATGAGATCAAACAAAACCAATGTACCCCAGAGCTATTTTAGAACTATTGGAAAACACTTATCCAATTAACTTACAGCCTTCAGTGAAGTGAGAGTTTAGAAACTGGTTCACTTATTTACCATAATACCAGGAAAAGCAGGCAAGAAATGTACTGTGTCTGTTTCTAATTTTAAGTAAGAATCCAGGTTTCTCAGTCTGTACATTACTTAGAGAAACAGGTACATAGCATGGCATGTGGAGGTTCCATCCTAGATCTTGGATTATTGTCAATTGTCTCTACTATACATTGAAAGGTTGCAGCTCCTCTTTTATAAATGGAGTGCAAAAGGCTCCACAAAGGACAGTAAGGTGTATTAACCAGGGTCTAGCATTCCTTATTGCAGTTTTTGAGAGGAATATTCCACCTTCTCAGGCTGTGTCCTCTGCTACTGAATCCCTATTTATCTTGAAGCCAAATCACAACTGCAACATGAGGTGGCATCATTTGCCCACACAGTGTGAGGTTGTTTTCACTGCACACAGCTTTATCCTGAAGGTCATTTCAAATTAGTGATTCATTTCACTTTGCTTCTGTCTGGTTTTAGTACATAAGTCATCATTAACAGGGAAATATGCTGCTGGTGAAAGGTAAAATTGCATATTTATAAGAGCCAAACCTAATACATTAGCTACTAGCTCAAGTTATTAGCCTAGAGTTTTTCAAGGTATTGACATTAACAAATTGGTATCTCACACATAATATTTTCTATGTGAAGTCTCATTACCAGTTTTGTTTCAATGTAGCTGTTTTCTTCACTCCCTCTGACCCTAGGGGGGAATTTATACCCCATATTTAATTACCTTCTTCATTTACTTTTATTTCAGAACTGCTTAACAAATAGATTTTTTAAAGTAGAAAAGGAATATTTTTGAATCTACATAACATTTGTTAGTTTCTCTCAAGAAAATAATGCATATTTATATTTCATAATTTTAAAAGAGCTTTTAAATGTCTGCCAAAAGTAAAAGAAGTTATTTATAATCCACTTAATGGGTGATGTAAACAATTTTAAAGATGTATCTGAGACTAGTTGGTCACAGTGAGTTAGAGCAGTAATTCCCCACCTTTGAGGAGTTTCAGGACCCGATTGTTCTCGGTTTGGTTTTATATTTTCTGCCACCTCCACCCTCTCAGAAATGGCATTTGCACATCTTCATTTTATAAGTCATCTAAGTCAGAAACTTAAAAAAAATCCTGAATTTCTTCTCCATCGTCCAACCCTCTTTCCAGATTCAATCAAGTCACCAAATTCTGCTCATTCTCCCAATTAAATGTTTGTAATCTCTCCACATTGCTCCATCCTCACAGCTACTACCTTGGTTTAAGTCTTATAATCTGTCACCTGAACAACTACCAGGGCTCCCCAACTCATTTCCCTGCTTTCAGTTGTTTTTCCAGTTCAAGCAGTCCTACACAGTATGACAGCATGATCTTTCTAAAACACATATCTGTTTCTTTCTTTCCCATTAAAACCCTTCACTGGCTCTCCCTTGCCCACAGAATAAAATTCAATGCCCTTGATGTGATGTGTTAGACCCTCCATCTGGTGGTTCTTTTCCTCTCTCTCTCCAGTTTTATTTCCCCTCCCCCATCACATACCCCCTAGTTCAGGCACCAGCCATGACCAAGAATACACACTATGCTAGTTCACACCTTTACACCATCGAACATTTTATTCTCTCTACAGAGAAATTTTTTCTGCCAAATTAAGTTTTTCCCCCTTCAGTGCCAGAACCAATCTGGGTAAGTACTGTATCTCTCTGCTTGCCTTTACTACACTGTACAATAATTTTGTTTCTGTAGCTTCCTTCCTTTGCAGAATGCAAGAAGGGTAAGGAAGTTTTCTTACTCATTTTACCTTTGCCAGTGTCTAGCCTGGTATCTGACCTAGGGTATGTGCTCAATGAACGGATGGAGGGGGTGCCAAATGGAATTTGCTCAATTTTTAAAAAAATCAAATGGTGGACATGATCTTGCTGTAAGAATATTGAGAATTCCTTCAGACACATGAAGAAATTGTAAAATGTCCAATCTTCCATCGAACTGTTGTCACTGTAGACCTACTTCCCCCACCCACCATGGGTCAGCTTCTTTCTGCTCAAAAATACAGAAAACTTACAATTTCTAACCACACAAATATTTCTGCAGATAATCACTAGGCACAATGTGTTACCCAGAAAGCAAAAAATTTTTATAATACACCTAACACAGGGACAGTAGCAGCCTCTTCATACATAACATGACATTTATTGATCCAAACTTAGCATTTGAAAGGAGAAATGCCTACTCAGAATCAAGGAGCACAAGGAAAACTTTCTTTATAGCAAAACCAACTTACTTTCTAAAAATCATTATTCTTTGACCCATTCCAAAACAAAGTTTCTCCATAATTGGTCAAGTCATAGACCTGACAATAATGCATCCACTCTTTAAGCCAGAAAATAGGAGAGTTTTGTCTCAAAACATAACAAATAAAAATCCCAGGGCCTGAGTAACGTTTTATTATTCACTCTTTCAAGATGTTCCACCAGACCAGCTAAAATGGGTTTTTCCATTGAGAGTCTTAAAAACAAACTTTAAACTTAGGAATTCTATGAATCCAGTTCCTTTACAGAGCAAAACCATTTTATTTGTTGACTTTCCTACAAGTGAAAGCACACAGTCTCTATTTAGTTGAATTAAACAAGGATATAAATTGCCCTGAAGTGTTTGTTTTTCTTGTTCTTATAAATCAGACCACCAAGAAAGAATGGAAACGATATTGGCTGCCTGTGTGCATTCACTCATTTAGCAAATACCTACTGAAAGTCTTGCTAGGCCCTGAGGCTACTGAGATGAATAATTCAGTTTTTTCCTTTAAGAGGTTCCCAGCTCAGTGGGGAATGTGACACCTAATCAGGTAATTGTAAAACCCTGTGGGAGATTAGTGATAGAGACATGCACTGGGTTTGGTATAAACCCAGAAGGGGAGGATCTAACCCACAGGTGGCTGAGCAGAAGGACAGACACTTATTTTGGACTTAAAGGACCAAGAATAGGCTTGTTAGAAGTAAATTTGTAGTGAAATGCAAAGAGTGGGAAGATGAGGGAGTTTGCAGCTACAAATCTCAGTTCGTTCAACGGAGGAGGATTCTTGCTCATTTTCTGGGAGAGGAATCAAAGACTGAGTAGAAGGAGCTCTTCTAAAAGTAGTAAAAGTGTGGAATTATTTTTGAGAGGAATAGGAAAGAGGTGAGTAAAGACAGGGAAATGATTGAAGGGTGATTCTGAGGGCTCAGTTAGGGAACTGAATATCTAGATAACCCGGTCTGCAGGGTTATAGGGAAGAAAAACGCAAATGGCAGCACAGTTCCAGGTTGGCAGTTTCTAGACAATAATGCAGAACAATGCAAGAGGAAGTAAGAGGGCCAGCAAGAAATTTGTTCAGATGGCTAACCACAAGTTGAATAGGAAAGGAAAATTACTCAGAAGTCATGATAGCTAATGTGATCATATGTCCCTGTTTGCTCCTCTTGGTATAATTATTACAGCATCCACTTTCACTTGCAAAATCATCTCTTTTGGACAACAAATCATATGGTCCTCCTAATGATGGCCTGAGAAAAGTAATAAAGGAGTGAATCTCTATGAGATCAAAGGGCTAGGGTGTTGTAACCAGAGTGGAATGAAGAAATTACAATTTAAGAAGGGAGGGGTCCTTGACAATGACAAGACAAAGGGTATGGTCCTGGGAGTGAGTGCCTAAAATGGCATGGAGATGACAGTTTTTGAAGTTAAGGTAGCCCAGGAACTATGCAGCTAACTGGTTGGATAAGTCATTTTCATGTCCATTGAAATGAGCATCTGGCACTTAGTAGATGTTCAGTAAATGCTGGATGATATTGCAGAGATGGAGTGGGAAGGGAGGATATGAATCAGCTCCCAGTGTTTCAGACAATAGGAGAGTTAAACCAGAGGAGGAGAGACAAAAGTGAAAAGGGGTTCAAGATGGCATGGGTGTATGCCAAGATGTAATATAAAAATGTACTTTTAAAAGAGGAAGAGTGATGATCAGACAGCAGTCAGTAGTAGTTTATTGGATGTGGGAAAATAAAAAGAACCTTATTCTGCAGTGAGAGCTGCAGAAAGTGTTGTCTTCAGGAGAGGGGAATGGTGAACACCACTGTGTGTGGGTTTTCATGCCATTCATCTACGGAAGGCAGCAAAGGTGCCGTTAGGGGAGAGGGCATGGACTCTGTCTCAACTTAAGTAAACCCTTCTGAGGTCCAAAAAGGTCCAGAAACCAAATTCCTACCTTAACAAGTAGTTTGAGGGTACCTGGTAATTTCTCATTTTCACTTTTTTTGGTCTTGTGTAATACTAACCTATACCTTAACCATTTATGGCAGATGTTGCAATTTTTTGAATTGCAGACCTGCGTGAAAAATCAGACCCTGGCAATGACCTTGAACAGTAGAATATAAATAACTCCCACATGCTTAGCGTTCCAATAATGGAACACTGGGCATAAATGGACAGAGATGATTCACTGTATAATAAAATAAAGATGATTCACTGCTTTAACTTTTCTGGTCTAAATTGTTCATTATGTTACTTTATGCTATTAACCATTCCTCAAAAATCCACTTCCCATATATCTTTTCTAAAAATTCTAATTGGCACATAATAATTGTACATATGTATGGAGTACAGTGTGATATTTCAATACTCACATGCAATGTGTAGTGATCAAATTAGGGGAATCAGCATATTTATCACCTCAAATATTTATTGTTTGTTTCGGGAACATTTGAAATCCTCTCTTCTAGCTGAAAATATACAGTATATTACTTCTAATTATAGTCATCCTATAGTGCTATAGAACACTAGCACTGATTCCTCTATCGAGCTGAAATTTCATATCTCTTAACTGACCTCTCCCTATTTCCCTATCTGCTTCCAGCTTCTACTAACCATTATTCTACCCTCTACTTCTTTTTTTTTTTTTTTAATTTATTTATTATTATTAAACTTCAAGTTGTAGGGTACATGTGCACAACGTGCAGGTTTGCTACATATGTATACTTGTGCCATGTTGGTGTGCTGCACCCATCAACTCGTCATTTACATCAGGTATAACTCCCAATGCAATCCCTCCCCCCTCCCCCCTCCCCATGATAGGCCCCGGTGTGTGATGTTCCCCTTCCCGAGTCCAAGTGATCTCATTGTTCAGTTCCCACCTACGAGTGAGAACATGCGGTGTTTGGTTTTCTGTTCTTGTGATAGTTTGCTAAGAATGATGGTTTCCAGCTGCATCCATGTCCCTACAAAGGACACAAACTCATCCTTTTTTATGGCTGCATAGTATTCCATGGTGTATGTGTGCCACATTTTCTTAATCCAATCTGTCACTGATGGACATTTGGGTTGATTCCAAGTCTTTGCTATTGTGAATAGTGCTGCAATAAACATACGTGTGCATGTGTCCTTATAGCAGCATAATTTATAATCCTTTGGGTATATACCCAGTAATGGGATGGCTGGGTCATATGGTACATCTAGTTCTAGATCCTTGAGGAATCGCCATACTGTTTTCCATAATGGTTGAACTAGTTTACAATCCCACCAACAGTGTAAAAGTGTTCCTATTTCTCCACATCCTCTCCAGCACCTGTTGTTTCCTGACTTTTGAATGATCGCCATTCTAACTGGTGTGAGATGGTATCTCATTGTGGTTTTGATTTGCATTTCTCTGATGGCCAGTGATGATGAGCATTTTTTCATGTGTCTGTTGGCTGTATGAATGTCTTCTTTTGAGAAATGTCTGTTCATATCCTTTGCCCACTTTTGGATGGGGTTGTTTGTTTTTTTCTTGTAAATTTGTTTGAGTTCTTTGTAGGTTCTGGATATTAGCCCTTTGTCAGATGAGTAGATTGCCAAAATTTTCTCCCATTCTGTAGGTTGCCTGCTCACTCTGATGGTAGTTTCTTTTGCTGTGCAGAAGCTCTTTAGTTTGATGAGATCCCATTTGTCAATTTTGGCTTTTGCTGCCGTTGCTTTTGGTGTTTTAGACATGAAGTCTTTGCCCATGCCTATGTCCTGAATGGTACTACCTAGGTTTTCCTCTAGGATTTTTATGGTATTAGGTCTAACATTTAAGTCTCTAATCCATCTTGAATTAATTTTCGTATAAGGAGTAAGGAAAGGATCCAGTTTCAGCTTTCTACTTATGGCTAGCCAATTTTCCCAGCACCATTTATTAAATAGGGAATCCTTTCCCCATTTCTTGTTTCTCTCAGGTTTGTCAAAGATCAGATGGCTGTAGATGTGTGGTATTATTTCTGAGGACTCTGTTCTGTTCCATTGGTCTATATCTCTGTTTTGGTACCAGTACCATGCTGTTTTGGTTACTGTAGCCTTGTAGTATAGTTTGAAGTCAGGTAGCGTGATGCCTCCAGCTTTGTTCTTTTGACTTAGGATTGTCTTGGAGATGCGGGCTCTTTTTTGGTTCCATATGAACTTTAAAGCAGTTTTTTCCAATTCTGTGAAGAAGCTCATTGGTAGCTTGATGGGGATGGCATTGAATCTATAAATTACCTTGGGCAGTATGGCCATTTTCACGATATTGATTCTTCCTATCCATGAGCATGGTATGTTCTTCCATTTGTTTGTGTCCTCTTTGATTTCACTGAGCAGTGGTTTGTAGTTCTCCTTGAAGAGGTCCTTTACATCCCTTGTAAGTTGGATTCCTAGGTATTTTATTCTCTTTGAAGCAATTGTGAATGGAAGTTCATTCCTGATTTGGCTCTCTGTTTGACTGTCACTGGTGTATAAGAATGCTTGTGATTTTTGCACATTAATTTTGTATCCTGAGACTTTGCTGAAGTTGCTGATCAGCTTAAGGAGATTTTGGGCTGAGACAATGGGGTTTTCTAAATATACAATCATGTCGTCTGCAAACAGGGACAATTTGACTTCTTCTTTTCCTAACTGAATCCCCTTGATTTCTTTCTCTTGCCTGATTGCCCTAGCCAGAACTTCCAACACTATGTTGAATAGGAGTGGTGAGAGAGGGCATCCCTGTCTTGTGCCAGATTTCAAAGGGAATTTTTCCAGTTTTTGCCCATTCAGTATGATATTGGCTGTGGGTTTGTCATAAATAGCTCTTATGATTTTGAGGTACGTTCCATCAATACCGAATTTATTGAGCGTTTTTAGCATGAAGGGCTGTTGAATTTTGTCAAAAGCCTTTTCTGCATCTATTGAGATAATGATGTGGTTCTTGTCTTTGGTTCTGTTTATATGCTGGATTATGTTTATTGATTTGCGAATGTTGAACCAGCCTTGCATCCCAGGGATGAAGCCCACTTGATCATGGTGGATAAGCTTTTTGATGTGCTGCTGAATCCGGTTTGCCAGTATTTTATTGAGGATTTTTGCATCGATGTTCATCAGGGATATTGGTCTAAAATTCTCTTTTTTTGTTGTGTCTCTGCCAGGCTTTGGTATCAGGATGATGTTGGCCTCATAAAATGAGTTAGGGAGGATTCCCTCTTTTTCTATTGATTGGAATAGTTTCAGAAGGAATGGTACCAGCTCCTCCTTGTACCTCTGGTAGAATTCAGCTGTGAATCCATCTGGTCCTGGACTTTTTTTGGTTGGTAGGCTATTAATTATTGCCTCAATTTCAGAGCCTACTATTGGTCTATTCAGGGATTCAACTTCTTCCTGGTTTAGTCTTGGAAGAGTGTAAGTGTCCAGGAAATTATCCATTTCTTCTAGATTTTCCAGTTTATTTGCGTAGAGGTGTTTATAGTATTCTCTGATGGTAGTTTGTATTTCTGTGGGGTCGGTGGTGATATCCCCTTTATCATTTTTAATTGCGTCGATTTGATTCTTCTCTCTTTTCTTCTTTATTAGTCTTGCTAGTGGTCTGTCAATTTTGTTGATCTTTTCAAAAAACCAACTCCTGGATTCATTGATTTTTTGGAGGGTTTTCTGTGTCTCTATCTCCTTCAGTTCTGCTCTGATCTTAGTTATTTCTTGCCTTCTGCTAGCTTTCGAATGTGTTTGCTCTTGCTTCTCTAGTTCTTTTAATTGCGATGTTAGAGTGTCAATTTTAGATCTTTCCTGCTTTCTCTTGTGGGCATTTAGTGCTATAAATTTCCCTCTACACACTGCTTTAAATGTGTCCCAGAGATTCTGGTATGTTGTATCTTTGTTCTCATTGGTTTCAAAGAACATCTTTATTTCTGCCTTCATTTCGTTATGTACTCAGTAGTCATTCAGGAGCAGGTTGTTCAGTTTCCATGTAGTTGAGCGGTTTTGATTGAGTTTCTTAGTCCTGAGTTCTAATTTGATTGCACTGTGGTCTGAGAGACAGTTTGTTATAATTTCTGTTCTTGTACGTTTGCTGAGGAGTGCTTTACTTCCGATTACGTGGTCAATTTTGGAGTAAGTACGATGTGGTGCTGAGAAGAATGTATATTCTGTTGATTTGGGGTGGAGAGTTCTATAGATGTCTATTAGGTCTGCTTGCTGCAGAGATGAGTTCAATTCCTGGATATCCTTGTTAACTTTCTGTCTCGTTGATCTGTCTAATGTTGACAGTGGAGTGTTGAAGTCTCCCATTATTATTGTATGGGAGTCTAAGTCTCTTTGTAAGTCTCTAAGGACTTGCTTTATGAATCTGGGTGCTCCTGTATTGGGTGCATATATATTTAGGATAGTTAGCTCTTCCTGTTGAATTGATCCCTTTACCATTATGTAATGGCCTTCTTTGTCTCTTTTGATCTTTGATGGTTTAAAGTCTGTTTTATCAGAGACTAGTATTGCAACCCCCGCTTTTTTGTGTTCTCCATTTGCTTGGTAAATCTTCCTCCATCCCTTTATTTTGAGCCTATGTATGTCTCTGCGTGTGAGATGGGTCTCCTGAATACAGCAGACTGATGGGTCTTGACTCTTTATCCAGTTTGCCAGTCTGTGTCTTTTAATTGGAGCATTTAGTCCATTTACATTTAAGGTTAAGATTGTTATGTGTGAAGTTGATCCTGCCATGATGATATTAACTGGTTATTTTGCTCGTTAGTTGATGCAGTTTCTTCCTAGCCTTGATGGTCTTTACATTTTGGCATGTTTTTGCAATGGCTGGTACCGGTTGTTCCTTTCCATGTTTAGTGCTTCCTTCAGGGTCTCTTGTAAGGCAGGCCTAGTGGTGACAAAATCTCTAAGCATTTGCTTATCTGTAAAGGATTTTATTTCTCCTTCACTTATGAAACTTAGTTTGGCTGGATATAAAATTCTGGGTTTAAAATTCTTTTCTTTAAGAATGTTGAATATTGGCCCCCACTCTCTTCTGGCTTGAAGAGTTTCTGCCGAGAGATCTGCTGTTAGTCTGATGGGCTTCCCTTTGTGGGTAACCCGACCTTTCTCTCTGGCTGCCCTTAAGATTTTTTCCTTCATTTCAACTTTGGTGAATCTGGCAATTATGTGTCTTGGAGTTGCTCTTCTCGAGGAGTATCTTTGTGGCGTTCTCTGTATTTCCTGGATTTGAATGTTGGCCTGCCCTACTAGGTTGGGGAAGTTCTCCTGGATGATATCCTGAAGAGTGTTTTCCAACTTGGTTCCATTTTCCCCCTCACTTTCAGGCACCCCAATCAGACGTAGATTTGGTCTTTTTACATAATCCCATACTTCTTACAGGCTTTGTTCATTTCTTTTTCTTCTTTTTTCTTTTGGTTTCTCTTCTCGCTTCATTTCATTCATTTGATCCTCCATCGCTGACATTCTTTCTTCCAGTTGATCGAGATGGTTACTGAAGCTTGTGCATTTGTCACGTATTTCTCGTGCCATGGTTTTCGTCTCTTTCATTTCGTTTGTGAGCTTCTCTGCATTAATTACTCTAGCCATCAATTCTTCCACTTTTTTTTCAAGATTTTTAGTTTCTTTGCGCTGGGTACGTAATTCCTCCTTTAGCTCTGAGAAATTTGATGGACTGAAGCCTTCTTCTCTCATCTCGTCGAAGTCATTCTCCGTCCAGCTTTGATCCGTTGCTGGCGATGAGCTGCGCTCCTTTGCCGGGGGAGATGCGCTCTTATTTTTTGAATTTCCAGCTTTTCTGCCCTGCTTTTTCCCCATCTTTGTGGTTTTATCTGCCTCTGGTCTTTGATGATGGTGATGTACTGATGGGGTTTTGGTGTAGGTGTCCTTCCTGTTTGATAGCTTTCCTTCTAACAGTCAGGATCCTCAGCTGTAGGTTGTAGCTGTAGGAGATTGCTTGAGGTCCACTCCAGACCCTGTTTGCCTGGGTATCAGCAGCAGAGGCTGCAGAAGATAGAATATTTCTGAACAGCGAGTGTACCTGTCTGATTCTTGCTTTGGAATCTTCCTCTCAGGGGTGTACTCCACCCTGTGAGGTGTGGGGTGTCAGACTGCCCCTAGTGGGGGATGTCTCCCAGTTAGGCTACTCAGGGGTCAGGGACCCACTTGAGCAGGGAGTCTGTCCCTTCTCAGATCTCAACCTCCGTGTTGGGAGATCCACTGCTCTCTTCAAAGCTGTCAGACAGAGTCGTTTGCGTCTGCAGAGCTGCTGCGTTTGTTATTATTTACTGTGCCCTGTCCCCAGAGGTGGAGTCTACAGAGACAGGCAGGTTTCCTTGAGCTGCTGTGAGCTCCACCCAGTTCGAGCTTCCCAGCAGCTTTGTTTACCTACTTAAGCCTCAGCAATGGCGGGCGCCCCTCCCCCAGCCTCACTGCTGCCTTGCCGGTAGATGACAGACTGCTGTGCTAGCAATGAGGGAGGCTCCGTGGGTGTGGGACACTCCCGGCCAGGTGTGGGATATGATCTCCTGGTGTGCCTGTCTGCTTAAAGCGCAGTATTGGGGTGGGAGTTACCCGATTTTCCAGGTGTTGTGTGTCTCAGTTCCCCTGGCTAGGAAAAGGGATTCCCTTCCCCCTTGTGCTTTCCAGGTGAGGCAATGCCTCGCCCTGCTTCAGCTCTCGCTGGTCGGGCTGCAGCAGCTGACCAGCACCGATCGTCTGGCACTCCCCAGTGAGATGAACCCAGTACCTCAGTTGAAAATGCAGAAATCGCCGGTCTTCTGTGTCGCTCGCGCTGGGAGTTGGAAACTGGAGCTGTTCCTATTCGGCCATCTTGCTCCGCCCCCTACCCTCTACTTCTATGAGATCAACTTTTTTAGCTTCCACATATGAGTGAGAATACGTGATATTTGTCTTTCTATGCTTGCCTTATTTCACTTAACACAGTGTCCTACAGGCTCATCCATGTTGCCGACAGCATTTTTATATGACTTAATAGTATTCTATTGTGTATTTAAATCACATTTTCATTATCCTTTTATGTTGACGAACCCTTAGGTTAATTTCATATCTTGATTATTGTGAATAGTGCTACGATAAATGTGGGAGTGCAGAAATGTCTTTGACATACTGATTTCGTTGCCTGGATAAATACCCAGTAGTATTTATCATATGATACGATATACTAGATCATATGGTAGCTCTGTTTTTAGTTTTTTGAGGATCCTCATACTGTTTTCCATAACGGCTGCACTAATTCACATTCCTACCAACAGTGTATAAGACTTCTTTTCCCGACTGGGCGCGGTGGCTCTTGCCTGTAATCCCAGCACTTTGGGAGGCCGAGACAGGCAGATCACGAGGTCAGGAGATTGAGACCGTCCTGGCTAACACGGTGAAACTCCATCTCTACTAAAAATATAAAAAAATTAGCCGCGTGTGGTGACAGGAACCTATAGTCCCAGCTACTCGGGAGGCTGAGGCAAGAGAATGGCGTGAATCTGGGAGGCGGAGCTTGCAGTCAGCCGAGATCGCACCACTGCACTGCAGCCTGAGCAACAGAGCGACCCCATCTCAAAAAAAAAAAAAAAAAAAAAAGTTCTTCACATCATTGACAGCATTATTTTTTGTTTTTCAATTTTTAAAAACTTTTAATTTTTTTATTTTTAATTTTTGTGGGGACATAGTAGGTGTATATATATTTATGGAGTATACAAGATATTTTGCTACAGGCATGCAATGTGTAATAATCATAACATGGAAAATTGGGTATCTATCCCCTCAAGCATTTATCCTTTGTTACAAACAGTCCAATAATACTGTTTTGGTTATTTTAAAATGTACAATTAAATTGTTATTGACTATAGTACTGCTGTTGTGCTATCAAAAAATACTAGGTCTTACTCACTCTTGTAACTACTTTTTTGTAGTCATTAACCATCCTCCCCTTCCCCCAACACCTACCTCCCAACTACTCTTCCCAGCCTCTGGTAACCACCCTTCATGCTCTATCTCCAAGAATTCAATTGTTTTGATTGTTGGATTACACAAATAAGTGAGAACATGCTATGTTTGTCTTTCTGTGCCTGGCTTATTTCACTTAACATAATGACCTCCAGTTCCATCCATGTTGTTGCAAAGGGCAGTCTCATTCATTTTTATAGCTCAATAGTACTCTATTGTGTATAAATATCACATCTTCTTTATCCATTCATCTGTTGATGGACATGTAGGTTACTTCCAAATCTTAACTATTGTGAACAGTGCTGCAACAAACATGGGAGTGCAGTTATCACTTCAATATACTGATTTCCTTTCTTTTTGGTATTTACCCAGCAGTGGGATTGCTGAATTGTGTGGTAGCTCTAATTTTGGTTTTCTGAGGAACATCCAAACTGTTTCTCCATAGTGGTTGTACTAATTTATATTCTCACCAACAGTATATGAGGATTCTCTTTTATCGACATCCTTAGCATTTGTTACTGCCTGACTTTTGGATAATAGTCATTTTAACCGGGCTGAGATGACATCTTTTACTTTTGATTTGCATTCCTCTGATGATCAGTAATGTTGAGCACATTTTCATATGCCTGTTTGCCACTTGCATGCCTTGAGAAATATCTGTTCAAATCTTTTGCCCATTTTTAAATTGGATTATTAGATTTTTTCCTATAGAGTTGTTTGAGCTCCTTATATATTCTGGTTATTAATCCCTAGACATGAGTCATTTGCAAATACTTTCTCCCATTTTGTGGGTTGTCTCTTGACTTTGTTGATTGTTTCCTTTGCTGTGCAGAAGCTTTTTTTTTTTTTTTTTTTAATGCTTTAAGTTCTAGGGTACATGTGCACAATGTGCAGGTTTGTTACATATTTATACATGTGCCATGTTGGTGTGCTGTACCCATTAACTCATCATTTACATCAGGTATATCTCCTAATGCTATCCCTCCCCCATATCCCCTCCCCACAATAGGCCCCAGTGTGTGATGTTCCCCTTCCTGTGTCCAAGTTATCTCATTGTTCAATTCCCACCTATGAGTGAGAACATGCAGTGTTTGGTTTTCTGTTCTTGTGATAGCTTGCTGAGAATGATGGTTTCCAGCGGCATCCATGTACCTACAAAGGACACAAACTCATCCTTTTTCATGGCTGCATAGTATTCCATGGTGTATATGTGCCACATTTTCTTAATCCAGTCTGTCACTGATGGACATTCCAAGTCTTTGCTATTGTGAATAGATAGAAATGATCCCTGAAAGTACAGTCTTGTGCAGAAGCTTTTTAATGTGATGTGATCCCATTTGTCCATTTTTGCTTTCATTGACTGCTCTTGTTGGGTATTCCTCAGGAAACTTTTGCCCAAGAAACTTTTGTCCTGAAGAACTTCCCTAAAATTTTCTGTTTTTTTTTTTTTTTTGAGATGAAGTAATGCTCTGTCCCCCAGGCTGGAGTGCAGTGGCGCAATCTCAGCTCACTGCAAGCTCCTCCTCCTGGGTTCACGCCATTCTCCTGCCTCAGCCTCCCAAGTAGCTGGGACTACAGGTGCCCGCCACCACGCCCAGCTAATTTTTTGTATTTTTAGTAGAGATGGGGTTTCACCATGTTAGCTAGGATGGTCTTGATCTCCTGACCTCCTGATTTGCCCATCTCGGCCTCCCAAAGTGCTGGGATTACAGGTGTGAGCCACCGCACCTGGCCCCCTAAAATTTTCTTGTAGTCATTTCATAGTTTAAGGACTTAGATTTAAGTCTTTAATCCATTTTGATAAGATTTTTGTATAAGGCAAGAGATAGGGGCCAAGTTTCATTCTTAGGCATGTGGATATCTAGTTTTCTCAGCAGTATTGATTGAAAATACTGTCTTTCCCCAGTGTATGTACTTAGCACTTTTGTCAAAAATGAGTTCACTGTAGATGTGTGACTCTGTTTCTGGGTTCTCTATTCTGCTTCATTGGTTTATGTGTCTGTTTTTATGCTGGTACCACGCTGTTTTGGTTACTATATCTCTGTAGTGTAATTTGAAGTCAGGTAATGAGATTCCTCCAGTTTTGTTATCTTTGGCTATTATGGGTCCTTTGTGATGCCATATGAATTTTAGGATTGTTTTTCCATTTTTGTGAAGACTGTCCTTGGTATTTGCATAGCGATTGCATTGAATCTGTAGATTGCTTTGGGTAGTATAGACATTTTAACAATATTGATTCTTTCAATCCATGAACATGGAATATCTCCCCATTTTTTGGTGTCCCCTTCAATTTCTTTGACCAGTGTTTTATAGTTTGCATTTTAGAGAACTTTCACTTTTTTGGTTAATTTTTAGGTATTTAATTTTATTTGTGGCTATTCTTCCTGTGATTTTTTTTTTTTTTTCAGATTGTTCACTGCTGGCATAAAGAAATGCTACTAATTTTTGTATGTTGACTTTTTATCATGCAACTTTACTAAATTTATTGATCAGTTCTAATCTTTTTTTGGTGGAATCTTTATGTTTTTCCAAATATAAGATGTTATCATCTGCAAACAATGATAATTTGACTCCTTTCTTTCCAATTTGGACATCCTTTCTTTCTCTTGTCTAATTGCTCTAGCTAGGACTTCCAATACTATGTGGAATAACAGTGGTGACAGTAGGTATCCTTGTTGTGCTCCAGATCTAAGAGGAAAGGCTTTCAGTTTTTCCACATTCTGTACAATAATAGCTGTGAGCCTGTCATATATGGTTTTTATTATGTGGTGGTATGTTCCTTCTATACCCAGTTTTTTGAGGGTTTTTATTATGAAGATATGTTAAACTTTTTCAAATGCTTTATCAGCAACAGTTGAAATGATCATATGGTTTTTATCCTTCATTCTGTTGATATATCACATTGATTGAGTTGCAAATCAAATCAATGATACACAAATATTATTGAACCTTCCTCGCATCCCTGGGATAAATTCCACTTGATCGTGATGAATAATTTTTATAATGTATTGTTGAATTTGGTTTGCTAGTTTGAGAATTTTTGCATCACTATTCATAATATAGGTTGGCCTGCAGTTTTCCTTTTCTAATGTGTCTTTGTCTGGTTTTGGTATCAGGATACTACTCACCTCATAGAGTGAGTTTGGAGTATTCCTTCCTTTTGTATTTTTCAGAACAGTTTGAGTAGGATTAATATTAGTTCTTTCTTAAATATTTGGTAGAATTCAGCAGTGGAGCCGTTGGGTTCCAGGCTTTTCTTTACTGGGAGACGTTTTATCATGGCATTGATCTCATTACTTGTTATTGGTCTGTTCAGGTTTTGGATTTCTTCTTGGGTCAATCTTGGTAGGTTGTATGTATCTAGGAATTTGTCCATTTCTTCTAGACTGTGATGGCTAATACTGAGTGTCAGCTTGACTGGATTGAAGGATGCAAAGTACTGATCTTGGGTGTATCTGTGAGGGTGTTGCCAAAGGAGATCAGCGTTTGAGTCAGTGGGCTGGGAAAGACAGATCCATCATTAATCTGGATGGGTACCATCTAATCAGCTGCCAGCATGGCTAGAATATAAAGCAGGGAGAAAAGTGTGAAAAGGCTAGACTGGCCTAGCCTCCCAGCCTACATCTTTCTCCCATGCTGGATGCTTCCTGTCCTCAAACATTGGACTTCAAGTTCTTCAGTTTTGGGACTTGGACTGCCTCTTCTTTCTCCTCAACTTGTAGACAGCCTATTGTGCAACGTTGTGATTGTGTGAGTTAATAAACTCCGTGTGTGTGTGTGTGTATATATATATATATCTCCTATTAGTTCTGACCCTCTAGAGAACCATGAGTAATACAGATTTTGGTACCAGGAGTGGCTCCAGAGGAACAGAATATTAAGGATGGAGTTCTTTCACTGGTTTTGGGTTTTCTGGCATTGGTTGCTTAATATGATTAGAACCAAAATGCTAAGGTCTATACTTCTAATAATATGGAGAACACTGATACTGCTTGGCATGAACTGTTTATAGAGTTATACAAAATAAATGCTTTTGACACTCCTGATTTATCGCTAATGAGAGGCAAGGAGTTTAGTGACTCTATACATAATAACTTTGACCATATGTGGAGAACCAAGGAACATAATGAAGCTGGTTGGTTGCTCCTAAGTTCAGTGGACAAAGTGATGGAAGAAAATGAACTCATGGATTTTAACTCCCAGCTGCAGAAACAGATACTAAGTCTCAAATCTGCTAAGATCACCTGAGTGAGAGTCTTATCTCCTATAGAGAAAGAGCTGAAATTGTGGAAAAACACACACAATCTCTTCTCATGTGAGTGGCAAACCTGCCATGAAAAGTGCATGCACAACATCACAAGGTGTTTACTGTTAAAGTGAGGAAACTTGGAAAAGAATGGATGAAAAGATTGGAAAAGAATGGGACTCTGAAACTCAGAATGGGGACATGTGGGAGGACCCTGATGAAGCAGGGGACACTGAGTTTGTAAACTCTGATGAACCTTTTTTGCCAGAAGAAACAGCTTCCCCATCCCCAGTAGTGGCAACATCCCCTCCCTGACCCATGCTGCCATCAACCTTTCCACCTTTGTCTGAGGAGATAAACCCTGTGCCTCCTGAGGCAACAGTGATGGCCTCCCCTGAGGCAGTTGCCAGGCAAGATAATGTTGATTCTCATCAGGAGCCATCCCCAACACTCCTGTTTGCTTCCAGATCTATAACTAAAGTCCCTGTGGGCCTCCAGAGGTGAGGTTGAGAGTGTGACCCATGAGGAGGTACACTACACTCAAAAATAACTGCTTGAGTTTTCTAATTTATATATGCAGAAAGCTGGAGAGCAGGGATGGGAATAGATATTAAGGATGGTGGAAGGAACAGAGTTGGATCGGGCTGAATTTATTGATTTGGTCCCACTAAGTAGGGACTCTGCATTTAATGTTGCAGCTCAGGGAGTTAAAAAAAGGTTCTAATCATTTATTTGGTTAGCTGAAATATGGATTAAGAGATGGCCCACTGTGAGTGAGCTGGAAATGACTTATCTTCCTTCCTTGGTTTAATGTAGAGGAAAAGGATCAAAAGGCTTAGGGAGATTAGGATGGTGGAGTGGATTAGTCACTTTAGACCTACTCATCCCAGCTGGGAGGGTCCAGAAGATATACCCTTGACAAATGCCTTGTGAAATAGATTTGTGATGGCAGCACCTGCATCTTGAAGAGCCTTGTAATTGCTCTTCTCTGTATGTTAGATCTATCGGTGGTAACTGCAGTCACTCAACTACAAAATTCAACTACAGTGGGAGTAATTGGATCCCAAGGTGCCAGGGGCCAAGTGGTGGCACTCAACCATCAAAGGCAAGGTGGGCATAGCTACCATAATGGACAGCAGAGGCAAAGCAGCAATCAGAATAGTCTGACTTCTGCAGAGCTCTGGCATTGCCTAATCAATCACTGTGTTCCTAGAAGTGAAATTGATAGGAAACCTACTGCATTCCTCCTTAATTTGTTTAAGCAGAAAACTTCTAGGTTGAATGGACAAAAGACAAATTTGAATTATGAAAACAGAGAATCATGGACCCTCAATCAATTTCCAGACTTGAGCCAGTTTATAGAGCCAGAATACCTTGAATGAAGGGGAAGGCTGGGTTCCCTTGAGGAAGGACCCCACTATACTTCTGACAATTTATGCTGTTCATCTTTCTCCTGTCCTTCCCCAAAGAGACCTCCAACCTTTTACCAGGGTAACCGTGCAATGGGAAAAAGGAAAATGCAGACATTTCAGGGACTACTGGACACTGGCTCTGAGCTGACATTGATTCCAGGGGACCCAAAACATAACTGTGGTCCTCCAGTTAAAGTAGGGGCTTATGGAGGTCAGGTAATTAATGGAGTTTTAGCTCAGGTTCGAATTACAATGGGTCCAGTGGGTCCCCAGACTCATCCTGTGGTTATTTCCCTAGTGCCAGAATGCACAATTGGCATAGACATACTTAGCAGCTAGCAGAACCCCCACATTGGCTCCCTGACTGGTAGGGTAAGGGCCATTATGGTGGCAAAGGCCAAATGCAAACACTTAGAGCTGCCTCTACCTAGAAAAATAGTAAATCAAAAACAATATTGTATCCCTGGAGGGATTGTGGAGATTAGTGCCACCATCAAGGACTTGAAAGATGCAGGGGTGGCGATTTTCACCACATCTCTGTTCATCTCTCCCATTTGGCCTGTGCAGAAGACAGATGGATCTTGGAGAATGACAGTGGGTTATCTTAGGCTTAACCAAGTAGTGACTACAATTGCAGCTGGTGTACCAGATGTGGTTTTCATTGCTTGAGCAAATTAACACATCTCCTGGTATGTGATATGCAGCCATTGACTTGGTAAATGCCTTTTTCTCCATTCCTGTCCATAAGGCCCACCAGAAGCAATTTGCCTTTGGCTGGCAAGACCAGCAATATACCTTTACTATCCTACTTCAGGGGTGTATCAACTCTCCATCTTTGTGTCATAATCTTATTTGGAGAGACCTTGATTCCTTTTTGCTTCCACAAGATATCACACTGGTCCATTACACTGATGACATTATGCTGATTGAATCCAGTGAGCAAGAAGTAGCAAACACACTGAACTTGTTTGTGAGACATTTGCATGCCAGAGGATGGGAAATAAAACCAACTAAACTTCAGGGATCTTTTACCTGAATAAAATTTCTAGGGGTCAAGTGGTGTGGGGCCTGTTGAGATATTCCTTCTAAGGTGAAGGATAAGTTGTTGCATTTGGCCCCTTCTAAAACCAAAAAAAGAGGCACAATGCTTAGTGGGCCTATTTGGATTTTGGAGTGTGGGGAAGGGGCAGTGCTGGTGATTCAAGACCGTCCCTTTTGCTCTCCTCAATCCCTCTTTTGGCAATATGAAGTAAAAACAGGTACTGTTATTTCTAATCTGATTTTTGTTTTTTGTGAAAGTGTTTTTTCTGTGTGCAGATAGTTGTTAAAATTTGGTGTTCCAGCAGGGAATAGGAAGTATGTAGGCTTCTATTCCACCATCTTTCTCTACCTTCTCATTTTTTGTCTTTTTGATAGCCATTCTAACTGGGGTGAGATGATACTTCATTGTGGTTTTGATCTGCACTTCCCTGATGATCAGCGATGCTGAACTTTTTTTTCACATACTTCCTGGCCATTTGTAGATCTTCTTTTGAAAAATATTGATGTAGATGTTTATCTCACTGGTTGTCTACTATGATGTCATGATTTTTCTTTGGGTCAATCCTAGTCTAAATATCAAATAAGATAATAGAAAGATTGTAACTGAGGTCACCAATTGTGTAGAAATAAGAAAGGTGACTTTTATTTTGGCTTGTTCTTATGAGGAACTCTTGTGTGAATAATCTAAACTTAATAAAAATATCACTGCCTGAGCTAGGGGCATCCTTGAAAAATGGTAGCAATACAGTGTGCATTATTTTATTTCTCCCTGTTTCATTATTTAGATTCACATGCTTTTGCAGCGACAGGTACCTACATTTATCTCATAAGTCTGTCAAGGAAGCACTGGAGCTGCAAGTATGGGTTCAGGCAACAGATACAAATAAGGGACCAGTTTCCTTTTAAAAGGATTTTAAATTTCAGATCAAAATGTCTATTACATGGTGAAAGATACATGGCTTCTCAGAATGCTCCCTGTGTTAGGGGCAGTGGTGGCAGTTACAGGTGGAGTTGCCAAGGGAGAATATTATATTTAAGTTAAAATAACAGTGGAAAATACCTCTTAGAGGTATTTTCTCTCTTAGATTCTAGGAAAGAAGACCTTGAAAAAACAAATGGGATCATTTGATAAAAACCTTATCTTATTGAGGAAAGGATGACAACTCAGAGTTTTTGATTTATTCAAAAACCCACAGCAGACCCCCAATGAGACCCTGAAAACAAGACACACTAAAGGTGGGTTCAGTGTCTCTACTTACCCAGAATCTTCTTTAATAAGTGGGTACCAAGTTGTGTCTTCATGTTTGAAAATAACAGGCAGCAGGGCTTTACACTAAAGACTACATGATTATGACAAAAACCTGCCATTATTGATCCCCCAACATTATTTTCTAAAATTCTGATCGCTTTTGTGGAATCACCTCTCACCTACTGAGAGGGTTCTTTATGGGATGGTCATCCAGACACCTGCCCTTTCCACTGTGGAAGCTAAAGCAGACTGGAGTTTCTTTTGCCAGAGCCTTTTTCTTTCATTCTACAGTATCCAGTGGCAGACATATGGTTGTTTTCACTGGTTCAAGCAGCAGATTCAGGCAAGATTGTCAGGTGGTCGGTTCCTACTCCTGAGACTTTGTACCTGTCTCTCCTAAGTCTTTTTGGAGCACTGCCTTTAATCTGAGAATCTTCCTACATCTTTACAATAAATCTCATTTATTTTAAATTAAAGTCAGAGTTGATTTCTGCTTCTTACAACCTGAAACCTCTTGGAGGAAAAGAATGCAGAAAGAAGTATGAGGGACAGTGAGATTATAACTTATTCTGAAACTAGATACATTAAAGGTAGTCCTTTAATTAAACATCTCTGCTTGTAAAAAATGTAGATAAAAGCTACAAGTCTGCAGATATTTGGGTACAAGCAAGTGATGAAGTTTTGATGTTATGCCAGTACTATCATGGGGGTTAATATCATTGAACCAAGAGCTTTTTAGAATAAAGCTTCAATTCCAAGATAAAATTTAAGGTGAGTTAGAAAGAAGCAATACACATAGTCTGGCTAAGCCAGGGTTGGGTCAAAATTTAAGAGGGAACAGTAAGATCAACGTGAAAAGTCTCATATTTACATTTTACAGTTTTCTCTATATTTACTTTAATTCAGTGTTAGGTAGTTTGATAATATTAAATTTTTCTGTTTTGAGTTTTATTTTTTGAAAAATAACAGAGTGAACAAAATGGTAAAATGAGGAAGAAAAATCTATCTCAGACTATACTTAGTCTGTACTATGCCCATGACTGAAGCATGATCGTCTTTTCTAATGACAGGTTTTATTTCTTTGAATAAATCCTTTGAAAGACTGAACTTACAAACTAAAGTATAAAAACAAGCATAGTAAAGTTATAATTTGTATGCAAACTAGAAAAAAAATACATCTTATATGATAGGAAAAGCTTTTTAGTTCCAAAATGCTGTAGGAGTGAAAGTTTGGTTGATGGTAATTAAGACAAGCTAAATGTTCAATCACATTGCTCTATGTGTCAATTTATCATCATAAGATTTATAAATCAATATGTTGAGCCAACAACTCTTTGAAACCAGAAGTTGAGCCCTTCAATTGTAGTAACTGGGCAGATGGCACTACAAATAGAGTTAAAGAGCTTTAGTTGAAGCAACAGGCAGGACCTGCTGTGAGAGATTCTACAAGGAGGGATGAGGAACTCAGACAGAGCTAAACTGAGTTATGGGAATGCAATAAGAAATCTTATTATAGTTGGAAGGAAGATCTATCCACAAAAAGAGTCATCCAGAATATCATACATCAAACTGTTCATACAAGCAGATAGAAGCCGACATGAATTTCTAACACTTTGAAACCATTTTCAAAGACTGCATGCAAAATAAAAGACTTGACTTAAAAATTCACACTGCCTTTTGAAAACAAACCATCTGTTGTTTATGTAAAAAGTGCTAAAGTTTTTGAAGAAAAGGATATGAATTGAGCTTCAGAATTAAAGGTGACAGGAAGGGCAGTGATTCATGTATAAATGTGTAAATATGAAAAAAAAACCAGCCTCCAGATTCCTAGAACATAGATAATTTATCACCAGAAATTGCTAACATGAGGAGCTGTGCTGCTTTGCCTTTGCTACTGTTTAGCTTGGGCACTGGTCCAACTCTCATATTATAGGTTTGTGTAGGCAATGTCAGAAACACTAGCTCTTCAGCCTACTGATTTGGAAAGTATGTACTTTGAAAATGCAAGTTTCATATTCAGAAGTCAGGACAGAAATTCGACTATGGATTTTTTTTCTTTTGTCTCTTGCTGCCTTGTCTAAGAATGGATTTTTAAAGATGCATGTCTGCTATAAGGAGAGTCAATTTCCTTAAAAAAAATAATAGTCCCAGCAAACCAAAAACTGGTCATACTCCTAAAATCAGCTTATATACACAAACTTAAGTAGAAAGATACTTAATCAACCAATAAATTTAGATATATCCAGAAAAAACTTTTTTTTTCAACCTAGAAGACACAGAGGAAACAAGAGTTATCGTAAAATGTGTAAGTTAATTGGAAAATAAAGGCACCTTATAATTTTGAGAGTGACATGTATTGAAAAGTACTGGTACTTTTTCCACTGATGTATGGATAGCATTCAGAAAAATATTTTATGTTAAAATGCAAAAGCTGAATTTCAAACATTTTAATCTTTTTATTATGGAAAATTTCAAACATACACAAAAGTACAGAGTATAGTGCTTCCAAGTGCCCTTCAACCAGGTTTAGTGATTATCAGTTCATGGCCTAGGCATGTTATAGCCTAGGAATGTGGACAGCAAGCTCAATGTGTTATAGAGGATAATACTTGCCATTTAGTTTCCAAAAGAACGGTTTAGCTTTACTGTATTCCATGGCTACCATCTGTATTTTATTTTTAAATCTAGCTATTTGTAAAATATGAACATGTTTTTGCTATTTTTAGAATGAAAAAGCAGAGACCTTAGTACATACCATCTATTCAATCACATCCTCACTCAATTCAAACCCCTTACCCATGATCCCCATATAGTGTAAGGAAAGTCTTTCTAGAAGTAAGAATCACTAAAACTGGGGGGAAAGCTGTCTTATGAAGCAGCAGTTGCCCCATCCCTGGGAACACTGAGATATAGGCTGGAATTAAGCAAACATTTCGCATCATGGTACAGTGGAAAAAGTGTCTGTTTGGAAGACAAACAGTCCCAGGTTTGAATCTTGGCTTTCCTACTTGGTAGTTGTGCATTCTTGCTGAGCCTCAACTCGCTTTATGATAGGGTTACTCTTAGGATCCAATAAGTAACATAAAATGTCTAGCAATAGGAGATACTTAATAGGTATCTCTTTCTCTAATCTCCCTTTCCTCCCAAAATAAGTTGCACAAAATGACAGAGAAAGCACACAAAGATATCAAAGCATTTTACTAAATAAAGTCACATACACATATAATTTTCAGTCTCTCATTGTGGAGTAACATATTAAGTTGGCGGAGTTTTTCCCATGGCTAGACTTTTCTCCATGCAATCCACATGTAAAAAAGATTGGAGAATATCGTGCATTCTTATCACTATATTAAGTTGGAACTTATCACTATATTAAGCTGGAACAACACAGGGGAAATCACTCCAGGGATTTATAGCAATATATACTGAATCAATGTTTTTCTTTTAGTCACAGTCTATGTCATAGAGAAAATACCACATTTGGAAAAAGAAAAGACTTTTGATAGAAAGGGAGAATATTCTATTAAAAGTAAATGCAAAAAAATCCTAAAGTAGATAATATTCTTGATTACTCTTTCTCTCACTAGCTTAATACCCAGGTCCAGTGTCGTATTTCAAGTTAGTGACTTCCAGGTGACTTCACTGCCTATGAAACCTCAGTATAAAATAAGTCCCCATGTAGCCTTATGCCTGTGATCAGCACTTCTCTAGGGAAATGGCTGGTTCTCTCTGACTTCCAATACACACCCTCAATTTGGAAAATTTTTAACGCTACATGAAGCATCCTGATTATTCTATATGGAACCAGAGCAGTTATTTTTTTTCAGACTCCTTCCTAGCAATTCCTGCCACATGACAAGTACTGACATCTGTGACATACATAATACAACAGGATGAGGCATTTGAGAGTCTCTCTGAATTTTCCCACCTATGATACATAGGGCATTGGTGACTTAGTTGCAGATTTTTTTTTCTTCTTGAATATTGTGTTTCGCTGTTCCTCTTTCCACAGATGTCCTACAGCATCAAAGTAAAGCTAATCCTATTTTAAAAGCCTAAATATTCAAGTTATTTCTTGAGGGTATCTCAGTTAGCCTATGCTGCATAACAAATCAGCCCTAATTTGTTGGCTTTAAACAATGCTTTGTGACATCTCATAATTCTGCAGGTTGGTGGAGCTGTTCCTCTGCTGGTTTTATTTGCGCTCACTCACACAGCTGCATTCAGCTAGACAGTTGGCAGGGGCAGAATATTCCAGATGGCCTTCCTGATGTCTAGCAGTTGATGCCAGCCATCGGCTGGGGTGCCTCAGTTCTCCTCTACTTAGCCACTTAGCCTCCAGAATGCTAGACTAGCTTTCCTACATGACTGTCTCAGGGCAGTGCCTGTGTCTGAAGTAGTCTAAAGTAAAAAGTACAATGTCCTTCAACGTCTCACCCTGGAAGATGCATAATGTTATTGCCACTGCATTCTATTGCTCAGAACAAGTCAAAACTCCATCATGGCCACCCCCTTTTGTTTTATTTAAAGACAGAGCTTCACTCTATCACTCGGGCCGGAGTGCTGCAATGCAATCATAGCTCACTGCAGCCTCAAACTCCTGGGCTCAAGCAATTCTCCATCTTGGCCTCCAGAGTAGCTGAGACTACAAGTGTGTCCTGCCACCCCTGGCTAATTTATTTTTATTTTTAGAGATGGGGGTCTCACTATATTGCCCAGGTCAGTCTTCTCCTGGCCTCAAGGGATACTACTATCTCAGTCTCTAGAGTAGCTGGGGTTACAGGCACAAATCACTGTTCCCGGCTAGACTCCACCTTTTAGTGGGAGAAGTGGCAGTCACAATACAAAAAGGCTTAGGGAGATAATGTTACAGTCATCTCTGAAAACAATTTACCACAGGAGGTTTTAAATAATGGTGTTGAATAAAGTGTCTTGCCCTCTCAGAACTAAGCTTGTCGAGTCTAAAGCCCACAAGCAGCACGATGCCTCTGGCTGTGGTCTTCTAAGAGTCGGAATCCAAGCCT
Source organism: Chlorocebus sabaeus (assembly GCF_047675955.1). NCBI lineage: Eukaryota > Metazoa > Chordata > Mammalia > Primates > Cercopithecidae > Chlorocebus > Chlorocebus sabaeus. The sequence goes on from NC_132927.1 coordinate 34,140,401, forward strand.
TTTCTTAGAATTGCAACATGTCTCTCAGTGTTCTGGCTGCATTAAAAATCCCTCTACCCCAATAGAAGTTTAAGGAAGAAAGAAAAGGGTTTCCCCCTCCCTGCCGCACTGTACCTTTTTTTCCCCAAGTAGGAAGAATAATGCAAAAAACAATTTCAGTAACTTACAATACCAGCTGTGATGTGTATTTACTGCATAGGAGGGCCTGTGTGGTAAAATCTTCAAGGTCTACCTGTGGAAAACTTAATTGGGTTAGCACAGTGGTCACTAGCGGTCACAGTGGTCATTAGTGCACGCCCATGATGTTGCAGTGAGCTCAGAGCTGTCTCTCCACATATTCAACAGGCCCAGACAAGGGCCAGGAGGCAGCTGATCAGCAACAAGTGGATGGATCGTGCCTGGACTGGCACTCAGAAAACTGGAGCTCTGAACTCTACTACTACCACAAGTTATTATCTGACCATGAACCTGACCCTTGTGTCTCTCTCTGTATGGCGATATTGCAATTGCCCACAGGAAATGCAGAAAGCATTTTAGATGTCTCCAATAATGATTTTTGCAAAGCTTTGGCTACTGCTAACCAGTGAGGCATTTTAAGAGATTATAGTGCAAATGGGAACTCACCCTAAGTTTAAAAATATTTTATTTGGAAAAATACAATAAAGTTATATAGAGTTTTGGGAGCTGCAATTTGGTTCCATAGCATCATACTAAATAATAATGAGAAACACTGTACAGTTTTTTTTTCTACAAATCAATGATTAATATCTTCCTTCTTATAGGATTTTATGCAAGATATCTCAAGGAGTCAGATGCTTACTTCGTGTTTTTGCTAGATTAGCATTTTTCTCTAATAACAGATACAGGAAAATGACATTTTTTCTATCTTTATATGTGTGTGTGTGTATGTGTGTGTGTGTGTGTGTTCGGAGAGTGAGAGAGAATGAAAGGGAGAAAGGAGATCTTATGTGCAAGGTACCCCTAAAGTAATAATTCCACTTAATATCCAAAGCAATGTGTGCTTCTATGGATTAGTTGCCGATCTTTCAAATTGGTTCCAGTCAGTGATTAGGAATACCTGGGCTGATATATCATACCTATAGATCTCTTGTCCTCCAGTCTACTCCCTATTCCTCACCTGCCCAGATTTCTGTTTATTTTCTGCCTCCTTTTCTGGGGTGAACAGATGACACATATTTATTAAGTTGAAAGTATATAAGCTTGCCATCATCTTTTGACTCTTAACTGTGAATTGTGGCATTTGAAGAGTGTACAGCGTCCAGAACAGTGAATATATAACTGGAAAAGGAGTTAATAGCAAGGTTGCAGCAATGGTAAAACAGCCCAGTTAGCTGTCAGAGGTTAAATGTATAAGCTGTGGATGTAAGTACTCACCAAAGCCTCCAGTTTTAGAATACTCAGGTCCAGACCTCAGATTCTGACATATTATCCTGTCTCTAAATTCGCCTGTAGTATTATAGTGCACATTTTCTTACTGTAAGCTGTGCTACATTGGGCTTTCTCAAAGAGTGATGAAACGCTAACAGCTCCAGCAGAATGTGGCAGAACAAATGGAACAAAACCACAGATGAGCAGAAGCTTGGCACTCACTGCCTCCAAGGGCAGAGCAGTTGAATTAATCCTTTCCAAATGCAACTAATTGGATGTTCAACTCCAAAGTAAATAGAGATAAGGTTTATTAGATTACAATATTTATAAGCAGGGAAGATTCAGCAAGTACCAGGGGTAGGCAGAAAAAAAGCAATTCTATTAGGGCAAAGATTTAAACATGCTAAAACTTTGAGCAAGAAAAAATGTATAACTAATTTTGACATAAAAAATGTTTGAGAGGTGTATTAATTATGTCTGCAAATGAAGGGTCAGTAATCTAGGAAGTAAAATGCCCACTCCAGAAATGCTGATACATCTCTGTCTCAGAGATCATTAGGATTCATTTGACTCCAATGGGGGAACCAACTCACCTGTACCCATCTGTTGATTTCACAAACTTTTGTTGAGTGTCTATTTATATGGCTCACATACATCTCAGCATCACAGGGAGCATAAATCTAGACAGAAAGAAAAATGGCCTCTGTCCTAGGAAGAGAAATCGCCAATATTATAACTGCTAAGACACCTTTTCTTCTAAGCAAGTGTACCTGACTTCTCTATTCTCGTGAACTTCCCAGGCCCTGACCACCTGGACCTGTGTCTCCCATCTGCTTCTTCCTCCATTTGATTCTACTTCCCTGCTGCACATGGGTTCTTGCTGACCTCAGGGTCTGACTCTGGCTGCCAGCTGGTTCCTGCCACATACTGTTCTGGCTTCCCCATGATAGCCCATGTTCTGGTATAGATTATATAATACATGCAAAGATGTTTAAGGGAAAAAAATGAGCAAGCAGATTTAACAAACCTACTTTTCAGCCAAATTAACTTTGTTTTATTTCTCAAAATCATGGGAAGTCTGCCTACTTCCACTAGATGTACCATTCTAAATTTATTAGTACCCATAGAAAGCCTTTATTTCATATTTGAATTTTCATATATATATATAGGATATATAAAGACTTTATATATATATGAAATTTAAGCATGTGTGTGCGTGTGTGTATGTGTATATATATATACATCTCCATCCTACCATCAAAAAATGTGATTCAGGAGAAATCTAGGAGTTGCTCTGGACAGCTATCCTCCACAGGATACAAGGAAACAATTTTCACTCTCTTTGCAACTTATAAAAGCAATACAAAGTTTCTTTTTTATCCATTTGCTAATGATGACCAGACTTTCTGTGTGTGACATCATTACTCTTTATCCAAAGACCCCCATGGGAACATTCATGGTTTATGCATGCTGCCAAGAGGTGTAACTTTTGGTGTCCAAAAACAGGGCTCAGAACAGTCTTGGGACAGAGAGTCCTGAGGGTGCCTCCGGGTGGTAAATGGAATCATTTCAACTTCTCTAGGTGTCATAAAATCTTCATGAAACACTTCACCACAATCCACCAGAAGGTCCCACATTTGAGACGCCTCACTCCAGGACTCTTAGGGAATCAGGGAGTAGAAGGAACAACATCACATCAATGTTTAGCATTTGCGAATTACTTTTCTCTCTTTTCTTGACTGCCGGAACGTTTCTTTGGGTGATAAGAGTGAAAGAACATAGCCCTGGTTTGGGGAATTACTTCTTCTTAACCACAGACTTCCTAGGTGTAACTGTTAAGTGCCGTTTCCACCAACAACAAGAATAGGTAATATCAAATGCGTGGTTTCTCTTCCTGTTCTTCTTCCTCCTCTTCTTCCTCTTCCTCTTCTTTTAATGCTGGTAAGCAAAAAGCCAGAATCCAAGGATCCTCCCTTCCTGAATCAAACTGCCCTTTGTGGATTGTGTTGCAGAACGGGCCTGGCATCCTTCTTGAGGAGTGAGATTTAGTAGGAGACAGTGTGGGCTCTCAGTCCAGGGCTGGACTTGAAACCTGCCATGCCATTTATTACATTCCTTATCTCACTGAGTTTCATCTATAAGTCACAAGTAATAATTCCTACCTGACAAGTTCAGTGTGAGGAGAAATTATAATTGATGGTGGGGCACCTAGTGTAGAGCCAACTCTCAGCAAACAGTGGCTATTGGTTTGTTGTTGTTTTGAGAGTGTCTTGCTCTGCTGCCCAGGCTGGAGTGCAGTGGTGTGGTCTTGGCTCACTGAAACCTCTGCCTCCGGGGTTCAAGCATTTCTCCTGCCTCAGCCTCCTGAGTAGCTGGGTTTACAGGCACGGACCACAATACCTGGCTAATTTTTGTATTTTTAGTACAGATGGGGTTTCGTCATGTTGGCCAGGCTGGTCTCTAACTTCTAGCCTCAAGTGATCCACTCACTTTGGCCTCACAAAGTGCTGAGATTACAGGCATATTGTCATTTCTAATTTAAAATGCAAGACAATAATAACCTGGCTCTTGGGAGACTAGTGTATCTAATTGGAAGAATGATATAAAAAAACCACAGAACTCTATTTTTTAAGTGATTAAAACCCAAATCTATGATCATTTGTCATATACTTCATTTTCCAAGTACCCACTGACATAATTTGGGCTATTTTATTTCAGACTGTGGCTAAGTTACTTAATTGTATTTCTATTTTTCCAATACCATGCATATTTTGTCTCCAAATAGGCTGGAACACTTAAGCTACTTAAACTTTACCCACAGAAAATTCTCAATGAATGCTTCTTAGAAAAATAACAGAATTTACAGAGGCTGGGAAGGGTATGGGGGAGGGAGGATAAAGAGAACTTAATTAATGTGCAAACATATACTGTTTGATAGAAGAAATAAGACCTAGTGTTTGAAAGAGCAGTAGGGTGACTGTAGTTTACAAGAATATATTGTAGCTAGAAGAGAAGAATTCAAATATTTCTACCATAGAGAAAAGACAAATACTTATGGTGATGGCTATCCCAAGTACAATGATTTGATATTTACAAATCACATGAACATATTACCACATGTATTCAAAAACTATGTAAACCTGCTATGCACCAATAAAAATGTTTTTAAAAGATCTGAGAATGGACAGACTGCCTCCTCAAGTGGGTTGCTGATCCCCGAGTAGCCTAACTGGGAGACACCTCCCAGTAGGGGCTGACTGACATCTTAAACAGCCGGATGCCCCTCTGAGACAAAGCTTCCAGAGGAAGGTTCAGGCAGCAACATTTGCCATTCTGCAACATTTGCTGTTCTGCAACCTCCGCTGGTGATACCCAGGCAAACAGGGTTTGGAGTGGACCTCCAGCAAACTCCAACAGACCTGCAGCTGAGGGTCCTGACTGCTGGAAGGAAAACTAACATAAAGAACATCCACACCAAAACCCTATCTCTATGTCACCATCATCAAAGACCAAAGGTAGATAAAACCACAAATATGGGGAGAAACCAGAGCAGAAAGCTTAAAATTCTAAAAATCAGAGTGCTTCTTCTCCTCCAAAGAATGCAGCTCCTCACCAGCAATGGAACAAAGCTGGACAGAGAATGACTTTGACAAATTGAGAGAGGGCTTCAGACGATCAGTAATAACAAACTTCTGTGAGCTAAAGGAGGGTGTTCGAACCCATCACAAAGAAGATAAAAACCTTGAAAAAAAAATTAGACGAATGGCCAACTAGAATAAACAGCATAGAGAAGACCTTAAATGACCTGATGGAGCTGAAAACCATGGCACGAGAACTACGTGAGGCATGCATAAGCTTCAGTAGCTGATAAGATCAAGTGGAAGAAAGAGTATCAGTGACTGGAGATCAAATGAATGAAATGAAGCAAGAAGAGAAGTTTAGAGAAAAAAAAGAGTAAAAAGAAATGAACAAAGCTTCCAAGAAATATGGGACTATGTGAAAAGACCAAATCTACATCTGATTGGTGTACCTGAAAGTTACAGGGAGAATGGAACCAAGTTGGAAAACACTCTTCAGGATATTATCCAGGAGAACTTCCTCAACCTAGCAAGCCAGGCCAACATTCAAATTCAGGAAATACAGAGAACGCCACAAAGATACTTCTTGAGAAGAGCAACTCCAAAACAAATAATTGTCAGATTCACCAGAGCTGAAATGAAGGAAAAAAATGTTAAGGACAGCCAGAGAGAAAGGTCAGGTTACCCACAAAGGGAAGCCCATCAGACTAACAGTGGATATCTCAGCACAAACTCTACAAGCCAGAAGAGAGTGGGGGCCAACATTCAACATTCTTAAAGAAAAGAATTTTCAACCCAGAATTTCATATCCAGACAAACTAAGCTTCATAAGTGAAAGAGAAATAAAATCCTTTACAGACAAGCAAATGCTGAGAGATTTTGTCACCACCAGGCCTGCCCTACAAGAGCTCCTGAGGGAAGCACTAAACATGGAAAGGAACAACCGGTACCAGCCAAAGCAAAAACATGCCAAATGGTAAAGACCATCAATGCTAGGAAGAAACTGCATCAACTAACGGGCAAAATAACCAGCTAGCATCGTAATGACAGGATCAAATTCACACATAAAAATATTAACCTTAAACGTAAATGGGGTAAATGCCCCAATTAAAAGACAGACTAGCAAATAGGATAAAGAGTCAAGACCCATCAGTATGCTGTATTCAGGAGACCCATTTCATGTGCAGAGACACACACACAGGCTCAAAGTAAAGGTATGGAGGAAGGTCTACCAAGCAAATGGAAAACAAAAAAAAGCAAGGGTTGCAATCCTAGTCTCTGACAAAAACAGACTTTAAACCAACAAAGATCAAAAGAGACAAAGAAGGTCATTACATAATGGAAAAGGTATCAATTCAATGAGAAGAGCTAACTATCCTAAATATATATGCAGCCAATACAGGAGCACCCAGATTCATAAAGCAAGTCCTTAGAGACTTACAAAGAGACTTAGACTTCCACACAATAATAATGGGAGACTTTAACACCCTTATTCCAGCACACTTATTCCAAAACTGACCACACAGTGGGAAGTAAAGCACTCCTCAGTAAATATAAAAGAACAGAAATTATAACAAACTGTCTCTCAGACCACAGTGCAATCAAACTAGAACTCAGAACTAAGAAACTCAATCAAAACTGCTCAACTACATGGAAACTGAACAACCTGCTCCTGAATGAATACTGGATACATAACGAAATGAAGACAGAAGTAAAGATGTTCTTTGAAACCAATAAGAACAAAGACACAACATACCAGAATTTCTGGGACACATTTAAAGCAGTGTGTAGAGGGAAATTTATAGCACTAAATGCCCACAAGAGAAAGCAGGAAAGATCTAAAATTGACACCCTAACATCACAATTAAAAGAACTAGAGAAGCAAGAGAAAACACATTCCAAAGCTAGCAGAAAGCAAGAAATAACTAAGATCAGAGCAGAACTGAAGGAGATAGAGACACAAAAAACCCTTCAAAAATCAATGAATCCAGGAGCTGGTTTTTTGAAAAAGATCAATAAAATTGATAGACTGCTAGCAAGACTAATAAAGAAGAAAAGAGAGAAGACTCAAATAGATGCAGTAAAAAATGATAAAGGGGATATCACCACTGATCTCACAGAAATGCAAAGTACCATCAGAGAATACTATAAACACCTCTATGCAAATAAACTAGAAAATCTAAAAGAAATGGACAAATTCCTGGACACTTACACTCTCCACAGAAACAAGACAAAAACCACATGATTATCTCAATAGATGCAGAAAAGGCCTTCAACAAAATTCAACAGCCCTTCATGCTAAAAACTCTCAATAAACTAGGTACTGATGGGATGTATCTCAAAATAATAAGACCTATTTATGATAAAACCATAGCCAATATCATACTGAATGGGAAAAAACTGGAAGCATTCCCTTAAAAACTGGCACAAGACAGGGTGTCCTCTCTTACCACTCCTATTCAACACAGTGTTGGAAGTTCTGGCCAGAGCAATCAGGCAGGAGAAGGAAATAAAGGGTATTCAATTAGGAAAAGAGGAAGTCAAATTTTCCCTGTTTGCAGATGACATGAGTGTATATTTAGAAAACCCCATCATCGGCCGGGTGCTGTGGCTTACACCTGTAATCCCAGCACTTTAGGAGGCTGCGGTGGGTGGATCACGGGGTCAGGAGATCGAGACCATCCTGGCTAACACAGTGAAAACCCATCTCTACTAAAAAATACAAAAAATTAGCTGCGCCTGGTGGCAGGTGCCTATAGTCCCAGCTACTTGGGAGGCTGAGGCAGGAGAATGGCATGAACCTGGGAGGCAGAGCTTGCAGTGAGCCGAGATTGCACCACTGCACTCCAGCCTGGGAGACGGCAAGAATCCGTCTCAAAAAATAAAAATAATCAAGGAGAACTACAAACCACTGCTCAGTGAAATCAAAGAGGACACAAACAAATGGAAGAACATACCATGCTCATGGATAGGAAGAATCAATATCGTGAAAATGGCCATACTGCCCAAGGTAATTTATAGATTCAATGCCATCCCCATCAAGCTACCAATGAGCTTCTTCACAGAATTGGAAAAAACTGCTTTAAAGTTCATATGGAACCAAAAAAGAGCCCGCATCTCCAAGACTCCTAAGTCAAAAGAACAAAGCTGGAGGCATCACGCTACCTGACTTCAAACTATACTACAAGGCTACAGTAACCAAAACAGCATGGTACTGGTACCAAAACAGAGATATAGACCAATGGAACAGAACAGAGTCCTCAGAAATAATACCACACATCTACAGCCATCTGATCTTTGACAAACCTGAGAGAAACAAGAAATGGGGAAAGGATTCCCTATTTAATAAATGGTGCTGGGAAAATTGGCTAGCCATAAGTAGAAAGCTGAAACTGGATCCTTTCCTTACTCCTTATACGAAAATTAATTCAAGATGGATTAGAGACTTAAATGTTAGACCTAATACCATAAAAATCCTAGAGGAAAACCTAGGTAGTACCATTCAGGACATAGGCATGGGCAAAGACTTCATGTCTAAAACACCGAAAGCAACAGCAGCAAAAGCCAAAATTGACAAATGGGATCTCATTAAACTAAAGAGCTTCTGCACAGCAAAAGAAACTACCATCAGAGTGAACAGGCAACCTACAGAATGGGAGAAAATTTTTGCAATCTACTCATCTGACAAAGGGCTAATATCCAGAACCTACAAAGAACTCAAACAAATTTACAAGAAAAAAACAAACAACCCCATCCAAAAGTGGGCAAAGGATATGAACAGACATTTCTCAAAAGAAGACATTCATACAGCCAACAGACACATGAAAAAATGCTCATCATCACTGGCCATCAGAGAAATGCAAATCAAAACCACAATGAGATACCATCTCACACCAGTTAGAATGGCGATCATTCAAAAGTCAGGAAACAACAGGTGCTGGAGAGGATGTGGAGAAATAGGAACACTTTTACACTGTTGGTGGGATTGTAAACTAGTTCAACCATTATGGAAAACAGTATGGCGATTCCTCAAGGATCTAGAACTAGATGTACCATATGACCCAGCCATCCCATTACTGGGTATATACCCAAAGGATTATAAATTATGCTGCTATAAAGACACATGCACACGTATGTTTATTGCAGCACTATTCACAATAGCAAAGACTTGGAATCAACCCAAATGTCCATCAGTGACAGACTGGATTAAGAAAATGTGGCACACATACACCATGGAATACTATGCAGCCATAAAAAAGGATGAGTTTGTGTCCTTTGTAGGGACATGGATGCAGCTGGAAACCATCATTCTTAGCAAACTATCACAAGAACAGAAAACCAAACACCGCATGTTCTCACTCGTAGGTGGGAACTGAACAATGAGATCACTTGGACTCGGGAAGGGGAACATCACACACCGGGGCCTATCATGGGGAGGGGGGAGGGGGGAGGGATTGCATTGGGAGTTATACCTGATGTAAATGACGAGTTGATGGGTGCAGCACACCAACATGGCACAAGTATACATATGTAACAAACCTGCACATTGTGCACATGTACCCTACAACTTAAAGTATAATAATAATAAATAAATTAAAAAAATAAAAAATAAAAATAAAAAATAAAAATAAAACAATAAAAACATAATAAAATAAAATAAAAACAAAACCCCATCATCTCAGCCCAAAATCTCCTTAAGCTGATAAGCAACTTCAGCAAAGTCTCAGGATACAAAATCAATGTGCAAAAATCTCAAGCATTCCTATACACTAATAACAGACAAACAGCCAAATCATGAGTGAATTCCCATTCACACTGCTTCAAAGAGAATAAAATACCTAGGAAACTAACTTACAAGGGATGTGAAGGACCTCTTCAAGGAGAGTTACAAACCACTGCTCAACGAAATAAAAGAGGACACAAACAAATGGAAGAACATTCCATGCTCATGGATAGGAAGAATCAATATCGTGAAAATGGCCATACTGCCTAAGGTAATTTATAGATTCAATGCCATCCCCATTAAGCTACCAATGACTTTCTTCACAGAATTGGAAAAACTACTTTAAAGTTCATATGGAACCAAAAAAGAACCCACATTGCCAAGACAATTCCAAACCAAAAGATCAAAGCTGGAGATATCACGCTGCCTGACTTCAAACTACACTACAAGGCTACAGTAACCAAACAGCATAGCACTGGTACCAAAACAGAGATATAGACCAATGGAACACATCAGAGCCCTCAGAAATAATACCACACATCTACAATCATCTGATATTTGACAAACCTTACAAAAACAAGAAATGGGGAAAGGATTCCCTATTTAATAAATGGTGCTGGGAAAACTGGCTAGCCATATGTAGAAAGTTGAAAACCAGATCCCTTCCTTACACCTTATACAAAAATTAATTCAAGATGGATTAAAGACTTAAATGTTAGACCTAAAACCATAAAAACCCTAGAAGAAAACCTAGGCAATACCATTCAGGACATAGGCATAGGCAAGGACATCATGACTAAAACACCAAAAGCAATGGCAACAAAAGCCAAAATTGACAAATGGGATCTAATTAAACTAAAGAGCTTCTACACAGCAAAAGAAACTACCATCAGAGTGAACAGGCAACCTACAGAATGGGAAAATTTTTTTACAATCTATCCATCTGACAAAGGGCTAATATCCAGAATCTACAAAGAACTTAAACAAATTTACAAGAAAAAAATCAAACAACCCCATCCAAAAGTGGGTGAAGGATATGAACACACACTTCTCAAAAGAAGACATTTATGTAGCCAACAGACACATGAAAAAATGCTAATCATCACTGGCCACCAGAGAAATGCAAATCAAAACCACAATGAGATACCACCTCACACCAATTAGAATGGCAATCATTCAAAAGTCAGGAAACAACAGGTGCTGGAGAGGATTAGGAGAAATAGGAACACTTTTACACTATTGATGGGACTGTAAACTAGTTCAACCATTGTGGAAGACAGTGTGGCTATTCCTCAAGGATCTAGAACTAGAAATACCATTTGACCCAGCCATCCTGTTACTGGGTATATACCCAAAGGATTATAAATCATGCTGCTATAAAGACACATGCACACATATGTTTATTGCAGCACTATCCACAATAGCAAAGACTTGGAACCAACCCAAATGTCCATCAATGATAGACTGGATTAAGAAAGTGCAGCACATATACACCATGGAATACTATGCAGCCATAAAAAAGGATGAGTTCATGTTCTTTGTAGGGACATAGATGAAGCTGGAAACTATCATTCTGAGCAAACTATCACAAGGACGGAAAACAAAATACCACATGTTCTCACTCATAGACAGGAATTGAACAATGAGAAAACTTAGAGACAGGATGGGGAACATCACACACCAGGGCCTGTCGTGGGGTGTGGGGAGAGGGGAGGGATAGCATTAGGAGATATACCTAATGTAAATGACGAGTTAATGGGTGCAGCACACCATCGCAGCACATATATACATATGTAACAAACCTGCACGTTGTGCACATGTACCCTAGAACTTAAAGTATAATAAAAAAAGAAGAAAAAAAAAGACAGTACTCAGTGATTCACCATTGATTATGATGTTAACTGTAGGGTTAACAGGTTGAGAAAGTTAATCAGGTTGATAAAGTCCCCTTCTGTTTCTATTTTACTGAGAGTATTTATAATAAATAGTGGTTGAATTTTGTTAATGCTTTCTCTGTATTTTTTGAAATGATCATATTATTTTTATTTTTGCTAACAATGTGAGTAACATTGAACTGACTTTCTCTGTAAATCAACCTTGCATCTCTGGAAAAAACTCCAATTGATCATGATGTGCTATCCTTTTTATACATTGCTGTATTCAAATTGGTAATATATTTATTTTTGTGTGTCTATTTCATGAGAGATATCAGTATGTAATTCTTTTTTCTTGTCATATCTTTGTTAAAAAGTTTTCAAAACTAAAAAAGTGCAAAAAAGTGACAAATTGTAGTGATTCTTGTGTTTCGTTATATTTGGGGTATGTGTGTGGTTGGTTGGTTGATTCGTTGTTTTTGCCTTCAAAAGCTTTGTACAGTTTCAAAATGACTCAAGCACCATTTATTAACCAGAAATGCAAAGTTAGAGAAAATGTTTTTTAATAGACAGAATGGTTGTTATAAAAGGGTGAAGAGTGCAGTTGGGACCACATGTCTGGATTCAAGTCCATTACTAAGGACTTTGAAGTATGGCCATCTACCTGCCATCCTTTCCTACACGGGAAAGGAACCTGGAAGAAATCCTAAGCACAGAAGTTTTTGAGAGAGTTCACTTTTTCTACATGAACTGAGATTTTTAAAAAATATACACTATCCATTCCACTGGGATATTCAGCATCTTGAGGAATAAAACAAAAAGGAAATAAACACGTAAGCAATAGTGCTCCCTAAAATATTTGGCTTGCTCTTTTGAAGGTTATCTCAGAACAAAGGGACGGGCTGTTATGATACATGCAAATAAAAAGACTTGAGACATAAAGTTGAGAGCCTTAGAGGGCAAATGCTTGCTGCACTAGGCATTGCTGGGCTTCATGCCATCAGGGACTGATAAGAGACTCAGTGACATATTGAATAAACATGTGAAGTATTGCTGGGTTAGCCTACCTTTGCAATAGGCACAACCGAAAGATTGGACTATGTCTTATGTATATTACTAAGGGTGTTTCTAATTTTGACTACCTTTTAAAAATATTTTCATATGAAACATTTCAAATAGGATGCAAGAGTAAAGAAAATGGTATTATGAACCCCCAGTATGGTATTGTGAACCCAAATGTACCCATCATCAGCTCCAACAATAAACAACCCATGGGCAATCTTGCTCCATCTATTCTGCTATCTACTTCCCTGCTTCTGGATTATTTTGAAGCAAATCTCATTTCATTACATCCCTTCAACCATCAATATTTCAGCATATATCTTTAAAAGATTAGAATTCTATCCTTATACCTAGCCACAATACTATTACGCTACCTAAAAACATTTATAGTAATTCCTTGATGTCATTAAATATTCTACTCCAACTACTTTTTGCAAAATTATATACAAGTTAATTGTATAAAAGCTGACATATTCACGTGAAAATGACAATTGCCAAAGGTAGAGATCCAAAATCCCTGAATGTTCTTAGTCAGATTTAAATTATTGATAGAAAAGAGCATCTTGCCTAGGCTTCAATAACAAAAATCAAGAAAGTGATCCACTTTTAGGAGCATTTACTTTCCCCAGTGTACTTAAACAGCACATTTAATCCATCCACTTAACTAAAAATGATGGAGTGCCTGCACATGGAAAACTGAAAGTATTTTATTTTTAGGTTCAAGTTGTAGAACTCTATACATGACCAAGAAAACATCATAGAAATCTAACGAAGCCAGCTTGACCAAGGTAGCAGTTGGTTAAATTTTGGTTTAATACAGAAAAACTGTCTTGAGTTTTTCACTGGTAGGTTAGAAAAATCAAGAATATAGACTACTGGAGCCCCAAATACTGAACGCTGAGACTGCTTCCTTGGTATATTGACAATCCAAATTGTGTGTATGTATGTGTGTATTTAGTCTATTGAATTTTTATCACATGTATAGGTTCATACATTTACCACCACAGTCAAGATATAGAACAGTTTCATTACAGGGATCCCTCACACTACCCTTTTATAGCTACCGTGGGTTTTTTTAAAAGGGTATGATTCAGGAACCACCTGCATCAAAACCGTCTCCAAGTGGGGACCAGGTATTGCTTAAAAATTCCAGGGCCTCACTCAACAACAGCTGAGTCATGAGTCAGAGATGCCAAAGACTGGGTCTGGAAATCTGCATTTTAAGAAGATGCCAAAGAAATTTTTATTTATACAGTACTAAGTTTTGAGAACCTTTGTTTTATTTCAGCATTCTGTCTAGAGTGTGTATTTTACTTAAAACTAGGCCTGAAGATATCCAGAACTTTTAAATTAAGATACAATTAGAATTGTTGCATCTAAATATAATGAATCTAGTCCAAGCTCAAATGGAAAGGCTATTTTGGAATCGGAGGAGAAAAGCAATGTGTATAGTGTATAGAAAAGCCATGTGTATAGCTGCATATAGAGTCAACTAAAATTGCAAAGTTTAGACTGTAATTTCCAAAATGTATGATATCAACCAAACCTCTTTACTAGTTCCTACCTAGGCACCGTGCTAGGTACTTTACAAACACAAGGTATTTCACCTTCATCTTAACTCTGTTATGAGTCTGAAGGTTCACATTTTACAGATGAAGATACAAAGGCCCAGAGAAAAACTTATCCAACAGATTCAAAGCTGGTAAGCAGCTGAGCTTGGATTCAAATATACCAATAGATGTGCCTGACATCAATATTCACATTCCGCGATGCCAAAAATTGTCTATAAAACACAGGACAGTTGAAACAAGTTGGTATAAATACTCTCCAAATGTCCTATTTTTGTTATTGAAATTTTATTCTCACTAAATTTTACTGCTGTTGTCATCCTTTCTGTTTGGGGATAGGATCACGATAGGACAGGACAGTGCCACCCAAAATATCTGTTACCAGACTGCAACTTAAGTAGAGAAATTAGGAGTAACCATTCAGAAACTTTCATAGCAATTTGACATTAATGTGACATCCAAGTGAAAGATCAGCGGATTTGTCTCGTTAAACAGAACAATGGCCAGTACAGAATGCCAAACTTGCAGGGTGACTCCCACGTGACTCAATACATAAAGATCATACACAGCAGTACCATGCATGGGTCTGTGATGGGTTTTAAAAAAATGGATCTTTCCCTACAGATAGTTTGAAAAGCACTAGGCTTTGCAGTTGAAAAGTTTAAATGTGTAATAGATGTACTCTGCTTCCCATTTGTCCCTGGTACAGGGCAGATACAAGTTAACCAGCCTCTCAGAAGCTGCCCAAGCCCTATAGAGCCTCCTTTGGTGACTTATCTCGGTGTCCTCAGACTACAGTGACCATGACACCAGCTATACTGTTCTTTCACCAAAGTCGGTTCTCAACATGTTTAATTATCTCATAGAGAATGGGAATGTAAGGGAAACCTAAGAGGGGAGGAATTGGAACGTAATACTCATTCCTAAGTATCTCACACATGACTTGCAATGGCCATCTCTATTTGAACTCTAATGGTAATTTTTTAATTTATATAAATTTATGGGGTATAAGTGCAATTTTGTTACCTGCATAGTGATCAAGTCAGGGATTTTAGGGTATCTATCACCCTAATAACACATATTGTACTCATCAAGTAATTTCTCATCATTCACCCCTCTCATCTCCTCACCCTTCTGAGTCTCCCGTGTCTGTTATCCCACTCTCTATGTCCATATGTACACATTTTTAGCACCCACTGAAGAGTGAAAACATGCAATATTTGTCTTTCAGTATCTGAGTCATTTTACTTAAGATAATGACCTCCATTTCCATCCATGTTGCTGCAAATGACAGGATATATTCTTTTCTTTTTCAGTGTGAATAGTATTCCATTGTGTATATACATACCACATTTTCTTTATCCAGTCATCTGTTGATGGACGCTTACGTTGATTCCATATCTTTGCTATTGCAAATAGTGCTGTGGTAAACATATGAGTGCAGGTATCTTTTTGATATATTGATTACTTTTCCTTTGGACAGATACCCAGTAGTGGGATTGTTGGATCAAATGGTACTTCTATTTGAAAAATCTGTATACCGTTTTCTATAGAGGTTGTACTAATTTACATTCCCATCAACAGTGTATAAGAGTTTCCTTCTCTCCATATTCTTGCCAACATGTAATATGTTTGATCTTTGTAGTAATAGCCATTTTAACTGGGGTAAGCTAAACTCATTATGGCTCTCATTTGCATTTCCCTGATGATTAGCAATGTTGAACTTTTTTTCACATATCTGTTGGCCATTTGTATGTCTTCTTTTGAGAAATGTCTATTTGTGTCCTTGGCCTGCTTTTTAATGGGATTATTTGGGTTTGTTGTTGTTGTTGTTGCTGAGTTGTTTGAACTTTTTGTATACTCTGGGTATTAGTCCCCTGTCAGATGAATAGTTTCAAATATTTTCTCCCATTCTGTGGTTAATTTATAGGCAGTTTCACTTGTGGTTAATTTATAGGCAGTCACTTTTGTTGTGATGGCTGGTCTCTCCTTTGGCCAAATTTTATTATTAGTCAACAAGCCTTTGGATTCAGAATCTGACATCCCTTGTCTCACCTGCTCAGGCTCCTCCGTCTCCCTTTATCTAGCACACATTACTTACAGCATCAGCATCATCATTACAGCAGCTACAATAGACTGAAAAACAATGTGTCAAATATGGGGCAGGGACTTTACGTAAATTATTTCATTTAACTCATAAAAATTACATAAAGTACATATAATTATCCCCATTCTCCATAAGAAGGAACTAAAGCTTAAGGTTATTTTTTCTAGGTGACCTGGTAAATAAGAAGCAGGGCAAAGATTCGATTTCAAACCCTGTGTTCCTAACCACTTCAGGTAAGGAGATATTCAACATTGTTAATATCTCCATGTAGTTGGTAACAAGTATCTCTACTTTAACGATGAGAAAACTGACATACAGAGAAGGTAAGACACCCAGTAATAAGGCAAGTAAGTTCTCCTGACTCAGAATGATGACCTTCAGGCTAAAGCTCACTTAAGAGATTGCTTTTTTCCTTTTACTACTGTTATCCACAAATGTCCTATGACGCTGTTTTTAAGTCATTCATTGTACTGTATACATGGAGATTTACTAGAGCTGAATATCTCAGAAAAGGTAACAACAAAACACATCGATCTACTTTAAGCTGTGAATGCCTAGAGCTTCTAGACTGTGTGGTTTTTACTTTGGTTAACATTTGATTTAGGCTCCTTACAGTTGGAAGGCAAAATGAGATTGTGTACAAAGAAAGAAAACTAAACTACATTACAAGGAATAGGACAAAAATGGAAGAACGTTAGTTCTCAGAAAGTATGATGGGTATGTTACAAATTCTGTGGTCACAATGAAAATATCACATAGCACTTATGAGGGCATAGGCAGTTTTTTGAGGCATAGAATTTGGCCTTTACTACATTTTTAATGTAGTATGGAATACTGAATCCAAATACTGGGATTCTAAAAATAAGCCCTTAAAAAACATCTCTCTCTCTCTCTCTCTCTCTCTCTCTGTGTGTGTGTGTGTGTGTGTGTGTGTATTTGTCCCACAACCAGATGATTCATTATGTTTTCCAAATACATGGGTAGAGAAAGGAAGATTGCCAATTAGACCTTCCTATTCCAGGCTCCCAGGACAGCTCGTCTCTCTCCTCCCATGGCTTTTGATTTTTCTGCTGGAACCAAGGTACTTAATGTAGTCCCTAGAAAGTAACTCTAGAAAGAGGGAATAAGTTTGTTAGGAGGAGTAGAAGGAAGGGTTTCTAAGAGAATTTCTTACATTTTAATGTTTGTGGTTTTACTGTACTAATTCCTTTATTTTTTTCGTAACAATTCACCAACTTAAGAGTTCACTTGACTTAAGTCTAAGGTGTCACTTGAATTTGTTCTCCCAAAAGAGGACTCCCCAACCTTATTAACACCCTCTCCACCCTCCCTTGCTCCAGCTCCAGCCGACTGGAAGAAAGTAACTCGAGTCCATCAGTCAGCTCTGCCAGGACACTTGGTGTGGAGATGGAAAGCCCTGAGCTTGTTGTTTGTTTGTTTGTTTGAGACGGAGTCTTGCTCTGTCACCAGGTTGGAGTGCAGTGGCATGATCTTGACTCACTGCAACCTCCGCCTCCTGGGTTCAAGCAATTCTTCTGCCTCAACCTCCCGAGTAGTTGGGACTACAGGCGCACACTATCATGCCTAGCTAATTTTTTGTATTTTTAGTAGAGATGGGGTTTCACCACATTGGCCAGGATGGTCTCAATCTCCTGACCTCGTGATCCACCCGCCTCGGACTCCCAAAGTGCTGGGATTACAGGTGTGAGCCACCGTGCCCAGCCGGAAAGCCTTGTTTTTTGTAGGGAGCCAAAATGGTCTTCACCCACGAGGGTCTGAAATAGTCATTTCCCATTGTGTTTAAAAACACTGACACCTCAGGAAAGCACAAACGAACCTGCTGTTGCTACAGCAGAAGCAGGAGAGTAGGTGTGTCACTACCTGGGGAAGCAAGTAAAAACGCCTCCATAACAGGTAGTCGTGTGACCAGGGCTCACTCTACTCTCTTTCACATTGCTACTGACATTCTCTTCACTCCTCCCTCAGGCTTCAGACTGCTCAGGGGACTGGCTTTAGCACTGAGGACTGCAGGGCAGAGAAGAGAGATTTTTGCTTTCAAGACACAGCTACATGTTCATGCTGGGGTCGTGCCTGTGGCCTCATTATGATATGCACTATTTCTGGTGTGTTCTGGTAGCCTTTGGTGAAGTGGTGGTTTCTGCAAAGATGGCATGTATAATCTTCTTGGGATTGTGTTCAGCTGTACACAAGCCCCACTATGACTAGGACTCCCCCAAAGGAGCTGCCATGTTCTCCTTAGGCTGCCCAGTGATTAGATCCTCCTCTGGGTTGGATTCCCCAATACTTGGCCCAGTAGCACCTGGGCAGCCCCATGGCTCAAGGCTGTCCACCAGCTTCCCTGAGCCTTTACAGGGAGTGGTGGGGTCCTCACCACTCTTCTGTATCCCCTGAGGGCTGAGGAGATGAGTATGGGGGAGGGGTTTCCTAGCTATCTCACACCACGGTCTTTTCAAACCCTGTTGGCACAAGCTGCTCTCTCAGGACTTCATACATCTCTAGACCAGACGCAGGTGCTTCTTGCTCTGTGTCCCACAATTCTCAAACTTCTGGGAAACCCTGTAAAACTCCCCTCACTCCCAAAGAATTCTCTTACATGCCACTTTGAAGGCAGCACCAAGAAGGGACTGTGAGTTCTTCAGCTCAGGGAGCTGCTGCCCTTTTTCCAGACTACTCAACCTCTTCCTGATTCTCCACCTGTCCCTCTTCTTTAGGGTGGAGGGGAGAGAATAGCTCCTATTTTCCATAAACACTGGCCTCCATCCAGGGTAACTTCCTCCCATTGGGCCCTTTTCTTATATTGTCTAGGGTGGGAGGTATCTGTACCAGTTCTATATGATTGGTGTCTGAGCAGCCTTGAAAGGAAGCTGTCTGTCCCCAAATGGGACCAGCTCATGGGCAGTTCCATGGATTGAGAATGTGTGTGACAAAGATTTCCCTTCCCTCTCAGGATTAGGCCAATTACCAGGACAATAGGAAAAGCCCCTCTAAACATCCTCTACACAGAGATAAGATCCTTTACAATGACTAAACTCAATTTTTTTTTTTTTTTTTTTTTTTTTTTTGAGATGGAGTCTCAGTCTGTCACCCAGGCTGGAGTACAGTGGCGCGATCTCGGCTCACTGCAACCTCTGTCTCCCAGGTTCAAGCAATTCTCCTGCCTCAGCCTCCCGAGTATCTGGGACTACATGCACATGCCACCATGCCTGGCTGATTTTTTCATATCTTTAGTAGAGATTTTTTCGTATTTTTTCGTATTTTTAGTATTTTTAGTTTCACCATGTTGGCCAGTCTGGCCTTGAACTCCTGACCTCAGGTCATCTGTCTGCTTGGCCTCCCAAAGTACAGGGATTACAGACGTGAGCCACTGTGCCTGGCAAACCAATACATTTTAATGTTTGTAACTTAGATGTTTGTTCCCTCGTATCCTTCCTGTGAGGTTTGTCACCCAAGGGTGTAAGAGAGCTCATACTTAGGAAAACTTCACCAAGACCACAGGTTTCACTGAGGAACCAGATTTACTAAATTATTCTAACTCCTTTTCAAGGCCAGCATTATGAGTGCACAACCAATGCATGGAGCCTCCCAAGATTCTTAATAAGTTCTCAGAAAGGGGCCTTGCCTTTCATCTTGTATAGGGGCTCGTGAATTATGTAGCGTTCCTGCTCCTGTTAGTGTATTCCAACTAGCACAGGCCTCACAGCCTCTGGGTACAGCAAAGACAAGAATCAATGAAAAAAAAAAAAAAAGAAAGAAAGAAAAATCCATGTTTTCTGGCCAGAGGAAACCAGGAGGCAGGGGCATGTAGGTGAGCAACCTGACTGATCAGCGGTGTGTCCTGATTTCCCCTTGCTTTCCCTTCTCCGACTGAAGCCCAGACAGGGGAAGGAGCATTAGATCGGTGTGGAGGAGCCAGATGGAAGAGACTGCGATTCTTGGTCCTAATCAGAAATCTGGCAAGAGAGTCAGTCTGCCCCTTCTCAAAGGGGGCCCGGGCCCAGCAATGTAAACTTCGTGGTGTGGAGTGGTTCAGCACAGGGGAGACTTGAAAGATCTCCAGCGAGCCTGGCTCCTGCCCCATGTGGATCGGAGTCAATTGTTTGCTTGACCCCCAGGAGTAGACTGGAAGGCCTTCAGTGGACCCAATTTAGTGGCCCTCCAATCCACCCTGGGCCCACCACAGGGCTCACTGTGTTGGCAGGTTCTAGGCCAAGACCCACACGGGGCTCCAGTCAGGGAGGCTTTCCAGTGGGGGGCCCTGACCAAGGGGCTTCAGTCACCAAAATCTAAAAGACAATGCAGGGTGAATCTGAGAACGCTGGTACTCTGCCAGGACAAATTCCCATGAGCCCCACTCCTGTCATAACCCAGAGAGAGGGAACAGAAATAAGAGAGGTAAGCACCATCTGAAAGGCCTCTTTTAAATGATGGTGTAATTAGTTTAATGTGGGGTTGACAACTACTACTTTCTCACTCCCTTGTAGGTGGGAGTTTGTGAGGAAGACTGGGTTGATCATAAACAAAAATAATAGAATTAAATTTCTTTTGCACACCTAAGCTCATAACACTGCTATATTTTATGTTGTCCCAAGTGCTCCATTGAAATTTTAATCATGCATTATAAAAGAACACAAAGATGACAGGTGTAAGTAAAATCCACAGATATAATCCCCAGGCTTCAATTTAATAATTCCAGATTCCCTCTTACCAAACCTTATGCTTCATATTTTACTGCAGTTTTACATAAATTGCTTTCACAAACATTGTCTTATTCGACCTCACAACAATCCTGCAAGGCAGGCAGGAAAAATACCATTGTCCACATTTTGCAGGGCACTCAAGGATGCTACATAACGTGTCTAAGGCTACAAAGCCATTAAGAAGCACTGCCAGCCTCGGAAACCAGGCTAGACTCCATGTGCTCTTCTGTTATACAATGCCACTCATACCTATTCAACACTTTATTACCAGACTGCGACAATGTGACAAATGTAGTGATGCCTTACTCTTTCTGACTCTGCTAATCCACTTCCCTTCATGGTCAGGGAACATTTCCAGGCAGTTGCCCTGTTTTCCATTTCATTAATTTCTGCTCTGACCTTTATTATTTCCTTCCTTCTGCTTACTTTGATTTCATTTTCTCCTTTTTTCTAGTCTCTTAAGATGAAGCTGAGATCTTTGATTATAACTTTTTTAATATAAGCCTTTAATGCTACAAATTTTCCTCCAAATACTGTTCTAGCAGTGTTCCACACCTTTTGGTGGTATTTTCTTTCATTTCATTTTCATTTCATTCAGTGCAAATTTCAAAGAAGACATTTTTGACCTATGGTTTTCTTTTTTTAGAAGTGTGTTCATTTCCAAATATTGACAAGATTTTCCAAATACGTTTTTGTATCTGGATGTTGGAATGAAATTCCAATTTCATTCCAACAGAAGAAGAAAACATACTCTGTATGACTTAAATCTTTTACAATCTCAGACTTATTTTTATTGCTAGAATATGGTCTAACTTGGTAAATATTGTGTTTTCTGCTGTTTTGTATATATAAGTGTTAAATAACATATAAATGTTATATAAATATTGATTGGGTCAAGTTTGTTGATAATGTTGTTCAAGTCTTCTATATCCTAAAGATTTTTTATATACTTGTTCTATTATTTTTATTTTTCGAGACAGGGTCCCACTCCGTCACCCAGGCTGGAGTGCAGTGGCATGATCTTAGCTCCCTGCAGACTTGACCTCCCAGGCTCAAGCAACCCTCTCATCTCGGCCTCCCCAGTAGTTGGGACCACAGGCATGAGCCATCAAACCTGCCTAATTGTTTTTTTTTTTTTACATTTTGTGTAGAGAGAGGTTTTCACCATGTTGCCCAGGCTGATCTCAAACTCCTGAGCTCAAATGATCCTTAAACCATGGCCTCCCAAAATGTTGGGATTACAGGCATGAGCCACCATACCCAGCCTCGTTCTATCAATTATTTAGAAAGGGATACTAAAATATTTGACTATAATTGTGAATGTTTTGATTTCTTTTTGCAATTCTCTGAGTTTTTCCTTCATGTGTTTTGAAGTTCTATTATTAGGTGCACGAACATCTAGGACTTTTATTTCTTCTTGTTGAATTGATCCCATTGTCATTATGAAGTGACCTGCTTTATCTCTGGTGTTACTCTTTGCTCTGAAATTTTTGCTTGATATTAATATGGCCAGTGACATGAGTTTTCTGTTGATTAGCATTTTCATGGTTTATGTTTTGCCACATTTTTACTTTTAATCTCTTTGTGCCCAAATATTTGAAGCAGGTTTCCTGTAACAGCATATTTAGGTCTTGCGTTTGTATCCAATGTGGCAATCTTTCAATTGGGATCTTTATTTACCTTTCACTCTAACATGTTGATATTTGTTTTTATTAGTCCCATCTGTTCTATGTTCTGTTTTTCATTTTTTACTGTCATCTTTTATATGAAGTTTTTTAAATGATTGTATTTTATTTTCTTGTTTGGCTTATTAACTATAATTCTTGTTGTTTTACTTATTTGTTTTTATCAGTTTCTTTAGAGTTCATGGTACATGTCTAAAACTTATTATAGTCTACCTTCAAGCAATAATATGACACTTATATGTATACTAAGAACTTTACAATAATATACTTCCTTTTATTCTCTCCCAGACTTTATGCAATTTTTATCATTATTCTTACTTCTACTTTTGTTATAAACCCCAGACTATATTGTTGTTTTTGCTGTTAATAATTATCTTTTAAAGATATTTAAAACATAAGACACATTTTATGTATTTAGTCACATAGTTACCATTTTCTGTGCTCGTCATTCTTTTATGTAGATTTGGATTTCCATCTAGTATAATTTTTATTCTGTTAGAATACCCTGTGGTTCTTCAGTTGAAAAATTCTGTCAGCTTTGGTATGTGTGATAAAGGCTTTATTTCTCCTTCATTTAGAAATATTTTTTTTCTGGTTGTAGGATTCTAGGTTCGTGCATGTGTGTGTGTTATTTTAATACTTTTAAAAATGTTACACCACTGGCTTTTCACTTGCATTATTTCTGGTGAGAAATCTGCAGACACTCTTATTTTGTTCTCTGTAAATAATATGTTTTTTTGGTCTCTGGCTGCTTTTAGATTTTCTCTTTATCAATGGTTTTGGACAATTTAATTATGATATGGCGCCGGGCGCGGTGGCTCACGCCTGTAATTCCAGCACTTTGGGAGGCCGAGACAGGCGGATCACGAGGTCAGGAGATTGAGACTATCCTAGCTAACAGGGTGAAACCTCGTCTCTACTAAAAAATACAAAAAACTAGCCGAGCGAGGTGGCGGGCGCCTGTAGTCCCAGCCACTTGGGAGGCTGAGCCAGGAGAATGGCGTGAACCCGGGAGGCAGAGCTTGCAGTGAGCTGAGATCCGGCCACTGCACTCCAGCCTGGGCCACAAAGCGAGACTCCGTCTCAAAAAAAAAAAAAAAAAAAAAAAATTATGATATGGCTTAGTGAAGTTTTCTTCATGTTTCTCAACCTTGAGATTTGTTGAGTTTCCTGATTTGGTATGTGTGAACACTAATTACCCATATATATGCCTTTTGAAGTTATTTCACAGTTGAGTAATACTCCATTACTTTTTTCTTAGTCTTTTTTCTCTGTATGTATAATCTTGGATACTTTCTATTGTTATAACTTCAAGTTGATGCATATTTTCTTCTGCAATACCTAATTTGCCAATAATCCCATTCACTATGTTTTTTATGCCAGATATTATAGTTTTCTCTATGATTCCATATATATATGTATATGTATATGTATAGATACCATGTCTCCATGTCTTAACATTGTCAATATTTCTTCTAGCTTTTCAAATATATGAAATATAGTTATAATAACTGTCTTAATGTCCTTGTCTGCTAATTCTAATGTCTGTGTCAGTTTTTTTTAATGGATTTTTCTCTTTACAATGGGTCATATTTTTTACTTCAGTGTGGTAATATTTAACTAGATGCCAGGTGCTGTAAATTGTTGGATGTTGGATTTTTCTTTTACTGTAATAACCCTTAACATGAGATATACTCATTTAAAAATTCTATATAGAAAATTGCAATATTGTATAGATGATCTCTAGAACTTATTCTTCTTGCATAACTGAAAGTTTATAATCATTGAACAGGAACTCTCCACTTCTCCCTCCTCCCAACCCTTGGAAACCACCATTCTATGTTCTTTCTATGAGTTTGACTACTATAAACACCTCATGTAAGTGGAATCATGCAGTAATTCTAATTCTGTGACTGGTTTATTTCACTTAGCATAATGTCCCTTGGAATCATCCATGTTGTTATATATGTCAGGATTTGCTTCTTTTTTAAGACTGAATAATATTACTTTGTATGTTTATATCATATTTTCTCCATTCATCTATTGATAGACATTTAGGTTGCTTTCATATCTTGGCAATGGTGAATAAAGCTGTAATAAATATGGGAATACAGATAATTCTTTGATATCCTTATTTCAGTTATTTTGGTTATATACCCAGAAGTGTAATTGCTGGATCATATGGTAGTTGTATTTTTGATCTTTTGAGGGGCTGGGCATGGCAGCTCACATCTGTCATCCCAGCACTTTGGGAGGGTGATGCGAGTGGATTGCTTGAACCTAGGAGTGCAAGACCAGCCTGGACAACATGGT
The DNA here is from genome assembly GCF_047675955.1 of Chlorocebus sabaeus. NCBI lineage: Eukaryota > Metazoa > Chordata > Mammalia > Primates > Cercopithecidae > Chlorocebus > Chlorocebus sabaeus. The sequence continues at coordinate 34,165,418 of NC_132927.1, forward strand.
GAAACCCCATCTCTACACAAAATACAAAAATTAGCTAGGCATGGTGGTGCATGCCTGTGATCCCAACTACTACGGAGACTGAGGTGGGAAGATCACCTGAGTCCAAGAAATCGAGGCTGCCATGAGCTATATTTGTGCCACTGCACTCCAGCCTGGGTGACAGAGCAAAAAAGGAAAAAAAAAAAAGTCTTTTTTAGGAAACTGTATACTGCTTTTCATAGTAGTTACATCGAGACGTTTTACATTCTCAGTAGCAGTGTACAAGGTTTCCAATTTCTCCATTCTTGCCAACACTTATCTTTTGTTTTGATCAGTGCTACCCTAATATGTATAAGGTGATATCTCACTGTGGTTTTGATTTGTATTTCCTGGATGATTAGTAATGTTGAGCATCTTTTTATAAAACTGTTGACTATTTCCATATCTTCTTTGAAGAAATGTCTATTCAAGTTCTTTGACCATTTTAAAATTATGTTATTTGCTCTTTCTTTTTTTGTTAGTTTGTTTGCTTTTTGCTACTGAGTTTAAGGAGTTTTCTAATATATTTTGAATATTAATTCTTTATCAGATATATGGCTTGCAGTTCTTTTCATTTCTTTTTACTCTGTTCATTGTTTCCTTTTCTGTGTCACTTTTTAGTTTGATGTGGTCCTGTTTACTTATTTTTGCTTTTGTAGTCTGAGTTTTTGGTGTGATATCCAAAAAATCATGGCCAAGTCCAATGTCAAAGAGCTTTTTCCCAATTGTTATCGTCTAGGAGTTTTATAGTTTTGGGTCTTGCATTTAGGTCTTTTGTTCACTTTACGTTCATTTTTGTGCGTGGTGTAAGATTAGGGTCCAATTTCATTATTTTGCGTGTGGAAATCCAGGTTTCCCAACACAATTTGTTGGCAATATTATTTTTTCCTCATCTGTAACCTGGCACCCTTTTTGAGAATAAGTTGACTATATATGCATTGATTTATCTCTGGACTATTTTATTCCATTAGTCTAAATGTCTGTTTTTATGCCAATACCATACTGTTTTTTATTAATATACCTTTATAATATATTTCAAAATTAGGAAATATGAAGCCTCCAGCTTTGTTCTGGCTATCCAGTGTGTTTTGTGGTTCCATACGAATTTTAGAATTGTTTTATCTATCTCTATTATGTCCTGGATATTTTTGTGTTGCTACAAATATACCTGAGCTTTCTTTCTGAGGCATACTTTAGGTGCTTAAAAACAGTTTATCCTTATTTGGGGTCTTGCTTTTAAGATTTGTTAGTCAGTATCAGAATAGCACTCAGGGTAGCAATAATCATTTCCTACTGTTTCCTACTATTCCTACTATTGAAACAAGACCCTAATGAATATTCTCCCAATGCCCCATAAATTATGAGTTTTTTATTATTCCCAGTACTGTGTGGGCCTCATATACCAATAACCATGTAAGAAGGCTCTTTCCTTGGAGCTGGATAGTTTCCTCGCATGTTTATAATCATCAATACTTTTTGAATACTCAAGACAGGCACTGGGAAGATCTCTCCATTTCTCTCTCTCCGTATAGATCTCTCCTCTCTGGCACTCTGCCCGTTGACATCTAGCCATACTGGTTTTTCTACATTCTTAGCTCTAACTCTTCAGCTCAGGGAATCAGACTCTGTGTGAGTCCCCTCTGCTTACACTGCACACGGGAAACTCTCTTTCCAGGAATAAGCTGGGGCGACTGTGAAACTTGGACCATCTGTTTCCCATCATTCAAAGATCATTGGCCTTCATTACCTGAAATTCAGTGTCTTGAAAACAGCAGTTGCACATATTTTATACAATTTTTAGTTGTTTTAGGCAGAAGGATAAAGCTGGTCTCCATGACCTCATCTTGGTCAGAAGTAGGCATCTTTTCTGATCATTCTTGATGTACGTATCTGCAAGAGTTATCTTGGCAGGGTAAACTGGTTACTTTCTAGAATATCTAATATTATTTTTAAAATCCTACAAATAGGCAAAATGTAAAGGGATAAAGATTGATAATGGCTATAACAAGGAAAATTGTAAAAAGACATTATAAAAGTCTAGATAATGAAGACTTAGAACAAAAATTGTGTATGAAGTTAAATTTTAGGAAGAGTAAGTTATTACAATAATTTCGATATGCACTGTTTTGTGAAATATCAAAGCTCCCTACTGTACATTAAACTATCTATTTTGTACAGGTTTTTATACATTCATTGCCACATAAATCATTCTCACACTCACAGAGACATGAAGTCAATAAAGCAGGTTTTTAAAAAATAGAAAACAGTATCAGCACACATTCTTAACCAGAGACTAAAGGCATTTTTCCTTAAATAAAGTATAAAATTGATTTAAGATTAGCACAAAAGATCTTGTGAAAGGAACTATTTTAGCAGGAGAATACAATAACACAAATGTTAAATGACCCTGGCAAGTGGGAATACCACTAATATTTAAGTGTTGTTGGTTGTAAGCAACAAAAACCTTCTCATGTTACTTAAAAAAAAATGGAATTTGTTAAAAAGGTATTGAGAGGTTCACAGAACTGATGTGAAAGCTGTAGTGCCTATCTAGGAAAGGAGCCTGAAAGCAAGGAATCTGGGAGGTTAGAGCTACTGCTAAAGCATTCCATAGGTCACAGCTGGAAAAACCCCTACTCCTGGTGAAATGAATTCAAACCAGTGCTACTTTTTTATATTACTCAATCAAGTTACAAAGTCTTGGGCAAGAGCATTAAGTTGGATAAATCTAATTCATGTGCCTGCATTCCTGCTGCTGGGGGTTGAGAGAGAACATGAAATGCTGCCTCCCTCCAAAACTCTCTCAGTAATAGATTCCCTGAATAAAGAGAATAGGTTCAGGTGCTGCACAGCATAATAAAACAACAAGGTCCTCTAAATCTATCATTCTGAAACTTTCATTTTGTTCTGTTTGAAAAAATTGTCCAAGACTTGGACAAGAAGCAAAGGGATTAGTGAGAACCCATTCTACATAGTGCTAGATGTTATCTAGCAGGCTGATTTTCTAGGGAATTTTACCTTTATTCACCTTGCTACTTGCTATTGATTAGGATATTTTACAACTCTGTAAGGGTAGACATTAATTGTAGAAAACAGAGTGATGCCAATTGCTATGGTTTGAAAGTCTCCATCAAAACTCATGTTGAAATTGCCATTATGACAGTATTTAGAAGTGGCACCTTTAAGAAATGATTAAGCCATGAGGGCTCTGCCCTTATGAACAGATTAATGCCATTATCATGGGAGTGGGTGCTTGATAAAAGGATGAGTTCGGCGCCTCCCTTTCCTGCTCTTTCTCTTGCATGCTTCCTCACTATATGATGCCTTCTACCATATTATGATGCAGCAAGAAGGCCCTCACCAGATGCAGCCCCTTGACCTTGCCAAATAAGCTTCTTTTTAAATACATTACTCAGTCTGTGATATTCTCTTACAGCAGCAAAGAAAGGACTAAGCAACAAATGATTCTTGTCTTGTAGCAATGTGAAAGAATTGGTTCAGTAATACAAGTAATGTTTATCTAAAATAAAAGAGAGCCCCAACATTGTAGTTTTACTGTCAAAATGTTTTACTATTTACTTATAGAACATTAACCACTTTTAAAATCTAAATTATCAATCTTATTCAAACATTGTTTGAGTGAATATAAGCATTTTAGTTTCCCCAGTTCTCTTTGAACTAACCTTCCCATCTTGCTAGTTCCATCATTAATGTGTTAAGCTTTAGCTATGCAATCACTTTGTATGTGTAAGAATCATGCCCTTTTGAAACGTTTTGTAATTTATACTTTGATGATGCTTTCTGCCAATATCAATATACTCAGTTCAAGAGATACCCTGATGTTTCAAGTTTCTCTAGCTCAAAAGGTATAAAAAGAAAGAAATTTGTTTTCCTTAGCACAACTAAGACATACTAGAGAATATTTTTAACTCATACAAATCTGAGGTGAAAAGAATATCAAATATTCAGAGGCATACTAACACAGTGTTTAAGAGTACAAACTCCAGAGTCAGAATAGTTGATGTTTACTGCTTTTGTAACTTAAGATTACAAGTTAATCAACCATTCTTTGACTCAGTTTCCTCTTCTATAAATTTATGATAATGTCTATGAAGTTGTTTTGAGAATTAAATGACTTGGTGCCGAGAAAGAACTTAAAGTGGTGCCTGAAAGCAGTATACAAGTATAGTTAATATCATTAATGTTTATGCTTCAGGTTTACAAAGCACAGATTTATAATCCTTTAACAGTCGATGGTACCACTTTTCAAACACACAGCTTTTCTGCCATTCCATATTATGGTAGCTTGTATTTTCCAAAGATAGATCCAGTGACATTTCTCATCTCATTTACTGCTTTAGAATGTGAGAGTGGTACACCTTTGCCAAGAAGTGTTATCTAATTAACCTACCCATTAAACCTCAGCAGGCTTTAGTGACTACTTGACCAATAAAATGTGACAGAAGAAACATTCTGTAACTTCCAGGTTAGATCACAAGAAACCTTGCAACTTCATCTGTATCTCTTGAAACACATGCTGTTGGGATGCTCTGTTTTAGAATCCAGCCTCCATTTCCTGAGAAGCCCAAGACACAGTTTCCAGCCAAGAGCCAACATCAACTGTCAGCCATGTGATTGAGTAATTTCGTCTGTCCACCCCATCTGAGCCTGAAATTTCATGACAGATTCCAAGTAACAGCCTCCCAGCTGAACCTAGCAACCCATAGAACCATGAGAGATAATAGTAAATTGTTGTTTTTAAGCTGTTAGGCTTTAAGATGATTTGTTACGCAGTAATAGTCAACTAGTCCACATACCCTTTTGGTCTCCTGCTGTAGGTTCTAAAAAAAAGACAGCCACTTTAGGTTATTTTATCTGTAAGTTGATCTACCCAAACACTGTGTTACAAGCAAAAGCAAACTAAAATTCTAGCTGTTTCAAACTGCCAAGTCTTCTTGGATGTGATCTGGACAGAATATACATTCACAGCTTAGTTACAGTGATTTTCAGCATAAATATTTGAAAATAATTAGGTCTTTCAAGTGGCTCCCAACTTAAGCTCTTCCCTGTCTTCAGGAATTTTAAATTGCCTTTTTATCAAAGTAACACTGGCTGCTACCGAGCGCCAGGATTTTAAAAATCCTACGTGGGTAAAAACAGAATAATGTACCATTTAAATATTGTAAATGGTTTTATGCCACTCTTGGAAAACGTAAATACTGAATTGTGTGTGTCTGTGGCAGATGACCTTGGTTTAGAGCAAGAAAAGCCAGTGGACCTTCAGTTATGCAAAAGTATAACAATGATTCCTTTCTAAAAATATGAAGGTTTGAAGCTGCCGCTCCAAAGAACTGAGCGTTCTGTACAACAATGTAAAGATTTGTCTTACAGGAAACCAGAGGTATAGCTTTGTAGATAATATTATCTTTAAAGTAGTGATTTTCCAACTTGAAACCACTTTTAAAATAAAAATTATTGGAAATCCTCAGCACTGTTTTACATTATTATAAAATTATTTAGACATGTACAAACACAAAAGAAATATACATTGAGTGCCAACTTAATCTCAGGCACTGATTTAGGCACTGCTAATAGACTATGTCCCTGAACTCAGGAAGTATAAAATCTGGTGGAACTATGATTATAAATGGACCAGATAACTTACTTTCCACACATCGTTTTATTCAAGACAGGAAAATACAGATTTTGGAAAATGCATTAATGCTGCACTATTACAATCTGATGTCTTTGAAAGGCTAAAGAGCAAGATACCTGGGTAGATAGGAGTGGAGATTCCCTGGGCGAGATTAGATGCTCGTGCAGTGAATTGTCCTGAAAAAGGGCTAAGCCAGGGGTCAGAAATGGGGATTCAGAAAGTAGGACTCACAGGCAAGATAAAGATACCCTCTCTACAGGTTCCTGTCAGTCAGATCTGGACTATAAGGCAAAAAGTTGGCCACAAAGCGCATTCTGCACTGAGAACCACAGATACAAGCATTTTAAAAACCAATACAAATGTTAGAAAATTGAAGAAAAATTATTGGTTCCAAAATTTGAAAACTGCTAAATGAATATTAATAGATGTTTGATTAAATGCCTACAAAATGTAACATTATGTCAGCAGTATTAATTTTAAAATTTGTATTCATTAAAATTACATTTAAAAATAATTATTGAGTCAGATTATCTCATTTTACAAGAATTCTCAAATACGCACAATAGCCAAGATGTCCTTGCCAATCATAAATTAAATGAGTTGCCAGATAATTTCCAAAGGAAACATAAATATCCACTCATATAGTCAATACGAAATTAATTTGGGCTATGTGTCAAAGCATTTGATAGGAAGTGGGATATGGTCTCTAAAAGTTTGAGAACTTACAGGCAACAAAGATCTTAAATGTTCAGCAAAGGTCTGATTTCCCGGCGCCCTTTCAGCAATGGTAGCTGCTTCCCTAGCCATGTTGAAGCAGGCCAGGTATTAAGTGAGGAGAGGTATCAATAAGGGGCCATTGGAGCCACTGTAAACCCAGAGTTTGTGTGATTTAGAAGAAGGTGACCCCCTTCAAGTAAATGAAGCCCCAGCCGGGGTACAGCTCTTGATGAGTTGGGAGTAGAATGGATTTCAGCTCCTGTCTGCCTATAGCCCAGGAGGCACATAAAGGCCGAAATCCATTCTACTCCCTTCTCATCAAGAGCTGTATCTCTTTATTCAGAATACAACGTGTACGAGTACTCAGGATAGCCATGAATAGTATTCTTTGGAAATGTTTCAGTTTGTGTGGTACCTGTCGGTTACCCTGCGGCTCTACTTCCTTCTCATGGTCCTGAAACTTCAGTTCAGTATTCATGGAAAGTTTTGGCCTGGCCGCTACTTTGCTGTAGGAAATGGAGGGGAAGGATTTGTTCCACTCTTGGGACAAAAAGAAGAGAAAGATTCCCTTCTCTTAGGTCAGCACAGTGTAAATGAAGCTAGTTGTGTGCAGTAGAGTGAGAATATGGCTCTCATTGTCAGCCAAGGCAGGCTAGGCCAGAGCCTAAGAGCATGAAAACCCATTCCTGAGCATAAGACAGCAAACCCTAGAACACTTAAAGTAACTGGGGGACATTTATGAGCACAGTGTATGATAGTCAGGTGCTTGGGGTTTGAGCACTATACACTGGGTACTTAAAATGGAATTCAAATTTATTTTATAGTCATAGGCTAGTGCCAAGTCAAAATACTAAGCTATAGCTTCTCTCCTTCACAGAAGCTCTAGTCTAACAAGAAATTCAAGCAGAATTGAAAGAGTGTTCAATAAAACAAAAATAAAAACAAATACTGCCTTCTCAACTTAAGCTTTACTATATCAATAATTAACTTAAATGTAAGTAGCCCAAACACACAAATCAAAAGACAGAGACTGACAGAGTATACAATAAAACGCAGCCCATCTAGATGCTGTTTATAAGAAATTCACTTCGAATTCTACAAAAAGGAGTCTATACACTAATATCTAATAAAATGAACTTCAGAAAAAAGAAAATGACTAGAGACAAAGAGGCACGTTACTTAATAATAGAAGGACCAATCCATCAGGAAGACAGATGATTCTAAATATGTGCTCACCAACAGAGCCTTAATATACATACAACAAAAAGATGGACCTGAAAGAAGAAATAGAAAAATCCACAGTTAGAGTTGGGGATTTCAACACTCACCTCTCACCAACGGATAGAACTACTAGACAGAAAATCAGCAAGGACATTGGAGACCTGAACAATACAATCAACCAACATGATCTAATTGGCATGTATAAAACTCTCCAGTCAATAACAGCAGATTTCAATTTTTTAAGTTTGTTATATGGCCCTATATTCTGGCCATAAAACAAACCTAACAAATTTAAATAATTAAAATCATACAGTTTTTTCTGATGAAACTAGAAATGAGTAACAGAAAATGACAATCTCTATGCAGACATTAAACAACATACTTTTACATAATCTATGGATCAGAGATAGTCTCGAAGGAACTTTTAAAGTACTTAGAACTGAAATGAAAATACAACATATCAATATCTGTAGGATACAGCTAAAGCAGTGTCAAGAGATAAATTTATTGTACTAAAATGCTTATATTAGGAATGCAGAGAGGTCTCACATCAATCAAGAAACTAGAAAAGGAACAGCAAAAAAATCCAAGCAAATATAAAGATGGAAATAAACATAATAACAGAAACAAATAAAATTGAAAATAGATAAATAATAAGAAAGAATCAATTGAAACAATCTTGTTCATTGAAAAAAACAAGAAAATTAATAAACTCTAGCAATACTGACAAAAATAGAGAAAAGATACAAATCACCAAGATCAAGTGCGGAACAAAGGATATACTCAAAATCCTGCAGCCATTAAAAGAATAATAAGGGAATCCTACAAAAAACTATATACACATACATTCAACAACTTAGAAGAAATGAACCAGTCACTCAAAAACTGTTACAACTCAACCAAGGTGAACTAGATAACATAAAGAGTCCTATTACCATTACAGAAACTGAATCCATTATTTAAAAGTTCTTGAAAGAGAAAGTTTTAGGTTGATGTTCACTGGAGAGTTCTAGACGTTTTAAACACCAATTTTCCGTAATCTCTTCCAAAAAATAGAAGAGGAGGAAATACTTTCCAACTCACTTTGTGAGGCCAGTGTTATCATGACACCAACACTAGATAAGACAATAAGACAAAAAGATGAAATATGACTTTTTCCAGATTTCCCATTGGTTTTACCTACATCAAAATGCTTTTTTCAGTTTGTCCAATAAATATGGGGACGTATTTTTAAAAACGCATTGCCTTCCCAACTTAGACTCCTGGTCCCACTTTTCAGAGGAAACTATTTCTGAGAGAATGCAATGAGCATTCACTTTTTAGTCAAAGAGGTAAGAAAAGAGATGTCTTTCCAAAATGCAACCGTGTTCTCCAAAAGTGTCCTGTGGACAACAAGGCCCACAGAAGAGTAAGCAGCAAAATATACTGGGGGTGAGACTTCACAAAGTTAATTTCTTATCTTTGATCAGAAGTCCTCATGGATTCACTAAGCAATCCTCCATGAACCCCTCCTACAAATCCAAATTCTCAAAATAATTCTTCCTAAAGAAAACCCTTTGCATTAATAGCAGATTACAATTTCTCTTTATTTGTTTGCATTTGGGGTTGACATAAATTATATATGGAGTGACAGAGGAAAAGAAAACTTAAACATCCCAGCCATAGGGGATACTATTAAAAGAGTCAATCTTGGGTTTCAGGTTTTTCTATTTTTTCTTTTTCTTTTTTTTTTTTTTTTTTTTTTGAGATGAAGTCTTGCTCTGTCACCCAGGCTAGAGTGCAGTAGCGCGATCTCGGCTCACTGCAATGTCTGCCTCCCAGGTTCAAGCAATCCTCCTGCCTCAGCCTCCTGAGTAGCTGAGACTCCAGGTGTGCACCACCATGCCCAGCTAATTTTTGTATTTTTAGTAGAGATGGGGTTTCATCATGTTGGCCAGGCTGATCTCAAATTCCCGACCTCAAGTGATTTGCCTACCTCCACCTTGGTTCCCATTTTTTAGTTGTTCTCAAGAGTCCTGTTTGTAAGGAATTTCCAGAAAACATCACCCTTAACTTTTGAGAGCAAGGCAGCTCAACTATCCCAGGAATATTAGCATGAGCCCTAATACCTAAGAGCAACCCTAGTAAGAACAATGCACAGCTTTTCCTAATAAGCCATTTTACTGCTCTGCATCACTACCTTGTTAATAGCCTCCAGCACCCATGCTGGGCTTCCATTAGCAAGAACAGCCACGGGCCCAATTCACTCATGGGTCTGAGCACCCTCCTTTTCAAAATAGCTTTGAGCTCAGCCACAAGACCTAATGTGCATGTTTTCCTTGCAACTGCCTCTGTGTAAAACTAGGTGAATTTATTCTCTGAAAAAAAGACATGCCAGAATGTTAAACATTTTTCCAAAGAAATACAAAGTTGGGGTGTGAATCTGTGCAGATGCAATCAGCCCAAACCTCATAAAATAATGTCACAATTTCAGTGTCACAAATCCATCACGTTAACTGTTTCTTTTAACATTTAATGAATGGAAACCTGCCTTTCTTGTTTTAGAAGATGAATTCATAAATTCTAGTAAAAATTATCATCTCTGAACACAGGCTGCACAGGCCCACCAAGACAAGCATTCAACCAGAAAAACTTAATGCTAGAATAGCCACATCATCCCCTACTACAGGGCCCCTAAGGAAAGTATGGAAAGGGGACAAAGGATACTTTATACAATGTTTCTTGAGTGCTTAGGGATTCTGTAACAGACATGTACTTCAGCTTTTGAAAGAAATGAAAACGAATTTTCTGCCTATTTCTTTATAAGCCTGATAGAAGGGTTTTAAATGGATTTTGACCACAATTTTCTTAGCCTGATGGTGAGCACTTTTTGACCAAGAGTGGTCATATTTTCAATATTTTACTGATGCTTTACATTAATCATTTAAAACACCATCTGCCTTCTTTGCCAAGGGCCCCAGTTCTGAATTTAGAAGAGAAAGCACAACCACAACCCCACAGAAACAAAATTTAAACTCTGTTAAAAACACCAACCCAGAGATGCATTCTGTGTACAGTAGAAGAGGGTCCCAGGTAACTCCTCTGGAGCAGTGAGATGGAAGCTGGCTCTCCACTAAGGGAAGAGTCCATTAAAATGCTGTTCACCAGGTGCATGGAAGTGCACTCAGAGGGCCATTCCAACAGAAAAGCACCGAGGTCATGAGGCTCTTCCTGTCCAACAAGTGGTGGCAGTGCCAGGTCGAGGGTTACTAAATGACAGGATATCTGTCTATGGTTCATTTCTGTGTAATTGGTAGTATGCCAACTTGCAGCATTTGAGGTTGTTTTGTGTGTATGTTGTAGGGGTGGGGAGTTGTTGGGCATAGTTTGTTTTGCTTCCACAATTCAAAGGTCAGAAATACTGTATTTTCAGCTTAGTCATCATCACTGAGATAAGGGCTATACTATCTCAACGAACAAGGCTCCCAGAAAAAGAAAGCATAAAATCAAGCATTGTGAGGAGTGGAAAAAAAAGACAAGGGCAGGTCTTAAACTCTTGGATTATTTTTCACCTTAGCCTCTATCTCCCTTGGGAGCTCTCTAAGGACGCTGAACTGTGAAGGGGTTTTTTCCGGTGCGGGGGTGGGTTACTGGGTTTGCATATTTGTGATTTGCAAGGACCGGCAAGTCAAATTTCATATGTGCCTTTCTCTGTGGCCAGAAAAAGAATATGAGTCTTGGTATTTTTCTAATCCAGTCAATGCTTGGAACTTTCAGGACAATTTATTATCGTGTAACTTACAGTATAGAATAGTAAAATCTTGGCTTTGCATTTAAAAGCCTGGGAAAGATTTATACCCAAAACCCTATTTGGTCCTGCATACTTAGGGGATAAGATTTCTCCACTTCAAATATCTTAACGTGAAAAACTGAGGCACTAATAGTTCACATGTCAAAACTTCACTGGCCAATTTTAAATTTCAAATCAAGCCTTCCCCCATGGAATTCTCACAGGAACTCTATGTCTCATAACCAATTTCTGTGTCATTTCAGGGCCTGACTGCTTTTTTAGCATAGATGAATGCTTTTGGAGAGTATAATTTCACCTCATATTCTTCTAAGGACTCTTCTCCCACACCTCTAGTCCCTCCAAGTCCATTAAGTGAGATCCTTTTCCTCACTCTGCACTTATTAATCGTACACTTACCTGACTGAAAATCTCACCTCACCCACTTCACCTCCATTTGTGTTCCTACCTCATAGATCCATTTAATATATCTAAAAACTCATTTCTCATGTGCAGTCTCAAATTTCTCTGCCTTCCATCCATAAGTGGGGCTGAAAATATGCTCCATAGGTTACAAATGACTTTGGACCAAAGGTGCTATGAAGCTGTAATCAAATTGCATAAATACTACAGTTACATGAATAAAGAAACTAGTAGGCAATATTTTCTGTCAACATAAAAGAGAAGGTTAAAACTTAGCTCCAAAAACTTAGCTCCATACACATAGAATCTGCTACAAATTGTTTTCGTGAAGTTATGGGTTATCACTTTACAAATTTCTTCAACACTTTTATATTATTTATTTATTTTTTGAGACAGCATCTCACTCTGTTGCCCAGGCTGGAGTGCAGTGGTGTGATCATGGCTCACTGCAGCCTTTACCTTCTGGGCTTGAGTGATCCTCCTGTCTTAGCCTCCTGAGTAGCTGGGTCTACAGGCATTTGCCACCACACTAATTTAAATATATATATATATATATATATAATTTTTTTTTTGGAGAAACAGGATCTTTCTATGTTGTCCAGGCTGGCCTTGAACTCCTGGGCTCAAGCACTCTTTCTGCTTTGGCCTCCCAAAGTGCTGGGATTACATGTATGAGCCACTGTGCCTGGTCTCAATACTTTTTTTTTTTTTTTTTAGTACAGCTATATTTTGTAGATAAGGGTATCTGTGCTTCACCACATGTTCTCATCGTTAATTTCACTTTGCACAGTATGCGTTATCTTTGGCATTATAATCCCCTTTCAAATCCCTACTTATCCCCGTGTCTTCATGCACAACTACACATCGAAATAGGAAAACACATCTATGAAGCAATATCAAAAAAATACACTTAAGGCTTAATATGCTGTACTATACATGCATTTAGTCACTTTTTCACTGTCAAAAAGCAAAATGCCATGACTTAGCCGAAGAGGAGAAATTTTGCTCAGATTTTCTCCTCTGGATAACGGAAGAAAATATAATGACAAATGTCAAACTCAGAGAATAATTCCTGGAATAAAATTCTTATAGTGAAACCAGACAATTCACTGCTTCCCTGAAGCCAATTATGTATGCTAAATAGTCTTCACTGTTTTTTGTTTGTTCTTTTAGTTTTCATTTGTTTTAGATTCGGGAGTACATGTGCTTGTTTGTTATGTGGGCATATTGCATACTGGTGGGGATTGGGCTTCTAGTGTATTACCCAAATAGTGAACATTGTACTGTATAGGTAATTTTTCAACCTTCACCCCACTCCCACTTTTCTCCTTTTGGAGTCCACAGTGTCTATCATTTCCATCTTTATGTGTACCCATTGTTTAGTTTCCACTTGTAAGTGAGGACATGTAGTATTTGGTTTCGGGTTTCTGAGTTAGTTCACTTAAAATAATAGCCTCTAGTTCCATCCATGATGCTGCAAAGGATGATATTTCATGGCTGCATATTATTCTGTGGTTTATGTATCACATTTATTTATCCAGTCAACTGCCAATGGACACTTAGGTTGGTTCCATGACTTTGATATTGCGAATAGTGTTGCTGTGAATGTATGAGTACAGGTGTCTTTTTGATATAATCATTTCTTTTCCCTTAGGTAGATAACCAGTAATGGGACTGCCAGATCAAATGGTAGTTCTATTTTTAGTTCTTTGAGAAATCTCTATACTGTTTTTCATAAGGTTGAACAAATTTACATTCCACCAACAACATATAAGCATTCCCTTTTCTCCATATCCATGCCAACATCTGTTGTTTTTTTTGACATTTTAATAGTAACCATTCTGACTGAGGTAAGGTATCTCATAATTTCTCTGATGATCGGTGATGTTGAGCATTTTTTCATGGGTTTGTTGGCTGCTTGTATTTCTTCTTTTGAGAAATGTCTGTTCATGTCTTTTGCCCAGCTTTTAATGGGGTTGTTTGTTTTTATTCTTGCTGAGTTGAGTTCCTTGTTGATTCTGGATATTAATCCTTTGTAAAAGGCATAATTTGCAAATGCACTGACTAGTTTTTGTTGAGCTGTGTGCTCGGCATATGTACTGTACACATATACATAACTCACCAACTCTACAAGGAAGTTATTAGTGAACCCATCTTATGAATGAGGCAAATAGCATCATCCATTCCATTGAGATCTTATAGTTAATATGGGACAAAGCCAGTAAATAGTGAAGTGTTACATTTAGTACAGAATAAAGTCAGAATTCACACCTACATCTATCACCAAGGTCTATGCCATTTCTCTGTCACTGTGAAGAGATATCTTTTATTGGGAAAATTCGCCTACTATATTTGGCTATAACTTTTCCAGTGTAGATCCTGGTCACTCAACTTGAAAAACAATAGGTTGCATAAAAAATAGATTTTTTAAAAGCAGAAATTAGACAAAAAAAGGCTCTAGAAAAACAATTATTTAACATGACCTGAAACATGAAAATAATTAACAGTTCATCAACTGCTAATGGCAATTGCCCAGGTAATTCAGGGTCCTGTGAAAGTACAGTCACTTCCATGTCATCCCCAGACCTCTAATAAAATCCCTCAGAAGTTCATACTAACTCTAGGCCCTGAGAAATTGGTATGCACTAGTCACAGGAGTCCATGTGTTAAATTCGTGCCACAAGAAAAAATATCTCCCAGACCTTGCCTTCCTTTAGGAATACAGGGAGAAAATTATAAAATGTGTAGTGGAGTTTAGAAAACAAAACAATCCAAATTAAGACCAGTACACCTTGGTAATCTTTGATATACCAACCATGTATTAAAAAGTAGTACAAGTGGAAGACTTCTCCGGGGTTGCCTATGAGATACAGCCAGGAGGAACATCTCCAAACAAGGGAAGGGGACGTCGGAATGACTGGCAGGCTACTAGCAGATCTTTAGAGGGAAGGCATTGAGAGTGAACAGAGAGGGAAGACATAGATGCTGGGCTGAAAGGGGAGGAAGCTGGGAACCCTCCATGGGGCTACCACACCCCAGGACTTGTTCCTGGCCCCCAGTGACTCCTGTGGGAGGAGTGAGTTGAACAGGCAAGGAGCAACCCACTCTCACCGTGAGCCTCTGGAATGCCCATGCAGGAGACCTCTTGACCACCATGGACACTTGTGTTGGCAGGGAGAGCTTCTTAGACAAGTGGTAGGGGCAGAACTCCAACTGGTGCAGAGTCCAGAGGGCTTAGTGCAAGAGCATTTGTAGTGGAGCACAACTGGGGATGCTCATCCCCCTAGGCTTGACTTGCTCCCATGGGAGACTTTAGCCCTAGGGGAACTGTGCGACCTGAACCCTGCAAGGTAGTCTTGCCCATGAGACTGGACAGTTCAATCTGAGAACCCCATGGTCTGCTGGCCTCTCTCAGGGCCCCCAGCCTGGCCACACCTGCTTGCAGTACAGCCGCTGGGGGCCTGCATCAGAGCTCCTGTGCTGGCAGACTGCACCTGACTGGAAGAGGGCTCCAGCAGAGTGCCCCTGCAAACACTCACCAGCCCACCTGCCCCCTCCCTCATTGCAGCCTCCCCTGTGCCACTTTGCCTGCAAGCACTTGCCCAGAGCCACATCCTGCATTGCTTTGAAGGCATGTGTGTGCGCCAATGAATCTTGCCTTCCCTTCCTGCCAGCACATTTGTGCGTGTGCACCATGCCAAGCCACTGCTGCCAGCATAAGTGCGCTCTGCCCTTCTACCCCCCGCCACACCACCACTGTCACTGGAACCTTATCAGGCATGGAACCTGCCAGCACCGCTCCCACCAGCACTCCACCACAGTGTCCACACTGTCACTAGTGCCAAACAAGTGGAGAACAGTGGACCCAACAACCTCCTGCATGAATGTGCACAGAGTGTGCAAACAGTACTGCGCCCACCAGCACTCCACCCCTGTGCTAACACCATCACCAGTGCAAATGTGCACACAGTAGCAGGCAGGGGCCCCCAAACCCAAGCCATGCTGTCACCACCACTGCTGGGAACACCCGCGAGGAGGCCACCCACTAGCACCCTGCTGCAGTCAATGAGTGTGCACCTCACCACGCTGCTGCTGCCACTGCTTCTGGCACCTGTGAAAAAGGACAAATCCTACTGCTACTGCCCTATGAAGTGCTTTGGCTGGCACCAGCCATTGGAGTCTTGTGACCAGTGGTCCAGGAGCACCTCAGCCCCTCCAGTGCAGCAGGTTCCTAACCTGGAGGAGCCACATGACAAAGCTGAGACCGATATCAGTCCCTCAGAATTACAGTATGCAGTTCAGGAGTTCTGAGCTTAGCCTTGGCCCCTTAAGATTTTCCAGAAATGAAGCCAGTCAACTGAATCCATCTTATGCCACAATCAAACTCTCAAGTTCATCAATGGGATAACGTAAATAAAACCCATCCAAAGGAAAGCCACTTCAGAGATTGAAAGAACATCTGCCCAAAAAGATGAGAAAGAACCATCACAAAAACTCTGACAACTCAAAAAGCCAGAGTGTCTTCTTTCGTCCAAATGATTGCACTAATTATCCAGCAAGGGTTCTTAACTGGGCTCAGATGGCTGAAATGACAGAAATTGAATTCAGAATATGTATAGAAATGAAGATCATTGAGATTCAGGAGAACACTGAAACCCAACCTAAGGAAGCTAAGAATCACAATAAAATGATACAGAATCTTACAGACAAAATAGCCAGCATAGAAAAGAATGTAACCGACCTGATAGAGCTGAAAAACATGCTACAAGAGTTTCATAATACAATTGCAAGTATTAACAGCAGAATAAACCAAACTGAGGAAAGAATCTCAGAGCTTGAAGACTGGTTTTCTGAAATAAGACAGAAAAGAATAATAATTAAAAAAAAAAGGAATGAACAAAACCTCCAAGAAATATGGGATTATGTAAGGAGACCGAATCTATGACTCATTGGTGTTCCTGAAAGAGATGGGGTGAATGGAAGCAACTTGGAAAATTTATTTCAAGATATCATCCATGAGAACTTCTCCAACCTAGCTAGAGAGGACAACATTCCAATTCAGGAAATGCAACAAACTCCTGCAAAATACTTTACAAGAAGATCATCCCTAAGACATACAATTATCAGATTTTCTGAGATCAAAATGAAAGAAAAAATCATTAAAGCCTGGGTGTGGTGGCTCACGCCTGTAATCCCAGCACTTTGGGAGGCCACAGGCAGATCACAAGGTCAGGAGATCGAGACCATCCTGGTTAATGTGGTAAAATCCCTTCTCTACTAAAAATACAAAAAATTAGCCAGGAGTGGTGTCATGCGTCTGTAATCCCAGCTACTTGGGAGGCTGAGGCAGGAGAATCGCTCGAACCCAGGAGGTGAAGGTTGCAGTGAGCCAAGATCATGCCACTGCACTCCAGCTTGGGTGACAGAGCGAGACTCCATCTCAAAAAAAATAAATAAATAAAAATAAAAATAAATTAAAGGCAGCTAGAAAGGTCAGATTCCCTAGAAAGGGATACCCATAAGACTAACAGTGGATCTCTCAGCAGAAACTCTATAAGCTAGAAGAGAGAGGGGGCCTATATTCAAGATTCTTAAAGAAAATAAATTCCAACCAAGGATTTCATATCTGGTCAAATCAAGCTTTGGAAACACAGGAGAAATAAGATCCTTTTCAGACAAGCAAATGCTGAGGGACTCTGTTGCCACCAGACCTGCCTTACAAGAGCTCCCAAAAGAAGCACTAAATGTGGAAAGGAAGGACGGTTATCAACCACTACAAAAACACACTTAAGTACACAGATCAGTGACACTATAAAGCAACCACACAAACAAGTCAGCATAATAACTAACTAACAACACAATGACAGGATAAAGTCCATACATACCAATACTAACCTTGAATGTAAATGGGCAAAATGCTCCAAGTAAAGAGAGGATGTGGAGAAATACGAATGCTTTTACATTGTTGGTGGGAGTGTAAACTAGTTCAACCATTGTGGAAGACAGTGTGGCTATTCCTCAAGGATCTAGAACTAGAAATATCATTTGACCCAGTGATTCATTACTGGGTATATACCCAAAAAATTATAAATCATGCTGCTATAAGGACACATGCACATGTATGTTTATTGTGGCACTATACACAATAGCAAAAACTTGGAAACAACCCAAATGTCCATCAATGAGAGACTGGATTAAGATAATATGGCACATATACACTATGGAATACTATGCAGTCATAAAAAAGGATGCAGTCATGTCTTTTGCAGGGACATGGATGGAGCTGGGAACCATCATTCTAAGCAAACTATCACAGGGACAGAAAACCAAACACTGCATATTCTCACTCATAGGTGGGAATTGAAAAACAAGAACAAATGGACACAGGGTGGGGAACATCACACACCGAGGCCTGTCAAGGGGTAGGGAGCTGGGGGAAGGATAGCATTAGGAGAAATACCTAACGTAAATGACGAGTTAATGGGTGCAGCAAACCAACATGGCACATGTATACCTATGTAACAAACCTGCATGTTGTGCACATGTACCCTGGAAGTTAAAGTATAATTTTTTAAAAAAAGGCAAACAGTGGCAAGCTGGATAAAAAAGCAAGGCAAGACCCAATGGTATGTCATCTTCAAGAGACCCATCCCACATGGAATGACACCCATAAACTCAAAAAAGAGATGGAGAAAAATCTACAAAGCAAATGGGGAACAGAAAAAAGTAAGGTTGGTGATATGGTTTGGCTGTGTCCTTACCCAAATCTCATCTTGAATTGTAACTCCCACAATTCCCACATGTCATGGGAAGAACCTGGTAGGAGGTGATTGATGATTGAACTATGGGGACAGATCTTTTCTGTGCTATTCTCATGATAGTAAATGAGTCTAACAAGATCTGATGGTTAAAAAAAAAAAAGGAAGTTTCTCTGCATAAGCGCTCTCTCTTTGTCTGCTGTCATCCATGTAGCATGACTTGCTCCTCCTTGTCTTCTGCCATGATTGTGAGGCTACCTAAGCCACGTGGAACTACAAGCCCAACTAAACCTCTTTCTTTTGTAAATTGCCCAGTCTTGGGTATGTCTTTAACAGCAGCATGAGAATGGACTAATAAAGTTGGAATCCTAATTTCAGATAAAAGACTAAACCAACAAAGTTCAAAAAAGACAAAGAGGAACATTAACTACATAAAGAAAAGGGTTCAATTCAACAAGAAGAGCTAACTATCCTAAATATATATGCACCCAACACAGGAGCATCCAGATTCATAAAGCAAGTTCTTAGAGACCTTCAAAGAGTCTTAGACTCCCACATTAAAATAGTGGAAGACTTCAACACCCACTGATACTATTAGATCATTGAGGCAGAAAATCAAAAAAATATTCAATACTTCAACTCAACACTGGACCAAATGGACCTAATCTGCAGAACTATACACCCCAAAACAATAGAATATACGTTCTTATTGCCACATGGTACAGACTCTAAAATCAACTACACAATCAGATATAAAACAATGCTCAGCAAAGTAAAAAAAAAAAAAATTATACCAACCTCACTCTCAGACCACAGCATAATAAAAATAGAAATCAAGACTAAGAAAATCACTTGTTACCATACAATTACATGGAAATTAAACAAACTTCTCCTGAATGACTTTTGGGTAAGTAATGAAATTAAGGCAGAAATCAAAAAGTTCTTTGAAACTAATGAGAATGATGATACAAAATACCACAACCTTTCAGACACTGCTAAAGCAATGTTAAGAGGGAAATTTATAGCACTAAATGTCCACATCAAAAAGTTAAAAAGATCTCAAGTTAACAACCTAACATCACAACTAAAAGAACTAGAGAAGCAAGAACAAACCAACCCCAAAGCTAGCAGAGACAAAAAATAATAATAATAACCAAAATCAGAGTTGAAGTGAAGGAGATTGGTACACAAAAACCGTTCAATAGATCAATGAATTCTGGAGTTGGTTTTTTGAAAAAATTCATAAACTAGACAGACTGCTAGCTAGACTAATAAAGAAGAAAAGATCAGAAGGTCCAAATAAACACATTTAGAAATGACAAAGGAGATATTACCACTGACCTCATGGAAATACAAATAAGTATCAGAGACTATTATGAACATCTCTTTGCAAACAAATTGGAAAATCAAGAAGAAATAAATATATTCCTGGATAAATACACCCTCCCAAGACTGAACCAGGAAGTAATCGAATCCCTGAAAAGACGAAATGTAGGGAGACCCCCTGAAACTATTGCTACGGAATAAAAGATGAAATGCTCCTGATTATTGTAAACACAAAATTGCATGCAGGATTGTGTAAAGACAATGCCAGGTTGGGCTGCCAGAATGAGCCAACAGCGTGTGATGTGCTTCCCCTTGCAGAGAGCCTATGAATGGATGTGCAGTCAGGGAAGTTTCACATCACCAAGTTTCCTATCCCAGAAAAGCAGATGTTCATAACTCTGGGAATGGAATGTGACCCTCGTGGAGAGCCTATAAACGGATGCATGGGGGGTCACCTGTCCATATAGATAAGATAGGGCTATAAACGTCCTCATCTTGCCACGGCTCTTCTAGGCCTCTTTAGGGTTAAGGCGTACTCCTTTCTGAGAATTTCTGGTCTAACCGGTTATCTAGCTTCACATCCTGTTTCTATGGATTCTTTGTAACCAGTTTTTGCTGTAACTGTTACTACTGATTAATATCTTGCTAATCACAGGTTATGGAAAGGCTGTGTTCCTGTTTTAAGACTCTGCTAGAAATTACTGACGCACACACTATATTTTAAATTCTTATCTCTGTATACTGTACTTCTGCATACAGATGTTATGTTAAAGAACTACTTCATCCCCATGTGACCATCTCACCTCATAATCAAATGACCCTAAATCCCTCACTAACCTACCACCGCCCTCACTAAACTTAATAAATAAATGCTGGCATATCCAGTGCATTGTTGGCACCGCAGGACTGGAAGGCAGTGATCCCCCTGGACCCAGTTTTCACTTTTTTGTGTGTGTCTATTATTTCTCAACCTACCAATCTGCCTGGGAACAAAGAGAGAGCCCCGTTGCATTGCAGGCTGCTGGTCAGATCCTGCAATAACCAATAACAAGCTCTGAAATTAAATCAGTAATAAATGTACCAGATGTACAAAGAAGAACTGATACCATTCCCACTGAAACTGTTCCAAAAAACTGAAGAGGAAGGACTTCTCCCCAACTCATTCTATGAGGCCAGGATCATCCTGATACCAAAATCTGGCAGAGATACAACAAAAAAATGAAACTTCAGGCCAATATCCTTAATGAACATTGATGCAAAAACCTTCAACAAAATACTGGCAAAACAAATCCAGCAGCACATCAAAAAGCTAATCCACCTTGATCAAGCAGGCTTTATCCCTGGGATGCAAGGTTGGTTCAACACTGATAAAATCAATAAATGTGATTCATTGCATAAACAGAACTAAACACAAAAACCACAAGATCATCTCAATAGACACAGAGAAAGCTTTCAATAAAACTCAACACACCTTCATATTAAAAACTCTCGACAAACTAGTTATTGATGGAACACACCTCAAAATAATAAAAGCCATTTATAACAAACCCACAGTCAACATCATATTGAATGGAAAAAAGCTAGATGCATTCCCCTTGAAAACCAGTACAAGACAAGGATGCCCTCTCTCACCACTCCTATTCAACAAAGTATTGGAAGTCTTAGCCAGAGCAATCAGGCAAAAGAAAGAAATAAATGACATCCAAATGGAAAGACAGTAAGTCAAACTATCCCTGTTTGCAGATGACATGATTCTATATCTAGAAAAACCCATAGTCTTGGCCCAAAAGCTCCTTCAGCTGATAAATAACTTCAGCAAAATTTCAGGGTGCAAAATCAATGTACAAAAATCATTAGCATTCCTATACACCAACAACAGCCAAGCCAAGGGCCAAAGCAACAATGCAATCCCATTCACCATTGCCACAAAAAGAATCAAATACTTAGGATTACAGCTAACCAAGGAGGGGAAAGACCTCTACAACAAGAATTACAAAACACTACTCAAAAAAAACATAGATGACACAAACAAATGGAAAAACATTTCATGTTCACAGATAGAAAGAATCAATATTGTTAAAATGACCATGCTGCCTGAAGCAATTTACAGATTCAGTGTTGTTCCTATCAAACTACCAGTGACATCTTCACAGAACTAGAAAGAACTGTTTTAAAATTTCTATGGAACTAGAAAAGAACTCGAATAGCCAAGGCAAAAGAACAAAAAGAACAAAACAGGAGGCATCACACTACTTGACTTCAAACTATGTTACAGGATTACAGTAACTAAAACAGCATGGTACTGGTATAAAAACAGACACATAGACCAAGGGAACAGAATATAGAGTCCAGAAATAATGCTGCACCACCACAACCATCTGATCTTTGAAAAAGCTGACAAAAACAAGCAAGGCCATATGCAGAACACTGAAACTGGACCACTTCCTTGTGCCATGTACAAAAGCCAACTCAAGATGAATTAAAGACTTAAATGTAAAACCCAAAACTATAAAAACCCTGGAAGAAAATCTAGGCAATACCATTCAGGACACAGAAATTGGCAAAGATTTCATGAGGAAGACACCAAAAGTAATTGCAACAAAAGCAAAAATTGACAAGTGAAATATAATTAAACCAAAGAGCACAGCAAAACAAACGATCAACAGAGTAAACAGACAACCTACAGAATGGGATAAAATATTTGCAAACTATGCATCTGACAAAGGTCTAATATCCAGCATCTATTAGGAACTTAAACAAATTTACAAGAAAAAAAAAAAAACCACTATATTAAAAAGTGGGCAAAAAAAACCATGAACACTTTGCAAAGAATACATACATGTGCCCAACAAGCATATTTTTAAAAGCTTGATATCACAGATCATTAGAGAAATGCAAATCAAAACCATAGTAGGTACCATCTCACACCACTCAAAATGGCTATTACTAAAAAGTCAAGAAATAACAGATACTGGTGAGGCTGCAGAGAAGGGGAATGTTTATACACTGTTGGTAGGAGTGTAAATCAGTTCAACCATTGTAGAAAGCAGTGTGATGATTCCTCGAAGAGCTAAAAGCGGAGCTAATATTTGACCCAGCATCTCATTACTGGCTATAAAACCAAAGGAATATAAATGATTCTACCATAAAGACACATGAATGCATATATTCATTGTAGTATTATTCACAATAGCAAAGACATGAAATCAACCTAAATGCTCATCAATGGCAGACTGAATAAAGAAAATGTGGTAGATATACATCATGGAATACTATGCAGCCATAAAAAAGAACAAGATCGTGTCATTTGCAGGAAAATGAAGGGAGCTGGAGGCCATCATTCTTAGCAAACTGATGCAGGAACAGAAAACCAAATACCTCATATTCTCATTTACAAGTGGGAGTTAAATGATGAGGACAAATGGACACAAAGAGAGGAACAACAGACACTAGAGCCTACCTGAGGGTGCAGGTTTGGAGGAGGGAGAAGAGCAGAAAAAGTAACTATTGGTGACCAGGCTTAATACCTGATGATAATCTGTATATCAAACCCCCATGACACAAGTTTACCTATATAACAAACCTGCACATATACCCTTGAACCTAAAATAAAAGTTTTTTAAAAAGAAAGTAGTACAAGTAAAAAGTTTATCACAATTACCTTTTAGTTATCAAGGACAGTTTAATGTATTCATCAGTAGCAGAGTAATCAGTAAGACATATTTTAGAAATGTTATCAGAATTAATTTTATTAGTCAGTTACATTTACCCCAATGAGTGCAAGTACAGTTGATCCTTGAGCAATAATGAGTTTGAACTGCACACATCCACTTCTACATGGATTTTTTTCAATATACTGGGAATTTTTTGAACATTTGCAACAATTTGAAAAACTCCCAGAAAAACTGAGTAGCCTAGAAATATCCAAAAAAGAAAAAGGTATGTCATGAATGCATAAAATATATGTAGATACTAGTATATTTGGACATTTACCACCATAAAACATACACAAATCTACAATACAAAGTTAAAATTTATTAAAACCTATGGGTAAACAGAGACCATACATGGTGGCATTTGCAGTTAAGAGCATGTAAACAAATGTAAAGATAGAGCATTAAACTGTAACTGCATAAAACTAACTTTACTACATACTGTACTACAGTAATGATTTTGTAGCCACCTCTGGTTGCTGTTGCCATGAGCTCAAGTGTTGTGAGTATCTGCTTAAAACACCCTGTGTAAGTAGTTTGTCCTCCAGTAACAGTAATAAACTGATCTCTCCTGGTTCATACATATTTTGCACTGTATTTAGTGCAGTACCACAAACTTTGAATAACACCATAAGAACTATACAAGGTGCCACTAGTGATGCTGGAAGTGCTCCCAAGAAGCACAGAAAAGTCACGATGTTACAAAATAAAGTTGAATTGCTTGAAATGTGGCATAAATTGAAGTCTGCAGCTGTGGTTACCTGCCATCTCAAGATAAATGAATCCTGAATAAGAAACACTGTAAAAAAAAAAAAAAAAAAAAAAAAGAAAAAGAAAAAGAAAGAAAGAAAAAGAGAGAGAGAGATAGAAAGGAGACAGAGAAGAAAGAGAGAGAGAAAGGGAAATGTGTGAAGCTGTTGCTGCAGCTATACCAGCGGCAATGAAAACCTTGTATTTTTTGTAAGATACCTTTTAAAATCATATTTAAAATGCTGCTTTTATGTGGGTGGAGGATTGCTATCAGAAAGGTATACCTGTAGACTCCAACATGACTTGAGAAAAAGTGGTCATTATATGACAACTTAAAGCAAAAGCAAGGTAAAGTATCTAAAGCTGGAGGATTTAATGTCAGCAAAGGATGGTGTAACAATTTTTTAAAATATCAAGCAGCTTCTGTCCACCAAGAGGCAGCAGAGAGTTCCTAGATGACACTAAGAAAATTATTGAAGAAAAAGGATAACTCTCTGAACAAGTTTGTAATGCAGACAAAAGTGTCCTATTCTGGAAAAAAATGCCACAAAGGGCATTTATTAGTAAGAAAGAGAAGCGAGCACCAGGATTTAAGGCAGGAAGAAATAGGTTAACTCTACTGTTTTGTGCAAATGTAGTTGGGTTTATCATCAGGACACCCCTTATCAATAAAGTCGCTAACTCCAGAAGCTTGAAGGGAAAATATGAACACCAGCAGCCAATCTTTTGTGTGTACAACAAGGCCTGGATAACAAGAACCATTTTCCTGGGTGACTCCATTGATACTTGGTCTCTGAAGTCAGGAAGCACCTTGCCAGCATGGGACGGCCCTTTAAAATTCTTTTGACCTTGGACAATGGCCTAGCCACCCAGAATCTCATGAGTTCAAAATCAAAGACTGTTGTCTACTTGCCCCTAAACACAACATCTCTAATCCAGCCTTTAGATCAGTGGGTCATAAGAATCATTAAGGCTCATTACACAAGATATTCTATGAAAGACTTTCAACACTATGGAAGAGAACCCTGACAGAAAGAAGTCAACACAAATCTAGAATTACATTATAGAAGATGCTGTTGTTGATATAGAAAAAGTTGTGAAAGTCATCAAGCTCAAAACAATAAATTCCTGCTGAAAAAAAATGTCGGATGTTTTGTATGACTCCACAGGATTTATGACAGAGCTAATCAAGGAAATAATGAGAGAGATATGGAAATGGCAAAAAAGTGATTAGTGAAGGGTTTCAAGATGTGGGTATTAGAGAAACTGAAGAGCTAATAGGCATCACACCAGAGAAATTAACTGGAGACGACATGATGGAGATGAGTGCTTCCAAACCCAGTGCTAGATAATGAGAAAGACATAGAAGAAGCTGTGCCAGAAAAAAAAAAAAAAAAAAAAAAAAAAAAAAGATTTTAGACAATCTGGCTAAAGGGTCCCAATTATTCAAGATTGCTTTTAACTTCTTTTACAACATAGACCTTTTGTGTGGTGCAGGCACTGAAACTAAAGTAAATGGTAGAAGAAGGATTAATACCATATAGAAACATTTTTAGGGCTGAGTATACTAGCTCATGCCTGTAATGACAACACTTTGGGAGGCCAAGGTAGGTGGATTGCTTGAGGCTAGTAGGTTAAGGCCAGCCTGGGCTACATGGTAAGATCCTGTCTCCATAAAAAAATTTTTTTAAAAATTAGTCAGGGGCGTGCCTGTAGTCCCAGCTACTTGGGAGGCTGTGCTGGGAGAATCTCTTGAGCCCAAGAGGTTGAGGTTGCAGTGAGCTATGATTTCACCTCTGTACTCTAGCCTGGGTGACAGAGACTCTGTCTCTTCAAACAAAACAAAACAAGAAACATTTTTAGGGAAATGAGAAACAAAAAATCAAACAAAAATGGTGATGCATTTTTGTAAAGTTACACAGAGGATACCTAACTCTCTTGCCTCCCCTTCACCTCTGCCACCCATGAGACAGCAATACCAACCCCTCCTTGTTCTCTTCCTCCTCAGCCTACTTAACATAAAGATGATGAGGATTAAAGACCTTTATAATGATCCACTTCCACTTAATGAACAGTGGGATGTTTTATCTTCCTTATGCTTTTCTTAATAACACTTTTTCTCTACCTTAAGAATACTCTATATAATACACATAACATATACATTTTATGTTAACTGACTATTCATATTATTGGTAAGGCTTCCAATTAACAGTAGGCTATCAATGGTTAAGTTTTGAGTAAGTCAAAAGTCATAGATTTTTGACTGCACAGGGAGTTTGTGTCCCTAACCCCTGCAACCTGCGTGAGGCAGCCATAATCCTCCTAGGTACACAACTCCACTGACCTAGGAATCTCACTCCCATACCTCACAGCAGGCTCAGCAAGATCCACCCAATGAGAGTCTGAGCTCAGATATGGCTAGCCCTGAGCCCCACCTGATGGTCCTTCCCTATCCACCCTCGTAGAAGACAAAGGGCATATAATCTTGGGAGTTCTAGGGCCCTGCCCACCGCTGGTCCCTCTCCACACGACTACAGCTGATGCTCTCTGGAAAGTGCCACCTCCTCACAGGAGGCCTACTGGCACAAAAATAGAGCATTAAACCACCAAAGCTAAAAACCCTCATGGAGTCCATTGCACCCCCTTGTCACCTCCACCAGAACAAGTGCTGGTATCCATGACTGAGAGGCCCATAGATGGTTCACATCACAGGACTCTATGCAGACAACACCCCGTACCAGCCCGGAGCCAGGTAGACTCACTGGGTGGCTAGACCCAGAAGAGAGACAATGATCACTGCAGTTCAGCTCACAGGAAGCCTCATACTTATGAAAAGAAGGAGAGTACTATATCAAGGGAACATTCCGTGGGACAAAAGAATCTAAACAACAGCCTTCAGCCCTAGACCTTCCCTCTGACAGAGTCTACCCAAATGAAAAGGAACCAGAAAACCAACCCTGGTTATATGACAAAATAAGGCTCTTCAACACCCCTCAAAAATCATATTAGTTCACCAGCAATGAATCCAAACCAAGAAGAGATCCCAGATTTGCCTGAAAAAGAATTCAGGTGGTTATTAAGCTAATCAGGGAGGCACCAGAGAAAGGTGAAGCCCAGTACAAGGAAATCCAAAAAACGATACAAGAAGTGAAGGGAGAAATATTCAAGGAAATAGATAGCTTAAAGAAAAAATAAAAAATTCAAGAAACTTTGGATACACTTTTAGAAATGTGAAATACTCTGGGAAGTCTCAGCAATAGACTTGAACAAGAAGAAGAAAGAAATTCAGAGCTCAAAGACAAGGTCTTCAAATTAACCCAATCCAACAAAGACAAAGAAAAAATAATAAGAAAATATGAACAAAGCCTCTAAGAAGTCTGGGGTTATGTTAAATGACCAAACCTAAGAATAATCAGTGTTCCTGAGGAAGAAGAGAATTCTAAAAGCTTGGAAAACATATTTGGGGGAAAAATTGAGGAAAACATCCCCAGCCTTCTAGAGACCTAGCCATCCAAACACAAGAAGCACAAAGAACACCTGGGAAATTCATCGCAAAAAGATTGCCTGATCACATTGTCATCAGATTATCCAAAGTTAAGACGAAGGAAAGAATCTTAAGAGCTGTGAGACAGAAGCACCAGGTAACCTATAAAGGAAAACCTATCAGATTAACATCAGATTTCTCAACAGAAACCCTACAAGTTACAAGGAATTGGGGCCCTATCTTCAATCTCCTCAAACAAAACAATTATCAGCCAAGCATTTTGTATCCAGTGAAACTAAGCTTCATATATGAAGGAAAGATACAATCTTTTCTAGACAAACAAATGCTGAGAGAATTCGCTATTACCAAGCCAGGACTACAAGAAATGCAAAAAGGAGCTCTAAATATTGAAACAAATCCTGGAAACACATCAAAACAGAACCTCTTTAAAGCAAAAATCACACAGGACCTATAAAACGAAAATACAAGTTAAAAAGCAAAACAAGAAACCAAAGTACACAGGCAACAAAAAGCCAGATGAATGCAATGGTACCTCACATTTCAATACTAACATTGAATGTAAGTGGTCTAAATGCTCCACTTAAAAGATACAGAACTGCAGAATGGATAAGAACTCACCAATCAATTATCTGCTCCCTTAGGAGACTCACCTAACACATAAGGACTCACATAAACTTAAAGCAAAGGGGTGGAAAAAGGTTTTTCATGCAAATGGACATCAAAAGTGAGCAGGGGTAGCTATTCTTAGACAAAACAAACTTTAAAGCAACAGCAGTTAAAAGAGACAAAGAGGAACATTATATAATGGTAAAAGGTCTTGTCCAACAGGAAAATATTACAATCCTAGACATATATGCACCTAACACTGCAGCTCCAAAATTTATAAAACAATTACTAATAGTTTTACCTAGGAAATGAGATAGACAGCAACACAATAATAGTGGGGGACATCAATACTCCACTGACAGCACTAGACAGGTCATCAAGACAGAAAGTCAATGAAGAAACAATGGATTTAACTGTACTTTGGAACAAATAGACTTAGCAAATATATACCGAATATTTCATCCATCAACCACAGAATACACATTCTATTAAACAGCATATGAAACTTTCTCCAAAATAGACCATATGATAGGCCACAAAATGAGTCTCAATAAATTTAAGAAAATTGAAATCATATCAAGCACTCTCTCAAACCACAGTGGAATAAAACTGGAAATTAACTCCAAAAGGAACTTTTAAAGCTACATAAATACATGGAAATTAAATAATTTGCTCTTGCAGATCGAACAGACATCTACAGAACTCTCAACCCCAAATCAACAGAATATACATTCTTCTGAGCACCACATAGCACTTATTCTAAAGTTGATCACATAATTGGAAGCAAAACGCTTCTCGGCAAATGCAAAAGAATGGAAATCAAAACAAAGTCTCTCAGACCACAGTGTAATCAAATTAGAATTCAGGATCCAGAAACTCACTCAAAACCACACAACTACATGAAAACTGAACAACGTGCTCCTGCATGACTACTGGGTAAATAACGAAATTAAAGCAGAAATAAATAAGCTCTTTGAACCCAATGAGAACAAAGATACAATGTACCAGAATCTCTGGGACACAGCTAAAGCAGTGTGTAGAAGGAAACTTATAGCACTAAATGCCTACATGAGAAAGTGGGACAGATCTAAAATCGACAACCTAACATCACAATTAAAAGAACTAGAGCAGCAAGATCAAAGAAATTCAAAAGCTAGCAGAAAATAAATAACTAAGATCGGAGCAGAACTGAAGGAGATAGAGACACACAAAACCCTTCAAAAAATCAGTGAATCCAGGAGCTGGTTTTTTGAAAAGATTAACAAAATAGACCGCTAGCCAGACTAATAAAGAAGAAAAGAGAGGAGAATCAAATTGATGCTATAAAAAATTATAAAGGGGAGATCACCACTAATCCCACAGAAATACAAACTACCATCGGAGAATACTGTAAACATTTCTATGCAAATAAACTAGAAAATCTAGAAGAAATGGATAAATTCCTGGACACATACACCCTCCCAAGAATAAACCAGGAAGAAGTCCAATCCCTGAATAGATCAATAATAAGTTCTGAAATTGAGGCAGTAATTAATAGCCTACCAACCAAAAAAAGCCCAGCGCCAGATGGATTCACAGCCGAATTTTACCAGAAGTACAAAGAGGAGCTGGTACCATTCCTTTTCAAGATATTCCAAACAATAGAAAAAGAAGGAATCCTCCCTAACTCATTTTATGAGGACAGAATCATTCTGATATCAAAACCTGGCAGAGACACAACCAAAAATAAAATTTCAGACCAATATGCCTGGTGAACATCGATGTGAAAATTCTCAATGAAATACTGACAAACAGAATCCAGAAGCACATCAAAAAGCTTATCCACCATGATCAAGTTGGCTTCATCCCTGGGATGCAAGGCTGGTTCAACACACACAAATGAATCAATGTAATCCATCACATAAATAGAACCAATGACAAAAACCATATTATTATCTCTATAGATGCAGAAAAGGCCTTCGATAAAATTTAGCACCACTTCATGCTAAAAACACTCAAGAAACTAGGTACGGATGAAACATATCTCAAAATAATAAGAGCCATTTATGACAAACCCACAGCCAGTATCATACTGAATGGGCAAAAGTTGAAAGGATTCCGTTTGAAAAGCGGCACAAGACAAGGATGCTTTCTCACCACTCCTATTCAACACAGTATTGGAAGTTCTGGCCAGGGCAATCAGGCAAGAGAAAGAAAAATGGTATTCACATAGGAAGAGAGGAGGTCAAATTGTCCCTGTCTGCAGATGACATGATTGTATATTTAGAAAACCCCATCATCTCAGACTAAAAACTCCTTAAGCTAATAAGCAACTTCAGCAAAGTCTCAAGATACAAAATCAATATGCAAAAATCACAAGAATTCCTATACAACAACAATAGACAGAGGAACAAATCATGAGTGAACTCCCATTCACAATTGCTAAAAAGAGAGTAAAATACCTAGGAATACAACTTACAAGCGATGTGAACAACCTCTTCAAAGAGAACTACAAACCACTGCTCAAGGAAATAAGAGAGGACACAAAACAAATGAAAAAACATTTCATGCTCATGGATAGGAAGAATCAATATTGTGAAAATAGCCATACTGCCCATAGTAATTTATATATTCAATGCTCTTCCCATTAAGCTACCATTGACTTTCTTCACAGAATTGGAAAAAAACTACTTTAAATTGAATGTAGTTAAATTTAATGTAGTTTTCTGCATAGCCAAGAAAATCCTAAGCAAAAAGAACAAAGCTGGAGGGCATCACACTACCTGACTTCAAACTATACCACAAGGATACAGTAACCAAAACAGCATGGTACTGGTACCAAAAAAAAGATATGTAGAAGAATGGAACAGAACAGAGGCCTCATAAATAACACTACACATCTACAACCATCTGATCTTTGACAAACCTGACAAAAACAAGCAATTGGGAAAGGATTCTCTAACAAACGGTGTTAGGAAAACTGGCTAGCCATATGCAGAAGACTGAACTGGACCCATTCCTTACACCTTATACAAAAATTAACTCAAGATGGATTAAAGATTTAAACATAAGACCTAAAACCATAAAAACCCTAGAAGAAAAGCTAGGCAACATCATTAAGGACATAGGCATGGGCAAAGACTTCATGACTAAAACACCAAAAGCAATGGCAACAAAAGCCAAAATTGACAAATGGGATCTAATTAAACTAAAGAGCTTTTGCACAGCTAAAGAAACTATCATCGGAATGAACAGGCAATCTACAGAATGGGAGAGAAATTTTGCAATCTATCCATCTGACAAAAGTCTAATATTCACAATCTACAAGGAAGTTAAACAAATTTACAAGAAATAAACAACCCCATCAAAAAGTGGGCAAAGGATATGAACAGACTTTTCAAAAGAAGATATTAATGTGGCCAACAAACACGTGAAAGAAAGCTCATCATCACTGCTCATTAGATAAATGTAAATCAAAACCACAATGAGATACCATCTCAGGCCAGTTAGAATGGCAATCATTAGAAAGTCAGGAAACAACAGATGCTGGAGAGGATGTGGAGAAACAGGAACACTTTTACACTGTTGGTGGGAGGGTAAATTAGTTCAACTATTGCGGAAGACAGTGTGGTGACTCTTCAAGGATCTAGAACTAAAAATACCATTTGACCCAGCAATCCCCTTACTGGGTAAATACCCAAAGGGTTATAAATCATTCTACTATAAAACACATGCACACATATGTTTACTACAGCACTATTCACAATAGCAAAGACTTGGAGCCACCCCAAATGCCCATTAATGACAGACTGGATAAAGAAAATGTGGCACATATACACCATAGAATACTATGCAGCTATAAAAAAAGATGAGTTCATGTCCTTTGCAGGGACATGGATGAAGCTGGAAACCATCATTCTCAGCAAACTGACACAGGAACAGAAAACCAAACACTGCATGTTCTCACTCATAAGTGGGAGTTGAACAATGAGAACAGATGGGTACAGGGAGGGGAACATCACACACTGGGGCTTGTTGGGTGGTGGGGGGCAAGTGGGAGGATAGTATTAGGAGAAATATCTAATGTAAATGATGAGTTGGTGGGTGCAGCAAACCACCATGGCACATGTGTACCTATGTAACAAACCTGCACTTTCTGCACATGTATCCCAGAACTTAAAGTATAATTTTTTTAAAAAAAGGAAGATATACGAATGGCCAGCAAACATATGAAAAAATGCTCATCGCTAATGATCAGGGAAAAGCAAACCAAAATGACAATGCGATACCACCTCACTCCTGCAAGAATATCTATAATCAAAAAATACAAAACAGTAGATGTTGGCATGGATGTGGTGATCAGTGAACCCTTCTACACTGCTGGTAGAAATGTAAACTAGTGCAACCACTATGGAAAACAGTGTGGAGATTCCTGAAATAACTAAAAGTAGAACTACCATTTGATCCATCAATCCCACTACTCCATATCTACCCAGAGGAAAATAAGTCATTACGTGAAAAAGACACTTGCACATGCATGTTTATAGCAGCACAATTTGCAACTGCAAAAATTACAGAACCAGCCTAAATGCCAATCAACCAATGAGTGGATAAAGAAAATGTGATACATATATATACACACACATACCATGGAATACTACTCAGCCATAAAAAGGAATGAAATAATGGCATTGGCAACAACCTGGAAGAAGTTGGAGACCATTATTCTAAGTGAAGTAACTCAGAAATGGAAAACCAAACATCATATGTTCTCACTTATAAGTGGGAGTTAAGCTATGAGGACACAAAGGCATAAGAAGGATATAATAGACTCTGGGGACTCAAGGGGAAAGGTGGGGGGGGGTGAGGGATAAAAGACTACACATTGGGTGCAGTGTTCATTGCTTGGGTGACGGTTGTACTGAAATCTCAGAAATCACCACTAAAGAACTTACTCATGTAACCAAATATCACCTGTACCCCCAAAAACTTGTGGGGAAAATTAAATCATATAAACTTATAATTAAGTGTGTTTTATTAAAATGGAAGTAATACATTTAAAAAATTTAAAAAATTAAAAGCCCTCAGCAAAATTAAGGGATGTAACTCAAAAAACAAAACCAAAACATTAGAAGCTGGTGTCTGGAAAACAGAGAAGAAAATTCTCCAAAGGCCTGACCTCATCTTATCACAAAACTTACCAAATCCTGAAAATGTGCCCAGGCACTCTGAGTAACAGAATGCAAATGAATTAATAGCAAAGGGGTGAACCTGAGAAAAATAACACCTGCTCCACCTTTTTTATGCTCATTTTTTAAAACTTTCATTTTTTAAATTTCAATTGCTTTAGGGGTACAGTAGTTTTTGGTTACATGGATGAAATTGTACAGTGGTGAAGACGGGGCTTTTAGTGCACCCATCACCTGAATATTGTACCCAATAGGTAATTTTTTATCCCTCACCACACTCTTTACCCTTCTACCTACTGAGCCTCCAATGTCCATTAAACTGTTCTGTATGCTTTTGTGTACCCATAGCTTAGCTCTCACTTATAAGTAAGAACTTGGTATTTGGTTTTCTGTTCCTCAGTTACTTAGGATAATGGCCTCCAGTTTCATCCAAATTGCTGCAAAAGATATTATTGAATTCTTTTTTATTGAGTAGTATTTCATGGCATATGTATACCACATTTTCTTTATCCGTTCATCTTGTTGATTCCATATCTTTGCAATTGTCATTTGTGCTGCAATAAACATATGCGTGTAGGTGTCTTTTTGATATAATGACTCCTTTTCCTTTGGGTAGATTTCCCAGTAGTAGAATTGCTGGATTGAGTGATACATCTACTTTTAGTTCTTTGAGAAATCTCCATACTGTTTTCCATAAAGGTTGTACTAATTTACATTCTCTATGTAAACCAGTGTATAAGCATTCACATAGACCAATAGAACAGAATAGAGAACTCAGAAATAAAGCCAAATACTTACAATTAGCTGATCTTCGACAAAGTACACAAAAACACAAATTGAGGAAAGGACATGCTATTCAATAAATGGTGCTGGGGAAATTGTAGAAGAATGCAGAAGAATAAAACTGGATTCCTATCTTTCATCATATAAAAAATTAGCTTGAGATATGTTAAAGACTTAAATCTAAAACCCCAAACCATACAAATTCTAGAAGAAAACCTAGGGAAAACTCTTCTGGACATTGGCATAGGCAAAGAATTTATGACTAAGACCCCAAAAACAAATGCAACAAAAATAAATAAGACCAAACTAAACTAAAAAGCTTCTGCACAGCAAAAGAAATATTCAACAGAGTAAACACACAACCTACAGAATGGGAGAAAATATTTGCAAACTGTACATCTGACAAAGGACTAATATTCAGAATTGATAAGGAACTCAGAGAAATCAGCAAGAAAAAATAATCCCAAGAAAAAGTGGGCAAACAACATAAACAGACATTTCTCACAAGAAGATATACAAATGGCCAACAAACATATGAAAAAATGTTCAACATCACTGGTCATCAGGGAAATGCAAATTAAAATGACAATGAGATACCACCTTACCCCAGCCAGAATGACCATTAACAAGTCAAAAATTAATAGATAATGGCACAGATGTGGTGAAAAGCAAACTTGTTCTTCTACTTTCTCTTTTATAAGTAGCCTTGACTACTGAATGGGTCTGTGGGCCCATTCTGTTCATTTTAATTCACGCTTTGGGTTTGAACTTCTTTTCTGTCATTCTGTCCACTTGACCTGGGACAAAAGTGCTTTGGGTGTGTTCTATAAATGCTGTGACTGTAGTACCCTGCAAATAATATGTAAATGAAATGACTCAAAAATATGTGCTTCATGTGTCCAAATAAAACCTACTTCTGGGAAAAAATGACATTTTGAGCATTCAACTATTATATGTATTGGTATTGGAGATTAATGAAAAGACCAGAAATCTTGAAGATGCTGGTGGAATTCAGAAGATTGAGTTTTGAATTCCTGCTCCATCAATTATTAGTTATATAGCCAGGAACAAATTACACCCATCTCTGGAAGCCAAATTTTCCTTGTCTGTATATTAGAGATAAAATTAGCTCCCTTCCTCAACAGGTTGTTACTAGAATTTAAATGAGCTCACGTGTGCTTATCACAGATGTTGGGACTTTGCTTATGTTCAATAAATGTTGGTTGCTAATATTTTCATTAAATGTAATCCTATCCTTTCCTAGTCAGTTTGTATGTACAGACAAAGCAGAATATGTACTAAGTTTGGATTGATGGAAAAATAGAAAAATCTTGGTAAACAAACTTTCATGTTTCATCTGTGACTTTCATGTACGTGCTCAGCCTTCAAGTTTCTCCTTGGTAGTCTAGAAGAAGCTCAAAAGACTTTACTTATTTAGGAACCATTCTCTAAGAACCTAATGTGTATAAGGAAGGAAAAAAAATTTCAAGAGCTCGCCACCCAACAACCTAACTGAACATATCAAAGTCAGTCATCAGAATTTCTGGCCAACTTTACATATTCAAATCATTTAGCCAATCTGCTTGATACAATATGATAAAAATTTCTAAATCAGTCATGCTATAGCATTATACATTCAGCTAGAAACTATCATCTACAGGAAAGTCACCCAGAAATCCAATGGACTAGAAGCCAGTAGATGGCAAAAACCCCTTTGAAAAAATAACACAAGGAAATATACAGTTGATTTCCAAACAGAATTAAATAAATGAAAATGATATATATTCTAGTATAAAAATATTTATATGATGAACTTGTGAATAATTTAAAAATTAATAATCAAAATATTTCACTTTTTTTTCTTTCCAACCTTTATATTAGGTTTGGGGGTACATATGCAAGTTTGTTACCTGGGCGAATTGCATGTTACTAGGGTTTGGTGTACAAATTATTTCATAACTCAGGTAGTGAGCATAGTACCCAATACCTAGTTTTTCAATCCACACCCACCTCCCACCCTCCAACCTCAAGTAGGCATCAGTGTCTCTTGTTTCCTTGTGTCCATATGTACTCAATGTTTAGCTCCCACTTGTAAGTAAGAACATGCAGTGTTTGGTTTTCTGTTCCTGCATTAATTCAGTTAGGATAATGGCCTCGGGCTATATCAATGTTGCTGCAAAGAACATTATTTCATTCTTCTATGTGGCTGCATAGTATTCCATAGTACATATACCTCATTTTCTTTACCCAGTCCACCACTGATGGGCATCTAGGTTGATTCCAAGTCTCTGTCATTGTGAATAGTGCTGTGATGAACATACGTGTGCATGTGTCTTTATGAACCACTTTTAGAATGACTTTTCATTCCAAAACTTTCATCCACCCTATGTTATAGGTTTTTATATCTAACACATAATCATAATCTATTTTCACCAGATTTTTGGAACTTTGCTTGATTACCTCAGTTAAAGAATAAACTGCATCTAATCTGACCTGTGAATTAAAATTTGTATACAACTTTTTACAGTCACAGTCAAACAATTGGAAGTGTTATCAGGTAACAGGAAGATAACATATTCCTGTTTGTGCAACTTCTTTCAAATACACATAAATTTAACATATTAAAAGTCATAAATAAAAGCATTAAGAGCAGAGTAGGTAGTGAAAGGAACTCCTCTAGCAGCAAAAACCAAACATTGAATTTTAGTTCTTCCTCCTAAAAACATTGATTCAAATTCTCAGGTAAATAGTGTCATTCTAACATTCTAAAGTACTATACATGCAGAATGAAATAAGTAGGCATAGCTGGCTCCTGGCCATAGCAGATGGAAGGAAACCAATGAAGCAGTTAAACACCAAGCTAAGGAGTTCACATGAGCACACACTTGCACACAAACACACATACACACAAACCCTCAATAAATATTACCCAATGTTAATGAAATATTCAGTTTCACTGGGACTCTCAGATGACAGGTGACATTAACTAAAATATTAACAATTTTGTAAACACTAACAAGGTGAATCTGCTCTTGCCACTCAGTGAAAATATGCAAGCACATTAATTTGCATTTGCACATGCACAAATCAGCTAAAACTTTCTAATTTCATGGCTCCTTCCTACACAGAACGGCTTTCAGAAGCATGCCCCCAAATGCACACAAAATCTTTTGCTATAACCTCTTGGCAACTTCCAGGATTCATAGAACCATTTTTAAAAGGCACCCTCAGTAACCTTGGCATTCAGAAGATCTGTGAATCTTATCGAGTCTAACAGTCCCATGTTCCGTCACCTCTGTTAACAGAGGATGGACACTTGCTGCCTGCTGGGCAATTTGCAGGCAGGATTCATTCATGTTCCCTCTGCCCCAGGTAATTTATGATCTGTTTTCAGCACTTCCAACATAGGTAGGCCAGCTGGATTCCTCCTGGGAAGTAGCACTAGGATTATTCATGAGGCACAGAATGAGATAGGACATCTGGGTCAAAAGGGAAAGGAAATGTAGAATGTCCTCATCCCCACTTTGCCATTAAAATACATTGTCACTGACTAGCTGTGTATTCTTCTGCCAGTCCCCTCATCTCTTTGGACTTCAGTTTCTTATCTGTAAAATAATAGAATTAAAACTCTAAGGTATCTTGCAGCTCAAACATTCTATGAAAAGTAGCTTAGGCATATTCTATGCACCTAAAACTTATATAAATCTATTGAGGAAGCAGGGTCTATGATGAAAAAGGCATTTAAAAATGCACAGAAAAGACCAGATGTCTTATAAAAATGGAAATTAACTGAGAAAAAAAATTGTAAACTCCAAACAAAACTTAAACACTGGGTGATAAGTAGAATTCTTGCTCTCAATTTGTCACTCCCCTGTAGTAGTTTATATCCTTGCCATATATCTTGACAGTATGGGGAATGTGCTTCCCCATCCCTTAATCTTGGACTTGGCCATGTAACTCACTATGACCAATAGGATATTAGTGAAAGTAATACAAAGTAGAGACGTAAAATGTGCTTGTGCATTTGGGTTGCTCTCCTAACCTCCTGCCATTACCAGAGGGTAAATATACAATAGGTTGTCACTCATCAGCCTGAACTCTCAAAAAGACCCATGAAGCAGTCCTGAACCAAGCCTGCAGCCTGGAGCCAACACCAGCTGAGCCTAGGTAAACATCAAACAGCCCATAGACTCATGAGTGCAAAAAATAATAATAATAAATAAAAAATTAAAAACATATATTTTTGTGATAGACCACTGAGGTTTAAGGGTCATTACATAGCATTATCACAACAAAAGCTGACAAATGCACTCTTCATGGGAATAACATATTGAAAATGGAGAAAATACCTAGAGGACCTGAGAGGCTAAGCACCTAGTTAGGTATCACAGAACCTGGAATGAAGTATACTCAACATGGTCACAAGTGTGTAAAAACGACAGTGACAATTTTAAAACCGTACACTAACAACAACAGGATCCTTTGTACTCAATTTTAAATAAACATAATTGATAACCATATAAGGTTAGCTTGATGACCTTAATTAGGCCTTAACTGGGTAGAAGGTAAAACTAGTTTAAAAATCTAAACAATTCTGAAATTTCCTTCAGAACATTTGTTTTCACAAACTACCATATACTATCCTGTCATATTATCTGAGCCAGGGAATGCTACAGATGTATCTCATAAGTGTGATGCTGTCCAGCACACACCTGCTGAAGAGACAATGTCTCAGTATTTCTCCTAGGATACAGAAGCTACTAAATCTTAACAAATCAACTTTATAGGAAATGTGCACGTATCTGTTCTGTAATTAAGTGATAAATGTTGCCATTTGATTTTTATGCTTCTCTATTGGAGCCAGCGGCAGGTCCTGCTCAGCCAAATTTAGGGCTTTTACAGTAAATGCAGCAAGGTCTTAGGTTTAGCAGCTTAGTTTTGTTTAAAAACTAGACAGAAGCAGAGAATAAATGAAGTAGAGAAGCTAAGCTCCAAAAACTCAATCAATATCAGAGCACCACTCACGCTAAGAATGAAGTATCTGCTATTTTTACCACTTGATAATAGATTATGTAGCCAATTAAAACAAAGTTTGGGATTGACCCAAGATGTCCAATTAGAAGCAGCCGTGGTCCACAGCGCTCACAGGAATGAAAGGCTGCAAATAAATTCTGCACCTTCAACTGAAATATCCAGGTTCTTGCATTGGGACTGACTAGGCAAACAACTTAACCCACAAAGAACAAAGAAAAGCCGGGGCGCACCTAGGAGCTGCTCGGAGCCAAAGAAACCCCCATCCCCAGCCAAAGGAAGCAGTGATTGTGCAGCTCCACCCAGGAAACCATGCTTCTCCCACAGATCTTTGCAACCCATGGATCAGGGGAACCCCTGGTAAGCCCATGCCACCAGGGCCTTGGGTCCGATACACAGAGCTGTGTGGAGTCGGCAGAGCAGACACTCAAACATACACAGAGGTCTAGGAGTTTTACCTACTCTGACCCCAGGATTCCCAGCGAGGTGGCAGATCCGTCTGTACATATCCCTAGGAAGGGGGCTGAATCCAGGGAGCCACACAGCATCGTTCTGCAGGCCCCGCTTCCAAGCACCTGGCAAGTTAAGACCCACTGGCTTGGAATTCCAGCCAGCCAATGGCAACAGGCTGGAATCTGCCTGAGACCAGTGGAGCTCCTAGGGGGAGGGGTGGCCACCATCTCTGTGGTTCAGTAGACTCAGCTGCTTCAGCCCACCAGCTTTGGAGAATACAAATCATCAAAATGAGGAAGGGTCCCCCTCAATGCAGCACAGCTGCCTCGCCAGAGCATAGTCAGGATGCTTCTTTAAGCAAGATCCCAATCCATTCCTCCTCACTGGGCAGGACCTTCCTATGGGGGCTTCAGCCACTCCAGCAAAAGTTCTATGGACAGAACTCTGATCTCTTCCGGAGATGGAGCTCTTAGGGGGAGGTGCAGACACCATCTCTGCAGTTCAGTCAACTCAGCTTTTCCAACCTGCCAGCTGTGGAGGACACAAACAGTTCAGACGAGGAAGGGTCCCACATAACCTAGCACAGCTGCCTTGACAGCAGTGGCCAGACGGCTTCTTTAAGCCGGACCCCAATCCTATTCCTCCTGACTGGGTGAGACCTCCCAACAGGGGTCTCCAGTCACCTCCTACAGGCATGTTTGGGCCAGCAACTTGTGAGTACCTCACTGGGACAGAGCTTCCAGAGGAAGGATCTGGCTGTCATCTTTGCTGTTTCACAGCCTTCACTGGTAATATCTCCAGGTACAGGAGAAACCAAGGCAACTGGGGTCTGGAGCGGATCCCCAGCGGACCTCAGCAGTCCTACAGCAGAGTGGCCTGACTGTTAAAAGAAAAACGAACAGAAAACAACAACATCAACAAAAATGATCCCACAGAAATCTTATTCAAAGGTCAGCAACTTCAAAGACTGAAGGCAGATAAGCCTACAAAGATGAGGAAGAATCACGGCAAAAAAGGCTAAAAACTCAACAAGCCAGAGTGCCTCTTCTCCAAATGACCACAACACCTAACCAGCAAGGGCACAGAACTGGACTGAGGCTGAGATGGCTGAATTGACAGAAGTAGGCTTCAGAAGGGGGTTAATAACAAACTTCACCGAGCTAAAGGAGCATGTTGTAACCCAATGCAAAGAAGCTAAGAATCGTGATAAAACAATGCAGGAGCTGATAGTCAGAATAACCAGTTTAGAGAGCAACGTAACCAACCTGATGGAACTGAAAAATGCAATGCAAGAACATCACAACGCAATCACAAGTATCAATAGTAAAATGGACCAAGTGGAGGAAAAAAATCTCAGAGCTTATTGAAGATTATCTGAAATAAGACAGGCAGACAAGAATAGAGAAAAAAGAATGAAAAGGAATAAACAAAATCTCTGAGAAATGTGGGATTATGTAAAGAGACTGAACATATGACTGATTGGGATACCTGAAAGAGACAGGGAGAATGGAACCAAGTTAGAAAACATGCTTCAGGATATCATCCAGAAGAACTTCCCCAACCTAGCAAGACAGGTCACCATTCAAATTCAGAAAATGCAGAGAACCCCAGTAAGATACTCCATGAGAAGATCAGCCCCAAGATACATAATCATCAGATTCTCCAAGGTCAAAATGAAAGGAAAAATATTAAGGGCAGCCAGAAAGCCTGGGCCACCTACAAAGGGAAACCCCCATCAGACTAACAGTGAACCTCTCAGCAGAAACCCTACAAGCCAGAAGAGATTGGGGACCAATATTTAACATTCTTAAAGAAAAGAATTTCCAAACCAGAATTTCATATCCAGCCAAACTAAGCTTCATAAATGAAGGAGAAATAAGATCCTTTTCAGACAAGCAAATACTTAGGGAATTTATCACCACCAGGCCTACCTTGCAAGAGCTCCTGAAGGAAGTACTAAATATGGAAAGGAAAACCATTACAAAGCCATTACAAAAGTACCCTGAAGCACACAAACCAGTGACACTGCAAAGCAACCACGTAAACAAGTCTGAAAAATAGCCAGCTAGCGTCATGGTGACAAAAGCACACCTAACAATACCAACTTCAAATGTAAATGGGCTAAATGCCCCCTTTAAAAGACACAGGGTGGCAAGCTGGATACCGCCAAGATCCGTCTCATGTGCAAAGACACACATAGGCTCAAAATAAAGGGATGGAGGAAAATTTACCAAGCAACTGGAAAACAGACAAAAGCAGGGGTCACAATCCTAGTTTCTGACAAAACAGATATTAAACCAATAAAAGATTAGAAAAGGCAAAGAAAGGAATTATATAAAGGTAAAGGGTTCAATTTAACGAGAAGAGCCAACTATCCTAAATATATACGCACCCAATAGAGAAGCACTCAGATTCATAAAGCAAGTTCTTAGAGACCTACAAACAGACTTAAACTCCCACACAATAATAGTGGGAGGCTTTAACATCTCACTGACAATGTTAGATCAGAGAAACACAAAATTAACAAAAATATCCAGGACCTGAACTCAGCTCTGCATCAAGTGGACCTGATAGATATCCACAGAACTCTCCACCCAAAAACAACAGAATATACATTCTTCTTATTGCCACATGGAACTTACTTTAAAATGAATCACATAATTTGAAGTAAAACACTCCTCAGCAAATGCAAAAGAACTGAAATCATAACAAATAGTCTCTCAGGCCACAGCACAATTAAATTAGAACTCAATATTAAGAAACTCACTCAAAATCACACAACTACATAAAAATTGAACAACCTACTCCTGAATGATTCGTAGATAAAGAATAAAATTAAGGCAAAAATCAAGAAGTTCTTTGAAACTAATGGAACAAAAAGATAGTGTACCAGAATCTCTGGGATGTAGCCAAAGCAGTGTTAAGAAGGATACTTATAGCACCAAATGACCATATCAAAAAGCTAGAAAGATCTCAACAACCTAACATCTGAACTATAACTAGAGAACCAAGAGCAAACCCCAAAGCTAGCAGAAGACAAGAAATAACCAAGATCAGAGCTGAACTCAAGGAGACAGAGACACAAAAACCCCTTTGAAAAACATCAATGAATCCAGGAGTTGGCTTTTGAAAAGACTTAGTAAAATAGACTGCTAGCTAGATTAATAAAGAAGAAAAGAGAGAAGATTCAAATAAACACAATCAGAAATGATAAAGGGGACATTACCACTGACCCCACAGAAATAGAAACAACCAGAATGCTGTAAATAGTTCTATGCACATAAACTAAAAAATCCAAAAGAAATAGACAAATTCCTGGACACATACACCCTCCCAAGACTGAGCCAGGAAGAAATTGAATTCCAGAATACACCAATAACAAATTCTGAAATTGAGGCAGTAATAAGTAGCCTACCAAGCAAAAAACGCCCAGGACCAGAAGGATTCACAGCTGAATTCCACCAGAAGTACAAAGAAGAGCTTGTACCATTTCTACTGAAACTATTCCAAAAAGTTGAAAAGGAGGGACTCCTGCTTAACTCATTTGATGAGGCCAGCATCATCCTGATACCAAAATCTGGCAGAGATAC
The DNA here is from genome assembly GCF_047675955.1 of Chlorocebus sabaeus. Lineage (NCBI taxonomy): Eukaryota > Metazoa > Chordata > Mammalia > Primates > Cercopithecidae > Chlorocebus > Chlorocebus sabaeus. The sequence continues at coordinate 34,208,902 of NC_132927.1, forward strand.
AAAAGAAAAAAAAAAAAGGAAATTCCAGGCCAATATCCTTGATGAACATTGATGCAAAAATCCTCAATAAAATACTGGCAAACAATCCAGCGGCACATCAAAAAGCTTATCCACCACGATCAAGTTGTCTTCATCCCCAGGATTCAAGGTTGGTTTAACATATGCAATCAATAAATGTGATTCATCACATAAATATAACTAAAGGCAAAAACCACATGATTATCTCAATAGATGCAGAAAAGACCTTTGATAAAATCAAGTACCCCTTCATGGTGAAAACTCTCAACAAACTAGGTACTGAAGGAACATAACACAAAATAATAAAAGCCATCTTTGACAAACCCACAGTCAATATCATACTGAATGGGCAAAAGCTGGAAGCATTCTCCTTGAAAACTTGCACAAGACAAGGATGCCCTCTCTCACCACTCCTATTCAACATAGTATTGGATGTTCTGGCCAGGGCAAGCAGGCAAGAGAAATAAGTAAAGGGTATTCAAATAGGCAAAGAGGAAGTCAAATTATTTTTATTTGCAGATGACATGATCCTACATCTAGAAAACCCCATTGTCTCAGCCCAAAAGCTTCTTTTTTTTTTTTTTTTTTTTTTTTTTTGAGATGGACTTTCACTCTTGTCACCCAGACTGGAGTACAATGGCACTATCTTGGCTCACTGCAACTTTCGCCTCCTGGGTTCAACCAATTCTCCTGCCTCAGCCTCCTGAGTAACTGGGATTACAGGTACTTGCCACCATGCTTGGCTAACTTTTGTATTTTCAGTAGAGATGGGGTTTCACCACATTGGCCAGGCTGGGCTCAAACTCCTGACCTCAAGTGATCCATCCACTTCAGCCTCCCAAAGCACTAGGATTACAGATGTGAGTAATTGCACCCAGTCCCAACAGCTTCTTAAGCTGATAAGCAACTTCAGCAAAGTCTCAGGATACAAAATCATTGTGCAAAAATCACTAGCATTCCTATACACCAACAACAGGCAAGCAAAGCCAAATCATTAATGAACTCCCATTCACAATTGTTACAAAAAGAATAAAGTTCCTAGGGATACAACTAACAAGGGAAGTGAAGGACTTTGAGGAGAACTACAAACCAGTGCTCAAAGAAATCAGAGAGGACACAAACAAATGGAGAAACATTTCATGCTCGCAGATAGGAAGAATCAATATTGTGAAAATAGCCATACTGCCCAAAGTAATTTACAGATTCAATGTTATTCCCATTAAACTACCACTGACATTCTTCACATAATTACAAAAAAACTATTTAAAAATTCATACAGAACCAGAAAAGAGCCCGATACCAAATACAGTCCTAAGCAAAAAGAACAAAGCTGGAGGCATCATGCTACCCAACTTTATACTATACTACAACGCTACAGTAACCAAAACAGCAAGGTACTGGTACCAAAACAGACCCATAGACCAATGGAACAGAATAGAGAACTCAGAAATAAGATTACACACCTACAACCATCTGATCTTCAACAAGCTCACAAAAACAAGCAATGGGGAAAGGACTCCCTATGTAATAAATGACACTGGAAGAGCTGGCTGGCCATATGCAGAAAATTGAAACTGGACCCCTTCCTTACACCTTATATAAAAATTACCTCAAGATGGATTAAGGACTTAAAGGTAACACCCAAAACTATAAAAACTCTAGAAGAAAACCTAGGCAATACCATTCAGAACATAGGCACAGGCAAAGATTTCATTATGAAAATGCCAAAAGCAATTGCAACAAAAGCAAAAATTGATAAATGGGGTCTAATTAAACTAGAGCTTCTGCACAGCAAAGGAAACTATCATCAGAGTGAACAGACAACCTAAAGAATGGGAGAAAATTTTTGCAATATATCCATCTCACAAAGGTCTAATATCCAGAGTCTACAAGAGAAATTTAAACAAATTTACAAGACAAAAACAAACAACTCTATTAAAAAGTTTGCAATGGACATGAACAGACACTTCTCAAAGGAAGACATACATGTGGCTAACAAACATATGAAAAAAAGCTCAACATCACTGATCATTAGAGAAATGCAAATCAAAACCACAATGAGATACCATCTCACACCAGTCAGAGTGGCTATTATTAAAGTCAAAAAAAACAACAGATGCTGGCAAGGTTGTGGAGAAAAAGGAATAGTTTTACACTGTTGGTGGGAGTGTAAACCAGTTCAACCATTGTGGAAAACAGTGTGGTAATACCTCAGACGTAGAACCAGAAATACTATGTGACCCAGCAATCCCATTACTGGGTATATACCCAAAGGAATAGAAGTCATTATATTATAAAGATACATGCATGCATATGTTCATTGCAGCACGATTTACAATAGGAAAGATGTGAAATCAGCCTAAATGCCCATCAATGATAGACTGCATAAAGAAAATGTGGTACATATACACCATGGAATACTATGCAGCCATAAAAAGAACAAGATCTTGTCCTTTGCTGGGACATGGATGGAGTTGGAAGCCATTATCCTCAGCAAACTAAAGCAGGAATAGAAAATCAAACACCCAATGTTCTTACTTATAAGTGGGAGCTGAATGATGAGAACACATGGACACATGGCTGGGGGAACAACACACACTAGGGCCTGTTGGAGTGTGGAATAGGGGGAGAGAGAGCATCAGAAATAGCTAATGGATGCTGGGCTTAATACTTAGGTGATGGGATGATCTGTGCAGCAAACCACCATGGCACACATTTACCTATCTAACAAACCTGCACATCCTGCACATGTACCCTTGAACTTGAAAGAAAAAAAAAGTTTGTTAAAATTTGCAGTCATCTATAAATTGCTTATGCTGTAATGTTAAATGAAAAAAGCAGCATGCAAGGTAGTATCCAAAGTAAGATCACAACAATGTAAAAAGAAAAGGCACTAGACAACCAGGTTTTGAATATTCTCAGAATTGTTAACATGTCTTTAAGTGATGAAACACTTGGATGATAAAATATTTTTATTTCTATTTTTCCACATTTTTCCATATTTTTCATATTGAATATGCACTATTCAAATAAAATACCACTGTAAATTACATTTCCTAAATGACAAATTTGTTTTTACAAAATGTAGTGTTCCATTTTTGCATACCTCCTTTTTCTGTCTTCTCTTACATCCTTACCAAAAAAGGTGAAAAGCAAATGAATATTTCAATAAAGATACCTGATCTTCAAAAGTTTTGTGAATTAGCAACAACACAAATGTTTGTTCCCACAGCTAAAATTACAGCTGCATTTTTAAAGTAAATTGCTAACCAGAGCAATGAAATGTTATAATCTCTACAAAAGAGTTGGCATGGCCTTATAGTATAGTCATTAAAAATAAAGGTGCTATTTTATTACTGTAAAACCAAGGACATTTTGACATTAGCAAGGACGTGAAAATATTGTGTCTCAAACACCACCAATCATGTCTCCAAATTTTAATTATTTTCAGCCAAATAGAGTGGCCTGCCTCAAAAGCTATATTAAAATAAATTGTAAATTTTGCAATCTCAAAAAAAAGTTAGCACGCTCTTTCTTCCAGATAGCTTCAAATAATTTTATTTAATAGAATATCATGATCTTTATTTCTTCAAAGACAAGTAGAATATAGAAATATGAAATGATTTTCCTAGGGTCACACAGAGTAAAATATAATTTCTGTTAGACACTCACTGATTTATGAATGTTTCTTGGGTTTGTTTGATTTAACAAACATTAAAAGCCTGAAAATATGTTACCACTGGGTTGTGTGGAGAAAATGATTTTTTTAAAATCAAAATTCCTACATTGCAAATGTAATTTTGAATAAATCAATATTTAGTGTTTTTATTTCCAAAGCAAACATTTGGAAAAATAAAACTACTTCCAACTTGGCTTTGTGGGGAATTGCTACTAATAATTATTGTTAAACATTCTGCAAAAATATGACATTCAATCCCATTGCCTGATAATAATAAGCTTATCAGAACAAAGCATAAATAAATAACTCTTGCTATTGTCTTTTTAGCTTCAGAAAATAACACATACTCTTAATCATTGATAATTTTATGCATTTAAAATCTAGAAACATTTATTAAAAATTAGTAGTAAAAATAGTAGTTTTTCCATTTTCTGCCCATTTTATTTACTCTATTTTGAGGAAGAAGAGTGACAAACAGGATTAGTAAATTCAGGCTGAATGGAAAAGGTATGCTCCAGTTAGCTTGACTGTTCTTCCTCTTGAGAGCATGAGCTATCTCTGCTCCTTTACATCCAAAGCCTTCACCCTCCTCCTTGAGGGGAATTCTGCCCCAGCCAGTGCTACCTGGGTGGGGCCAGGTAGTTCTGCCTAACCCAGAGCTTCCCCTGTTAGCAACCCACAGAGCCAACAGAGCCAAAGCCGTTACCTCCCTCCTGCCTCCCAGCAGGAAACAGGCAATTTTTGGCCCGTCTTTATGCTGTTTTACATCTCAAAACCAAGCCTCTTTGAGCACCACTTTTAGCGAAGTTTTGTTCCAACAGGGCTGTAGCAAAACACTATACTTGCTCTCAGAGGAAGAGTTTTCATTCAGTACTGATTGATTTGAAAAAACTCCAAGCCACATCTACTGATTGATTTATAAGGAAGCCATCAATCATCACATAAGACAGTGAATTCCATTGAAAAATTTGCTTACCAACATCACAATTTCTGGCCATATCACTCTACCACTTATATTATTATTTATTACTGTTTTTTTTTTCTTTTAAAAGGTTCATTTATTTTTACTTGCCAGGCACTGTATTAGTCTGTCCTCATGCTGCTAATAAAGACATACCTGACACTGGGTAATTTATAAAGAAAAAGAGGTTTATCGATTCACAGTTCTACATGGTCAGGGAGGCCTCACAATCATGGTGGAAGGCAAAGGAGGAGCAAACGCATGTTTCACATGGCAGCAGACAAGAGAACGTGTGCAGGGAAACTGCCCTTTATAAAATCATCAGATCTTGTGAGACTTATTCATTATCATGAAAACAGCACAAGAAAACCTGCCCCCATGATTCAGTTACCTCCCACCAGGTCCTTCCCATGACACCTGGGGATAATGGGAACTACAATTCAAAATGAGACTTGGGTAGTGACACAGCCAAGCCATATTAGGCACAATTATAAATGCTTTATGAATATTAACTCTTTTAATTCTCACAACAATCCTATGAGGTAGGTATTATTATTGCTATAATTTTGGAGATGAGAAAACTGATGCATGGGAAGATTAGCAATTTGGCTCAAAGTCAAACAGCAACTGGAATCTGCTCCACGTGTGCTGGCTCCATGGTTACCTCTGACCCACCACAAATATAGAAAGTGATCACAACAAAGACAGTCAAAGACATGAATGTTATCACATTATAAAAATCAAAATAGGGGCGGAGCAAGATGGCCAAATAGGAACAGCACCAGTCTCCAACTCCCAGTGCGAGCGACACAGAAGACTGGTGATTTCTGCATTTTCAACTGAGGTACTGGGTTCATCTCACTGGGGAGTGCCGGAGGATCAGGGCTGGTCAGCTGCTGCAGCCCGACCAGCGAGAGCTGAAGCAGGGCGAGGCATTGCCTCACCTGGGAAGCGCAAGGGGGAAGGGAATCCCTTTTCCTAGCCAGGGGAACTGAGACACACAACACCTGGAAAATCGGGTAACTCCCACCCCAATACTGCCTTTAAGCAAACAGGCACACCAGGAGATCATATCCCACACCTGGCCGGGAGGGTCCCACACCCACGGAGCCTACCTCATTGCTAGCACAGCAGTCTGTGATCTACCGGCAAGGCAGCAGCGAGGCTGGGGGAGGGGCGCCCGCCATTGCTGAGGCTTAAGTAGGTAAACAAAGCTGCTGGGAAGCTCGAACTGCGTGGAGCTCACAGCAGCTCAAGGAAACCTGCCTGTCTCTGTAGACTCCACCTCTGGGGACAGGGCACAGTAAACAATAACAAACGCAGCAGAAAGCTCTGCAGACGCAAACGACTCTGTCTGACAGCTTTGAAGAGAGCAGTGGATCTCCCAAGACGGAGGTTGAGACCTGAGAAGGGACAGACTCCCTGCTCAAGTGGGTCCCTGACCCCGGAGTAGCCTAACTGGGAGACATCCCCCACTAGGGGCAGTCTGACACCCCACACCTCACAGGGTGGAGTACACCCCTGAGAGGAAGCTTCCAAAGCAAGAATCAGACAGGTACACTCGCTGTTCAGAAATATTCTATCTTCTGCAGCCTCTGCTGCTGATACCCAGGCAAACAGGGTCTGGAGTGGACCTCAAGCAATCTCCAACAGACCTACAGCTGAGGGTCCTGACTGTTAGAAGGAAAACTATCAAACAGGAAGGACACCTACACACCTACACCAAAACCCCATCAGTACATCACCATCATCAAAGACCAGAGGCAGATAAAACCACAAAGATGGGGAAAAAGCAGGGCAGAAAAGCTGGAAATTCAAAAAATAAGAGCGCATCTCCCCCGGCAAAGGAGCGCAGCTCATCGCCAGCAACGGATCAAAGCTGGACGGAGAATGACTTCGACGAGATGAGAGAAGAAGGCTTCAGTCCATCAAATTTCTCAGAGCTAAAGGAGGAATTACGTACCCAGCGCAAAGAAACTAAAAATCTTGAAAAAAAAGTGGAAGAACTGATGGCTAGAGTAATTAATGCAGAGAAGGTCATAAACGAAATGAAAGAGACGAAAACCATGACACGAGAAATACGTGACAAATGCACAAGCTTCAGTAACCGACTTGATCAACTGGAAGAAAGAATGTCAGCGATTGAGGATCAAATGAATGAAATGAAGCGAGAAGAGAAACCAAAAGAAAAAAGAAGAAAAAGAAATGAACAAAGCCTGCAAGAAGTATGGGATTATGTAAAAAGACCAAATCTACGTCTGACTGGGGTGCCTGAAAGTGAGAGGGAAAATGGAACCAAGTTGGAAAACACTCTTCAGGATATCATCCAGGAGAACTTCCCCAACCTAGTAGGGCAGGCCAACATTCAAATCCAGGAAATACAGAGAATGCCACAAAGATACTCCTCGAGAAGAGCAACTCCAAGACATATAATTGCCAGATTCACCAAAGTTGAAATGAAGGAAAAAATCTTAAGGGCAGCCAGAGAGAAAGGTCAGGTTACCCACAAAGGGAAGCCCATCAGACTAACAGCAGATCTCTCGGCAGAAACTCTTCAAGCCAGAAGAGAGTGGGGGCCAATATTCAACATTCTCAAGGAAAAGAATTTTAAACCCAGAATTTTATATCCAGCCAAACTAAGTTTCATAAGTGAAGGAGAAACAAAATCCCTTACAGATAAGCAAATGCTTAGAGATTTTGTCACCACTAGGCCTGCCTTACAAGAGACCCTGAAGGAAGCACTAAACATGGAAAGGAACAACCGGTACCAGCCATTGCAAAAGCATGCCAAAATGTAAAGATTATCAAGGCTAGGAAGAAACTGCATCAACTAACGAGCAAAATAACCAGTTAATATCATAATGGCAGGATCAAGTTCACACATAACAATCTTAACCTTAAATGTAAATGGACTAAATGCTCCAATTAAAAGACACAGACTGGCAAGCTGGATAAAGAGTCAAGACCCATCAGTCTGCTGTATTCAGGAGACCCATCTCACACGTAGAGACATACATAGGCTCAAAATAAAGGGATGGAGGAAGATTTACCAAGCAAATGGAGAACAAAAAAAGCGGGGGTTGCAATACTAGTCTCTGATAAAACAGACTTTAAACCATCAAAGACCAAAAGAGACAAAGAAGGCCATTACATAATGGTAAAGGGATCAATTCAACAGGAAGAGTTAACCATCCTAAATATATATGCACCCAATACAGGAGCACCCAGATTCATAAAGCAAGTCCTTAGAGACTTACAAAGAGACTTAGACTCCCATACAATAATAATGGGAGACTTCAACACTCCACTGTCAACATTAGACAGATCAACGAGACAGAAAGTTAACAAGGATATCCAGGAATTGAACTCATCTCTGCAGCAAGCAGACCTAATAGACATCTATAGAACTCTCTACCCCAAATCAACAGAATATACATTCTTCTCAGCACCACATCGTACTTACTCCAAAATTGACCACGTAATTGGAAGTAAAGGACTCCTCAGCAAACGTACAAAAACAGAAATTATAACAAACTGTCTCTCAGACCACAGTGCAATCAAACTAGAACTCAGGACTAAGAAACTCAATCAAAACCGCTCAACTACATGGAAACTGAACAACCTGCTCCTGAATGACTACTGGGTACATAACGAAATGAAGGCAGAAATAAAGATGTTCTTTGAAACCAATGAGAACAAAGATACAACATACCAGAATCTCTGGGACACATTTAAAGCAGTGTGTAGAGGGAAATTTATAGCACTAAATGCCCACAAGAGAAAGCAGGAAAGATCTAAAATTGACACTCTAACATCGCAATTAAAAGAACTAGAGAAGCAAGAGCAAACACATTCGAAAGCTAGCAGAAGGCAAGAAATAACTAAGATCAGAGCAGAACTGAAGGAGATAGAGACACAAAAAACCCTCCAAAAAATCAATGAATCCAGGAGTTGGTTTTTTGAAAAGATCAACAAAATTGACAGACCACTAGCAAGACTAATAAAGAAGAAAAGAGAGAAGAATCAAATCGACGCAATTAAAAATGATAAAGGGGATATCACCACTGACCCCACAGAAATACAAACTACCATCAGAGAATACTATAAACACCTCTATGCAAATAAACTGGAAAATCTAGAAGAAATGGATAATTTCCTGGACACTTACACTCTTCCAAGACTAAACCAGGAAGAAGTTGAATCCCTGAATAGACCAATAGCAGGCTCTGAAATTGAGGCAATAATTAATAGCCTACCAACCAAAAAAAGTCCAGGACCAGATGGATTCACAGCTGAATTCTACCAGAGGTACAAGGAGGAGTTGGTACCATTCCTTCTGAAACTATTCCAATCAATAGAAAAAGAGGGAATCCTCCCTAACTCATTTTATGAGGCCAGCATCATCCTGATACCAAAGCCTGGCAGAGACACAACAAAAAAAGAGAATTTTAGACCAATATCCCTGATGAACATCGATGCAAAAATCCTCAATAAAATACTGGCAAACCGGATTCAGCAACACATCAAAAAGCTTATCCACCATGATCAAGTGGGCTTCATCCCTGGGATGCAAGGCTGGTTCAACATTCGCAAATCAATAAACATAATCCAGCATATAAACAGAACCAAAGACAAGAACCACATCATTATCTCAATAGATGCAGAAAAGGCTTTTGACAAAATTCAACAGCCCTTCATGCTAAAAACGCTCAATAAATTCGGTATTGATGGAACGTACCTCAAAATAATAAGAGCTATTTATGACAAACCCACAGCCAATATCATACTGAATGGGCAAAAACTGGAAAAATTCCCTTTGAAAACTGGCACAAGACAGGGATGCCCTCTCTCACCACTCCTATTCAACATAGTGTTGGAAGTTCTGGCTAGGGCAATCAGGCAAGAGAAAGAAATCAAGGGGATTCAGTTAGGAAAAGAAGAAGTTAAATTGTCCCTGTTTGCAGATGACATGATTGTTTATTTAGAAAACCCCATTGTCTCAGCCCAAAATCTCCTTAAGCTGATCAGCAACTTCAGCAAAGTCTCAGGATACAAAATTAATGTGCAAAAATCACAAGCATTCTTATACACCAGTAACAGACAAACAGAGAGCCAAATCAGGAATGAACTTCCATTCACAATTGCTTCAAAGAGAATAAAATACCTAGGAATCCAACTTACAAGGGATGTAAAGGACCTCTTCAAGGAGAACTACAAACCACTGCTCAGTGAAATAAAAGAGGACACAAACAAATGGAAGAAAATACCATGCTCATGGATAGGAAGAATCAATATCGTGAAAATGGCCATACTGCCCAAGGTAATTTATAGATTCAATGCCATCCCCATCAAGCTACCAATGAGCTTCTTCACAGAATTGGAAAAAACTGCTTTAAAGTTCATATGGAACCAAAAAAGAGCCCGCATCTCCAAGAAAATCCTAAGTCAAAAGAACAAAGCTGGAGGCATCACGCTACCTGACTTCAAACTATACTACAAGGCTACAGTAACCAAAACAGCATGGTACTGGTACCAAAACAGAGATATAGACCAATGGAACAGAACAGAGTCCTCAGAAATAATACCACACATCTACAGCCATCTGATCTTTGACAAACCTGAGAGAAACAAGAAATGGGGAAAGGATTCCCTATTTAATAAATGGTGCTGGGATAATTGGCTAGCCATAAGTAGAAAGCTGAAACTGGATCCTTTCCTTACTCCTTATACGAAAATTAATTCAAGATGGATTAGAGACTTACATGTTAGACCTAATACCATAAAAATCCTAGAGGAAAACCTAGGTAGTACCATTCAGGACATAGGCATGGGCAAAGACTTCATGTCTAAAACACCAAAAGCAACGGCAGCAAAAGCCAAAATTGACAAATGGGATCTCATTAAACTAAAGAGCTTCTGCACAGCAAAAGAAACTACCATCAGAGTGAACAGGCAACCTACAGAATGGGAGAAAATTTTGGCAATCTACTCATCTGACAAAGGGCTAATATCCAGAACCTACAAAGAACTCAAACAAATTTACAAGAAAAAAACAAACAACCCCATCAAAAAGTGGGCAAAGGATATGAACAGACATTTCTCAAAAGAAGACATTCATACAGCCAACAGACACATGAAAAAATGCTCATCATCACTGGCCATCAGAGAAATGCAAATCAAAACCACAATGAGATACCATCTCACACCAGTTAGAATGGCGATCATTCAAAAGTCAGGAAACAACAGGTGCTGGAGAGGATGTGGAGAAATAGGAACACTTTTACACTGTTGGTGGGATTGTAAACTAGTTCAACCATTATGGAAAACAGTATGGCGATTCCTCAAGGACCTAGAACTAGATGTACCATATGACCCAGCCATCCCATTACTGGGTATATACCCAAAGGATTATAAATTATGCTGCTATAAAGACACATGCACACGTATGTTTATCACAGCACTATTCACAATAGCAAAGACTTGGAATCAACCCAAATGTCCATCAGTGACAGATTGGATTAAGAAAATGTGGCACATATACACCATGGAATACTATGCAGCCATAAAAAAGGATGAGTTTGTGTCCTTTGTAGGGACATGGATGCAGCTGGAAACCATCATTCTTAGCAAACTATCACAAGAACAGAAAACCAAACACCGCATGTTCTCAGTCATAGGTGGGAACTGAACAATCAGATCACCTGGACTCGGGAAGGGGAACATCACACACCGGGGCCTATCATGGGGAGGGGGTAGGGGGGAGGGATTGCATTGGGAGTTATACCTGATGTAAATGACGAGTTGATGGGTGCAGCACACCAACATGGCACAAGTATACATATGTAACAAACCTGCACATTATGCACATGTACCCTACAACTTAAGGTATATTAATAATAAATAAATTTTAAAAAAAAATCAAAATAAAATGCAAAGCATAATACTAATTGATTAACAAAAAATCACACCTGGAAATTCCGTTTTTCTTTGTGCCAAAAATAACTGTTAATGATTAGTTGGTAACAAAAATCAAAATTTAAAAATTAAAATGAAATACACAGAGTAATAGCCACTTGATTTATAAAAATATACTCCTGAAAATTCTTTCTCCAGCTTGCACAACATGGCAAGATCCCATTTCTACAAAAAATTAAATTAAAAAGCCATTATCTGGGTGTGGTGGTGCAAAACTGCAGTGCCAGCTAGTCAAGAGACTGAGGCAAGAGGATCACTTGAGTCCAGGAGGTCAAGGCTGCAGTGAGCCATGATGACACCCCTGCACTCCAGCCTAGGTGACAGAGCGAGACTCCATCTCAAGAAGAAAATTTTTTCTCATGCAAGAAATTAACTGCTGAAAAGTCAGTATCAACAACTTCATTTTAAGTGGCTTTAAGACTAATTAGAGGGAAGTGCCCTGAAGGGAAAAAGGATTTTACTCCATTTTTCTTCTTTTTTTCTATGTACTGAGCAGAAATCTACAGGAGGTTGAACAGCCCTGAATCACTGAGTTTATATAGTGGTGTTTTTTGTCCAGTCACATTCTTCAATGTCTTTTTGGTAATGATTTGTATTCCTCCTATTTGTATTCCTCCTATGCACCCCCACACCTTTTATCCCACCAGGAACCTGCCTCCAAGTGATCCATGTGGTCAGCAGGAAGTGAATTACAGTTCTTGGCTCTACCACTTCAGTTTCACCTAAGCAATAACACTGTATCTGTGAAACCAAGGCTTTGATGGGCTATTGTTTTCATAAAGTTTGCATGTAAGGGAGACAGTGTTAAGTGTCTCTCCCTCCCTGCTCCCCCCGCCCCCTGCCACCCCCCGGTTTCCTTTGCCTCCTAGTCACACAGCTAGGATACATTTCCCAGCTTTCCTTGCAGTTAGGTGGAATCATGTGACTGACTTCTGGCCAATAGACTACGAGTAGAAGTGATTCATGGCACTTGCAGTCCCGGCCCCTAAGTAACTCCATGCCCTCTTTCGCTCTGTGCAGTGGCTAGAAGAAGCAGACTTCAGGACCCAGAAGAACCTAAAGCCCCAAATAGGGGTCTGATTCCCTGACTGACTATAGTACAGAAGATCCATCCCCATCAAAGCCTACATTAAACCATGGTGTGAGGTGAGAAATCACCTTTTACTGTCTTAACTCAAAGATTTTGAGGTTCTCGATTACAGCAGTTTATTCTAATTAATATAATGTCTTATAGCAAATGCTTAACTCTTGATATTTAAAAATTGTTCATCTATGATTCCCTTGAAATGACCATTATTTGGTAAACACTGTTATCAGAGACAGTGTCCCACACGGCTTAATTATTCTTTCCTTAAAATGTGCTTCCGGAAGCTGACAAAATTAATCAAAGGCTGCATCATACTGAGTCATCTTCCAGCAAACTCTGCTCTGTAACTTAATGGGTTTTCTCTTTCTGCCAATCCTTCACTATAACTGGCACATTGAATAAGCAGGACTCATGGGATTTAATCATAAAACTTGTTTTTTTCCACTGTCTCTTTAAACCTGGTCAGGTCCTTCCCTTAACCCTGACTTTTGTGGTCATGCTTAGGTAAAAGAATGATCTACTGTCATTTTAAATCAGTATTGTAGTCTTAACTCAGTATTGAAATATGTTTAGTTGAATGCAGTCATCACGAGACCAGTCATCATTCAAAGTTGAGATTTCTCCCTGTCACGTGCCCCTCCTCCATCCCCAGCCAGCAGCCTGCTAGTCCCCTATCCTAGGGAAGGAGGCATTGTTAACACCTGTACTAACTTCTTGCTCCCCACACTTACCAGCTGTTGTTTCTGACCTGTGTCCCACCCAAGGTTGAAGCTGTGAGGGTGAAGAAGTAAAAGGCCAAGAAAATTCTTATTGGATAGGTACTATAATAAGATAGTACTGTCCTTTCTGGTTCTAAGGAGCATTTGAAGCTTACATTTTCTATTGTGTGTATCCCTGTGGGTTTTCATAATTTTACTTTTTGTTTGTTTACAGCGGTTTAGAAAAGTTGATGGAGATTATGGGACAGGGAGCCCCTCAAAATTATTGCTGACACCATCACTGGCTGTTCTCACTTTTAACCTCTCTTCTCACAGTCCTTAGTATCAACACCTGATATGTTTCACGCTGGATCATGTGAGCCCAATCTTCCTGCAACAAAGTCTCTAGTGCCTGACAGCTGTCAGATTGTCCATAGTAAGCTATATAGCCCCTTCTTTGACCTTATCAGTGTCTGCTCATGGCCTATGCAGTATTTCAGAGAATACTATGCAAAAAGGCCAGGCCTTGGCTTAGAGGTCAGAACTCTGAATTACATAAGTCTCAGCTAGTCTCAAAGAAAAAGGCTCATTCTGCCCCATGGAGAAGTGAAAGTGATCATTCAGACTACACACACCTGGAAGTTGTGGCCCCATCTTACTTCATAATTCCTCTAAGGCAGATGAATGTTTTGTCTAGATTTGTATAGTATTAGGCAATTCTAATATTGTCAGGTGACAAACTGACTTATTAAGGGAAGCTCTGTTCCAAATCCCAGTTTTTGAGACAATAAATAAAACATATTTCTTATAAATATCCTGACTTCAAAGTAGAGGACACTGGGTAACAGGGACCTGTCTGACAGAGCCAAGCAGGAGAGAGGATTCAGTGAAGTTTGATTATGGATCTGGAATTACAACCAAGGCAGCAGCTTCTCTGAACTTAACTACACAATACTTATCACTTGAATAGAATAATTTTTCCTCATTTCCCACCAAAACTGAGCACCATAGTTTAGAAAGGTGGGGAAAGATAGAGTGGAAAGATGAAGCATTTCAGTGTGAGCTCACGTTCAGAATCTCTACTTACTAGCTGTGTCACATGGGACAAGTTACATAATCTTTCTGAGCCTCAATTGTCTCGGCTCTAGAATAAGCCGAGTAGGTATCACAGAGGTATTATGAGAATTAAATAAAATGTATACCAAGAGGTCTAAAACAATCAGTGCCTGGAATTTAACAGATACTGAACAAATAGCCCTTCCCCTCCCCACCTTTAAAGGACCACCACAGATGTGGAAGACGTGGTATTCTGCAGGTGTTTTCAGTTTGTAAAGTGCTTTTAGCTTTTAAAGCACCTTCACAGCTGTTTTCTTTGTTTTCTAAAGAGAAAAGGAAGATGTGAAGAAAATAAATACAAAAAGAGGAAACTCCAGAAGATGGACAGAACATTGCATAACAAAAATGATGGCTAGCAGACGTGCGATGTGCATGTAGAGTTTTCACGAGGCAAGCGACAGTCAAGTGAGAGTGAGTTAACTCTGCAGTAAACATTCTCCAATTTAAATAGTAAGTTTGAGACCAGCCTGGGCATCGTAGTGAGACCCTGTCTCTACAAAAAAAATTTAAAAATTAGCTGGGCGTGGTGGAGCACGCCTGTAATCCCAGCTACTTGGGAGGCTAAGGCAGAAGGATCGCTGGAGCCCGGACGTTTGAGGCTGCAGTGAGTTATGATCATGCCGCTGCACTCCAGCCTGGGTGAGACAGCAAGATTCTGTTTCTAAAAAAAAAAGTGATAATAAGGTCAAATGTCTGAGTTTGCTATGAATTTGACTTAGAAATTCATTTCTGAGAAGAAAAATGTCTTGCTATTGTGATTGCCCACCAGTGGAGCAGCAGTGACACTAGCTGATCACTGATGTGTATTCCCTGAGGAATACCACCAAGCCAGGCTATTAAAACTTCCTAAATATAGCTTGGGTGGTGTCATGTCTGCTGGGCTCTTTTAGATCTCACATCCAAAGCAAGTGTAAATCTGCACTACAGATAAAGTGTGGCCCAGCTGGAACCCAAACCGTGCCCCTCCCCTCCCACCTCCCTTTCAGAGTCTACTTACATGAGGCCACTCGGTATCCACCGAGATATAAATCTTGCTAAAGAAACAGAGCGTCAGTCCCCACCCTCCTGGCCCACCAGCACTGTTCTTCTGACCTCTGACTAAGTCCTGGAAAAGGGCAGCTTAGGGAGATATTTCACAAAATGTATTCACAAGTATCTGAGAGGCCCCCAGGCAGCTAGGCTTTGGGAGTATATGATAAAGTGGGGCAAGGAGAGGAGGAAAGGAGCTGTCCTATGTCACTGGAGGAAATTGTGGCATTTCACCCAGTGCTCAAGGTCCTGGGGCCCAATGAATTTGGATTTAAATTCATGCTCTGACATTTTCTAAGTGTATGACTTGGGGCAAGTTTGTTAACCTCAGCATCATCATCTATAGAATGGACAAAGAAAAAAAAAAGCATCCTTTAGTCTTCCTGAGACTTAAACTAGACCCATGTAAGAGCAATGCCTTCTGACTTTTCTGAAGTCATGACAGTCATAGAAAATATCGCATGTACAGTATAATCCTATGACATAATGCAACTGCTTGATCATAGAGATAACAGCATTAGATGTCCTGAGACCACAGGCCCTGACCTTCCTCCCTGAGGGTTGAAGGGATAATAATAACAGTGATAGCAAACAGCATCTGTGTAGTGATTCCTATGTGCCAGGAGCTGTTCTAAGTGCTTTACTTGATTAACTCATTTGATTCTCAGAGCAATCCCATGATATGGGAGTATTATTATCTCTGTCTCTCAGATGAGGAAACAGGCACAGAGAGGCTAAGGAATGTACCTAAGATTACACAGTCTGTGAGTGTCAGGTCCAACCCAGGCAGTTAGATACAGCATCCTCACTTCCCACCAATTACCCAGTAGGGCCTTTCAGTATCATGGCCCAACTCCACCCCAACACCACGCCCTACTGGGGCACTCTGCAGTATGGCCCTTCTCACACAGCAGCTAACTTATAATAGCATTAATACTTCTAAAAAGTACTTTTATAGGCCAGCTGTGGTGGCTCATGCCTGTAATCCCAGCACTTTGGGAGGCCGAGGCCAGTGGATCACCTGAGGTCAGGAGTTCGAGATCATTCTGACCAATATGGTGAAACCCCATCTCTACTAAAAATACAAAAATTAGCCAGGCATGGTAGTGTGCGCCTGTAGTTCCAGCTAGTCAGGAGGCTGAGGCAGAATTGCTTGAACCCAGGAGGTGGAGGTTGCAGTGAGCAGACTGAGACTCTCTCTCAAAAAAATTTAAAAAGGTATTTTTATAAATATTAATGATTTCTTATAAAAAGTATTTTTAGAAGTATTAATTTTGTATAAGATATGGGGTTTTATAAGCGTAAAAAGCATTAATACCTATAAAAAGCCGCTCAATCCAGTGTGTGGATGGATGCACCAACAAGATGCACAGCATCAGTGGGTTTGACAGGACAATGGGCACTGGCCTGGTTGGTTGTGGTGGGAATCACAGAGACAGGCAGGGCTGGCTCAGCAGCAGGCCACACCACAGGAAGGGAGGAAAAGAGAATGGATTCCTCATGGTGGTGCAAATTCCCTTTGGTGGTTCATGCTCTGGGGTTGTATCACTGTCCAATAAATCGTTGTGGGGACACTTTAGGGTCTAGAAGTCTAGCATTAGCAGTGGGAATTAGAGCCATTCTGTTTTTAACCATAGGCTTACTGTTGCAGTTACCCCTAATCAGGCCTGGACTGAAAAAGCCCAGGATGCAGCTGTATGATGTGTTGAACTTTAACATGTTCATCTGCTGGTTATAAATAGTAAACTTCTGAAAGGCAGAAAATGTATCTCTTGCATTTTGATAGCTGCTAGCGTTTGTCAGAGCCCTTTTCACATAGTAGGCCATCAACAAATGTGCAATCAAGTTAATTAAACATATTTAATAAAGATTTACTACCTAGGGCTAACCCTTGAAACAATCACTTCCAATTTCAGAATTTTCTTTTGCAGAGGCAATGGCATCAGTTTCTCTGCTCTAAGTTTAAGGAAGAACAGGAAAACTAGCAAAGACAAACCCAAAGACCTAGTCCAAACTCTGAACACACTTATTCAACACCAACTCTATTCAAGCCTCTCTTTTAACATAAAGCAGTCTTTCTTCTCTGTAGAAAAGGTTACAAATGAAAGATGCTGTTTGCAAACTCAATCCTGACACTTTCCTTAAATCAAAGAACACATTCCCAACAGTACTTTTCATTATTTATTAATGCATTCAATCAAATGTGATTTGATGAAATAATAGTTGCTGCCATGAGCCAAGAAAGAAAAGTTGCTGCAATGTGTGCCATTACTCTGTAAGTAAATGGTTTTCAAGTGTATAAATGTGGTTTCAGGTGGGTTTGAAGCACTGGTTGTCACGTCCGAACATTCGGATCCCAGGTGTGGAGATGGAATAGGGACAGAATGTGATGCAGCGAACATAAATTAAATGAGACTGCATTTTCTTGCATGGAACCCTTAGAGATGCTTGCCATGGAAACTGAAACATCTCTGTTTTAAAAATTGAATGTCATTTAGGAGTGCTTTGCCAGATACAAACATCTCAGTGACAATTTAGAACAGGGTTTGACAAGTTACAGTTCATGGGGCAAATCCAGCCAATCTTCTGTATTTGTAAATAAGATTTCATTGAATACAGTCACACTCATTTGTTCATGTATTGTCTATAACTGCTTTTGCTGCACTACAACTGCAGAGTTAACTAGTTTCAAAAGGCACTAAATGGCCAGCAAAATGAAAAATACTATCTAACCCCCTACAGAAAGTTTGCCAACCCTTTATTTAGAATAACACCCAAAGTCACAGATGCCAATGTCTCAGTGACAATTTAAACTGATACCGAAATTCATTTCACCAATTCACAGCCCAACCTCCTAAGACATCTGAATTTAATTAGAGTGTTTTTAAGCATCTGTATAACTGACTCCTTGAATTGTTGACATGATGCTCATTAAAGAGAAGCACATTTTTCCATAAGTTGGTCATAGGGGAAGTAGAAGATATGGGTGGTTCCCTTGATATTGGCAAATTGGCATCTAAGTCATGTACAGAAAATCATACCTGTGGTTCTTATTGCATTTCTTACCATAGGTGAGTGTTTACCTGTCCCCTTAACTTTAAGGGCTGGGACAAACTCTAAAACATTAAGATGTATAAGAAAGAAAAAGAATTGAAAAATCAATCTCTCAATTTTTAATATGTGACCCTTCTTATTTCTACCCCTGATGCTTGCCTAGCTATGACCTAGCTCCTGGCAAGGCAGAATTTACTTAAGGATTCGTCATTGTCCTTTGCAGGAGCCCCCTCCTACTCACACATTATTCCATTTTAGTCCCGCACCCGAAACTCCCCCTAAATAGCGCATCTCCCAGGATGCTTGACTAGCCAAGAAGAGCAGTATTACCAACGTCCCCAGGAATAACTTTTCTTACATTCCTCCTCATAGGCACACATTTTTTTAAGTGTGGAAAAAGGGAAATTTAAGAAGTAAAAAAGATAGTGATGAAAAGTCAACATGTAGTAAAGAAAAAGACTGTTGGAGAAGGGAGAAGAAGCATGCAGGATTACCCCAAAGGCAAAAACCTATTGATAAAGAAGCAAATAGAGAGCCAAGCTGTCAAAAGAGAAGGAAGTAAAAATGTGGTGGTCTGGCCTAATGCAGGGCATTTTCATTTTACCCACCAACATTGTTCTTTCAAGACACACTTTATATTGTCTCTGAGAGGAGAGTTGCACTTCACGTATCTGCAATCCAGGGAGAATCACAATGATGGTGGCAGATCTCTCTCTTAATTGTCATTGGGTCCCATGCGTGTAAAATCCTATTTTCACAAACTT
Source organism: Chlorocebus sabaeus (assembly GCF_047675955.1). Taxonomy (NCBI): domain Eukaryota; kingdom Metazoa; phylum Chordata; class Mammalia; order Primates; family Cercopithecidae; genus Chlorocebus; species Chlorocebus sabaeus. Next base: position 34,228,283 of record NC_132927.1, read on the forward strand.
CATAACACAATGTAATGTCTTTGTTTTTCTTCTCATTAAACAGAGCCAAATGGCTACACTGCAGAGGAGGTTATTGTCTACTGATAGTTATTGGGCAAAAGCAAATCAAGTACTGCAACTCAGGCACCAACACAGAATCCACCCCCACTCTTTCAGCCCTCCCAGTCATGCAGAAAATGAACCTCCTTGTATTCTAAATTTCCACTATTCAGAAACCTTAGCTCAGGGCCTACCTGATTTGGGGTTCATCACTCCAACCCCTGAAGAAACTCAGTTTACTAACCCAGAACCAGAAAACACATACGATCTCTTAACATTTTATAGATGCTAATTTCTTGTGTTGAATTTACTGATGTGGTAACAACAAAAGGTACAATAGGGTCTACCTTATAACACATTGAATGCTGTATATTCATAAGCTGAGAGGCAGAACTGAGATAAGAATGAGGCAAGTCAAGTGACTAAAGCACAAAATTTAAGAAAGTACTTACTGTTGGGATTGTATAAGCAGAGTCAGCAATCTTTGACCAATGGGGGATGGGAGTTTGTAGATAAATGTTCCACCGTTACCTCCTCTGAGTGCATGATTTGAGTTGATTCTGTAGACTACACAGAAGGAGGCATGATTGAATTTCAACTGCCCACAACAGTGACTACTTGATAATAAACCTTTCATTTGCCTTTCCCTCCTCCGTTTTATTCTTTTGAAACTCTCACCCCAGCTCCATGGAATCACCTCTCAACTACCTCCTAAGTGCAAGCCTGTGTCTCAGGCTCCACTTTCTGGCAAAACTCAAGTTAAGAAAGTTAATACAGAAAGTATATGTTCAGAATGGGACTCTGGAACTAGTGACTCACCAGTGACCAGTATCACTACCAAAAGGCTCACCTCTAGTAGATGAAAATGAGGTACAGGCAACAGATGAATTCCTGGTTTCTGCACTTGAACAGTATGGGGGAATGCGAATTATAAGGATTGTTTGGCTGGCCTTAGTTAACTGCAATCGTAGAGCTACAGAAATCTCTAACAGATCTCTTATGTCTAAACCAGTGCCCTGATAAGAGTGGGCTCCTGAGCCTTAGAGGTAGAAAGGCCTGAGAATTTTGAATACCTGGATCCCTTTGAATCCTCCAGCCTGGAAGAAGCAGCATCCTCCCTCTTATTAGAGAATGGCCTCCTTTCCACTGGAGATGCTGCAAGGACTTCACCTGAGGCAGGTGCTTCACATGAAGAGGCTTTTCATCCCAAGAGCTACCACACTTCCCCTTATTGCCTCCAGAACAGGCTGCACCACAGCCCATGGAAGGAAATAAAATCTCTGCTGTGGCAGGAACGAGGATATATGCAATGGAACTGCAGGATTCTAATGTGTGCTACTGGAACCTGGAGAGTGGAGAATACTTATGAGACAGGTCTTCAGGGTTTTACAGGCAGAAAATACAGTGGGGATAGGGGAGGATTTATTGATGTGCTATGATTTGAGAGCTTAATGTTCTTGCAAGGTCACCTGATTCTGATCCAAAAGTGTGGTTAGAATGGCCCGTTAAAAATGGAACATGTCAATGGCCTGCAGTGAATGAGGCAGAGATTATGGAATTGTCTCAGCGGAGTATTGAGGTAGGAGTTAGAAGCTCTGAGGGGCGAGACGGTTAGAAAGGATTTAAGTGCAGCTGGAGAACTCACCACCTGAATGTATTCTCCAGAGGGGTCCAAGGAGAGTTACTTCATTAAAACTATAGGGAATGCACAGGTGAGAGGCATACCAGACCCACTGAGAAGCTAGGCAATGGCTGTCCTCTGCAGGTTAAAATTAACAGTAGGTGATACTGCTGTGGAACTGGGCTCCCACCTTCGACATCAGTATATACATGAGGTTGTGAAATTTGATAATGGCAGAGGCCAGATGTTAGCACTTAATCATCAGAGACAAGGAGGAAGTAATTGCCCCCATGGCATCAAGGCTGGAGGAAAAGTCGGGGGTTCTCCAATAACTAAAATTCATGGGTCTGGAACCAACAGTGAAGTAGGATTGAGCCCTGTCAGCATTCTGCTCAGTGACCCACTAGCTGAATGTGTACTTCTTCTCTCCACAAACAGGATCTGTGAACCCCATGGTTCACAGGGTAGGGGAGGCTTCTACCAGAGGATGCAGTAAGGGGCTTGACCACAAAGCTATAATAATCAATTAATCATATGAGCTCTTCATTCCAGTAGACCACTGGGCAAAGAAAGGATCACTGTAAAGATGGGAGCTATTGACCCTGGTTGCAATCAAGATCTAGGACTGATGCTACACAAGAAGAGCAGAAAGAAGAGTGTCTGTACATCAGGGAATTTACTGGTGTGTTTCATGGTGCTTCTGTGTCCTGTGGTCACAATAAATGTGAAATCTCAGCAACCATGGTCCAACAGGTGTTAAAAAAATAAAATAAACAAAGCCTCAGACCACGAAGGGATGGAGATCTGGGTCACTGACCAAGCAAACAACTTAGAACTGCTTAAATACAATATAAGCATGAATGAACTCTAGAATGGGTTACAGAAGACAGTGATGATGAATATCAATTACAGCCTCAGGACCAAGTACAACATGTGGACTAGCTTGTTTCAATAACCCTGCCGTTGTACATTTGTCATAAGTTGCAGCAGTTCTGCCGATAACATGATTAAGAGACTTTACCAAAAACTTACGGCAAGCATCACATTGAATGGTACAGCATTAGAAACATTCCCTTTAAATTCGGTTTCAAGACAAGAATCTCTGCTACAGATAGCTAATTAATATCCTGCAGACATCCTAACCAATACATTAAATTTTTAAAAATTTGAGATGAATAAGAATTACAAAAGAAGAGACAAAATTGTCCTTGATTACACACAATATGATTGTCAATGCAGAAAATCTAAGAAAATCTGTAAAGAAATTACTAGCACTGATAAGAAGATTGACCAAGTTGTGAAATACAAGATCCATATTCTAAAACCAATAACACTCCTTTTTACCCATAATATTGAATTCAAAAATAAAATTTTAAAAATTATTACAATGAAATATGAGATATGTCATATGGAGAATGTTATACAACTGTATGGTGAAATTTTAAATACATAAATAGATACACAATGTTTAACAATAAGGAGAATTTCCTAATTAATTCATGAATCAAATCTAATACAAACAAAAATTTCAACAAAGTTGTTCATGAAATTTGATAAGCTGATTCCATAATGCAAATGGAAGAGCAAAAGGCCAAGAATGACAGAGACCGTTTTAGAAAACAAGATAGAAGAAATAGGCTGGGTGCGGTGGCTCATGCCTGTAATCCCAGCACTTTGGGGGGCTGAGGTGGGCGGATCACAAGGTCAGGAGTTTGAGACCAGCCTGGCCAACATGGTGAAACCCCATCTCTACTAAAAAAAATACAAAAATTAGCTGGTCATGGTGGCGTGTGCCTGTAATCCCAGCTACTCGGGAGAATTGTTTGAACCTGGGAGGTGGAGGTCCTAGTGAGTCGAGATAGCCCCATTGCACTCCAGCATGGATGACAGAGCAAGACTCCGTCTCAAAAAAAAAAAAAAAAAAATAGAAGAAATAGAAGAATAGAAGTAGTAGAATGCCACAAACTACATTGTTTAATATTTTATTCTTTTGAAAATGTATTTGATGAGTGAGTGTCAATAGAGAGGAGACAAAACTTCCTTTTCGGTAACAGATAAAACTTCTCAAGGTTTAGAATATGAACTGAGTAAGCCCCTGAGGATTGTATTTTTAGTGTCAGATCTCATGACAAGGCACTGCTTCTATAAGGATCATCAGTCTTACAAATTCCAGTTGATTGAAGTAATAAGAATACCTGGCAAAGATGCAGGTATTCTTAGAGAATAGAGAAATGACTGATTTCTAATCATGCCGCTAATGCCTTGGAAGTGTATGTTAACAAAAAGAGAAAGCTTGCTATCACATAAGACTTATAAAACTCCTATTCTTTAATGTGACCTAAATTTTTCAGCTTGATTCACTTTATCAGTTATTAGTACTTTTTTTTCATGTTTGCCTTATTTCATACTTGTAAGACAATTCATTCATGACCCTTAATTGCCATTGTTGCCTGTTCTGTCATTGTCCTGTTTTGCTCCTTATAACAAGCCAAAGGCAAAAACAATGCTAGTTCAGCCACAGCTTCCAAGTCACACAGACAGCTTCTTCCCAGGCTTTTGGATTTTTGTGATAGTATGGAAAATTATGCTAGAATCCAAATTCTAAAGGTGGCTCTTTTGGCAAATAATGATTACAGTTTCATGTAGAAATTCATTTTGGTATAGAAATTCACTTTGCCGCTAAGGCTACCACTGGGCAAAGACAAATTTTAAACTATCAATAGCTTTCCAATGGTAAGAAAAAAGGTGTGCGCATGCAGTATACAAACCATAACAGCAGATAATAACGGCATTCAGTAAAATGAAAGCAAGATGTTAAGGAGCCTGGAGGAACAAGTGCAATAGTAAAGTTCACTTAAGAACTTGTCCATTCAAGTAAAGTTCATCTGTGGACAACCATGAGCACCTCAAGTATAGTCAATTCTTTGATTTCCACTATGGTTGGGGAAGGTTGGTTAAATCAAATATTCTGGTCAATTACAATGTTAGAAAAATTAATTTGCAGGAAGGGATTTCTAGTAAGTCGAAAGCCTGGTTCTGGTGTAAGCATCCAGGTGACCTCCATTTTACCTGATGCTGAAGTTATCACTAAGAAATATGCTAGAATTGTTCTGCATCCGTTCTGAGGAGGCCAACATACAGGAAATCCAGAACAGTTGGGAGAAGCTGGGAGCAGGGCCAGGAATAGGGTTGGGTAAGTGAGGCACCTAAGGAGGTGCTCACTTTCAGGCACTGACCCTGCCTGCATGTCCATCTCCCTGAGAGTAGGTGTCTCTTTAGATTTGGTGCTTTAGGCTCTTGACTTCTCTTGCCCTACTCCTGGTCCTGGCCTGGCAAACACAAGGAGGCAAGCAAAACCTCAGTCTGTACCCAGTGGCTGTTCTCTGGCTATGCTGATGCTTCTCTGACAGCTCAGACCTCATGGAAACTTTGGGGACATGAGAGATTTTACCTTTGTCTTGGAGCACATTACATTGTCTGATTTGTGTAGTTACCTGACTAGAGGTAAGTTTCTGTGTCCTTTGCTTTATATTCTTTATCCTTTTACTGTGTTTCTTGGCACCTTTCCATCAATTACATCATTGTTCTGCAGTATCACCTATGCAACACTTAACACTAAAATAAGATTCAAGAATCAAAACACAGAAAGAAAATCAAGGTCAGCATTGTGAACAGCAGTGATTATACTGCAGGTGTAAGGAGTTAGCAGACAGTTGCAGACCTATGGGAAGAAGGCAAAGTAAACTAGGTTATTCTCTATAGTCACCTAAAAAATTCTGGTTGTTAGCCATCTGACAGTTCTTAAGGTTTTTTTTTCCTCTTGTTTTTTCGTGGCCTCTTATTGCTTAAAAAACCCAAAGTATTACTAGCTCCAAATAAAAATGAGTAATTCAAAGACCAATAAAGAAACAATATTGCTGTTTATATGCAAAAAAGCAGTGGATCTTCTGCCTTAATACAGCTGACTATAATGTCCAAGGGGTCTCTCCTAGGGTTCTGATTATCTATTGCTCAATAACCTACCCGAAAATTCTGTGGCTTAAAACAACACCCTTGGTTTTCCTCCTACTTTGAGGTCAATTTTTTTCTCCATCACTTTTGTGGCTTTCTCCTCCTATGTCACATTTCTAAAGGCTGGGGTGCCTCGGGTACTAGCGCCTGGAGTGTCCAGGGCCTGCTCTCTTCTGTATCTACAACTTCATCCCCTAAGTGTTCCCAGGCATCAAAAAATCCATATAGTGATATACTCCAAGTTAGTATCTCCAGCTCGAAATTCTCTGGGGCAACTCCAGGCTTATGTCTGTGGCTGCCTATTCAGTGGCCAGAGAGATCTTAAAACAGAATCAGATCATGACACTCCACTGTTTAAAACCACCCACAGTCCTCCACTGCACTCAGAACACCCTCCACACTCCTCACCACAGCCCTGAGCCCTATGTGAGATGGCCCCAGCTACCTTCTCAGCATCATTCTCTTGGATTGTGCTCCTTACTCACCACCTTCCAGGTTTCCTAGTCCCCTGTCTGTCCCCTTCTGCCTGGAACACTCTTGTTCAGCTACCTCAGCCTCACCCTTCAGGCCCCAGCATAAATGTCATCTCCTCACAATATTGTGATCACCCACCCTATCCTCATAGCTCTCAGCAAATCTCCAATTAGCTCATTTATTGTTTACTTGTCATTGTCTGTATTTCCTTCTAGAAAATCAAGTTTTTGAAATCGGGGTTAGTATTACAACATAGCATATTTGAATCACGCTCCAGGGGAGTGGCATAAATTTGAACTATGCAAAGCCCCTGAGGGGCCCTGCTGGCTTGTTTATAACTATATCCCTGGTACCTGATATAGTGTCTGGCTCCTAGTTGGTGCTCAATTAATATTTTTCAGTGAAGGAATGAACTAATGACTCTGGCTCTATGATTTCAAAAGTCTTGGGAGTCTTGGGCAACTTGCAATCTGACACTACCTCTATTCCGGTCTTAACAGATAGGTGTTTATCACATAGAAATTCAGAGAATACTGTTAAAGCATGATGAATAACATCTTTAATTATTAAAAATCAGTTTGGTTTTGTAATCATTTCAATTACCATTTGACTAAATTATATAAAAATTTTAAATATGGACATGGAAAAAATAAGAAAATAAGGTACCCAAAATCTCACCTTTCAGATGAATAATGCATTAAACATATCATTTACTACTTTGTTTTCTTGTACATTTTAAGATTTGTCTGTACCCTGTAGACATTTCTCAGAATGGAATTTCAGCTAATTTTATATCATATTCCCCAAATCAGGAAGTAAAGAACAATATTCTAATATCTGGCAATAATTGATGGAAACCTGGAGGACCATTTTGATGCTTTTAGATGATCTTTACTAGCCTATTGGAATAACGTCACTGAAAAGATTTATAATCCGTTGATCAACAAAACATGACACCTAGAATCCAGAATTCTGTTTGCATGTATCAGAAAAGTTTGATTACTAGGTCAGAAGTCTGAATCACTAGAGTTGAAAGTTAGTACACATGCTTCACACATTCATTTAGTATTTAATCAACAAATGCTAACTGAGCATCTACAGTGTCGGCAATGTTCTAGACCCTGGGCAACACAGCAGTCAAAGCTTGGTCTAATAGGAGGACAAGAGATAGAGAGTAGATGATAGGTAGGTAGAAGATAGATAGATACATACATACATATGTACATACATACATACATAGAAGATAGATGATTGATAGACAAATTGATGATAGACACATGTAATATGTTTGATGATGACAAATGCTTTGGAGAAAAACAGGCAGTAAAGGATGATGGAGAGGGTGCAATTTTAATTTTTCTTTGGGATTATCAAGGAAGGTCTCACTGAGAAGTAAAAGAAGTGAGAGAGCCAGACATAGAGATATCTGGGGGAAGAGTGTTCCAGGCAGAGGAAACACCTATTGCAAAGTTCTGAACTTTGAAAGTCTGATTGGTTTTAGAAAGAGTACAAGGTCAATACGTCTGGAGCTGAGTGAACAAGGGAGAAAGTAGTTGATTGTGTGCTCACAAAAGTGTCAGATTATTCAGGGCCTTAGAGGCTATTGTAAGGATTATGGATTTTACATTGAGTGGAAGAGAAAGCTATGGGAGGAACTGGGGCTTAAAGATGATATCATCTTGATTAATATTAAAAAGATCCCTCTAGCTTCTGCATGAAGAATAGACTGAGAGTGAAGGGCAAAAGGAGGAAAAAGAGTTAAGAGAGTATAGCAATATTCCAGGGTAAAAGAAAGACGTGAACCAGAATGAGAAAGTGCAGGTGGCAAGAAAGGTCAGTTTGAAATATATTTTGATGATAGAACTTGCACTTGGGGAGGATTTGGAGGTGAGGTCTGTATGGACCACGCCAAGGTCTTAGGCCTGAGCCTCTGGAACGGTGGAGCTGCCATTTACAGACAAGGAGAAGACCATGAGAGCAGGAGGTTTCAGGCGAATACTTCAACCATTCAAACAAAAAAGTTTTTTGTTTAAACAGCAAAAATGCTTGGGCCTTAGAAATGTCTGGGAAAAAATCATTTGGCTACATTAAAAGGGAGAAGGTTGAAAGAGTAAATGATGAATGAAGATAAGTGGGGAATTTAAATGCTGGTATGACTAATAAACAAGATACCTTGAGTCTGTTCTAATACTGGGTTTATGTCTTTCAAAAGGGTCTCTAGGCAACCATCAGAAGGATTTGACACTCCCTACCTGCCTTTGTAGAAAAACTTCTTAGAACTGATCAATTCACCAAGCAATAAAATGCAGTTCTACAAGCTTTAGAACATGTTCAGTAACAAGAAAGTAACTATTTTGCAGATGACATGATCCCATATCTGGGAAAACCCCATCGTCTCAGCCCAAAAGCTTCTTAAGCTGATAGGCAACTTCAACAAATCTCAGGATACAAAATCATCATGCAAAAATCACAAGTATTCCTATACACCAACAATAGACAAGCAGAGAGCCAAATCGTGAATGAACTCCCATTCACAACTGCTACAAAGAGAATAAAATACCTAAGAATACAGATAACAAGGGAAGTAAAGGACCTCTTCAAGGAGAACTACAAACCACCACTTAAATAAATCAGAGAGGACACAAACAAATGGAGAAATATTTCATGCTCATGAACAGAAAGAATCAATATCATGAAAATGGCCATACTGCCCAAAGTAATTTATAGATTTATTGCTATTCCCATTAAAGTACCACTGACATTCTTCACAGAATTAGAAAAAACTATTTTAAAATTTATATGGAACCAAAAATGAGCCCATATAGCCAAGACAGTCCTAAGCAAAAAGAACAAAGCTGGAGGCATCATGCTACTTGACTTAAAACTATACGACAATGTTACAGTAACCAAAACGGCATGGTACTGGTACAAAAACAGACACATAAACCAATAGAACAGAGTAGAGAACTCAGAAATAAGGCTGCTCACCTACAAGCATCTGATCTTCAAAAAAGCTCACAAAAGCAAACAATGGGGAAAGGACTCCCTACGTAATAAATGAGGCTGGAAGAGCTGGCTGTCCATATGCAGAAAATTGAAACTGGATTCCTTCCTTACACCTTATATAAAAATTACCTGAAGATGGATTAAAGACTTAAATGTAAAACCCAAAACTATAAAAACTCTAGAAGAAAACCTAGGCAATACCATTCAGGACATAGGCACAGGCAAAGATTTCATGATGAAAATGCCAAAAGCAATTGCAACAAAAGCAAAAATTGACAAATGGGATCTAATTAAACTAAAGAGCTGCACAGCAAAAGAAACTATCATCAGAGTGAACAGACAACCTAAAGCATGGCAGAAAATTTTTGCAATATATCCATTTCACAAAGGTCTAATATCCAGAGTCTACAAGAGAAATTAAACAAATTTACAAGAAAAAAAAACCCATTAAGAAGTGGGCAAAGGACATGAACAGACACTTTTCAAAAGAAGACATACATGTGGCCAACAAACGTGAGGAAAAAAAGCTGAACATCACTAATTATTAAAGAAATGCAAATCAAAACCACAATGAGATGCCATCTCACACCATGATCGGGAAGGGGAACATCACACACCGGGGCCTATCATGGGGAGGGGGGAGGGGGGAGGGATTGCATTGGGAGTTATACCTGATGTAAATGACGAGTTGATGGGTGCTGACGAGTTGATGGGTGCAGCACAGCAACATGGCACAAGTATACATATGTAACAAACCTGCACGTTATGCACATGTACCCTAGAACTTAAAGTATAATAATAAAAAAAAATAAATTTAAAAAAAAAAGAAAGAAAAGATGCTGGCGAGGCTGTAGAGAAATAACAACTCTTTTACACGGTTGTTAGGTATGTAAATTAGTTCAACCATTGAGGAAGACAGTGTGGTAATTCCTCAAAGACCTAGAATCAGAAATACCATTTGACTCAGCAATCCCGTTACTGGGTATATACCCAAAGGAATAGAAATCATTCTATTATAAAGATATATACACACGTATGTTCATTGCAGCACTATTCACAATAGCAAAGACATGGAATCAACTAAAATGCCCATCAATAATAGACTGAATAAAGAAAATGTGGTACATATTTACCATGGAATCCTATGCAGCCATAAAAAAGAACAAGACCATGTCCTTTGCAGGGACACGGATGGAGCTGGAAGCCATTATCCTCAGCAAACAAACGCAGGAACAGAAAACCAAATATTGCATGTTGTCACTTATAAGTGTGAGCTGAACAATGAAAACAGGGAGGGGAAGAACACGCACTGGGACCTTTCACTGGGGCTGGGGAGGGAGAGCATCAGGGAAAATAGCTATGCATGCTGGGCTTAATACCTAGGAGATAGGTTGACAGGTGCAGCAAACCACCATGGCACACATTCCTATGTCCTATGTAACAAACCTGCACATCCTGTACATGTATCTTGGAACTTAAAATAGTATTAAATTACTTTTTAAAAAACAAAGTAACTGCTAATTTTTCTCTGAAGGAATTTATTTTCTATTCTCATTAAATATTTCTCCAATACCTATAAAGATGGAAGGCAAGAGGACATGGAATTCTGCAGCAAATACTGACCTATTGTCCACTGATAACCATTAAGAGAAAATTAAGTTATATGTGAAATCCCCACAATGGGGCACAATAGAAGCCAATACTTTGGTGATTTTTTTTAAACAACCTTGTTTAATATACAATTATAAGGCAATCCTTCCGTTCACTCCTTATTTTTAAAAAAACAGTAAATAAGTCACTAGTTTAACAGGTACTTATTCATGCTATTTTTCTAAATGCATGAACAATTTCCATAAAGCATGAACCTCAGCTGAAGACATTACCAAGCTTTCAACTAATAACCTGCATCTACACTTGTTTTGGTCATGAAGGAGCCCTAGGATGAATCCCAAACTCTAATTGTCTCTTCTTCCAAGTTTCTTCTCATATAATTTCCATCAAAGGGACCTACAGATGTAATTACTGAGTAAGGCAAAAATTAATATAGCTGCTCACCAACAAGCATGCACTTTGCAATAAGCTACAGTTGAGATCACAGGAACCCATGAGATCAGTGGTCCTCAACTTCAGATGCACATTTGAATCTTGGGAGAGTTTTATTTAAACAAAAAAAACCACACCCATGCCCCAGATCCAATGCCAGAGATCTCTATTTGATTGGTCTGGAAAAGGGATGAGGATATTTTCTAAAGCTCCACATGATGATAATGTTCGCTCAGGACTGAAACCACCACATTAGAAAAAGCTATGAGCATAGTCAGCATTGCAAGGTATTCCAACACTAACAGAAAGAGAGTATTATAAATAACAATAATTGGTAATTCAATAGACACACTGGGCCAAATTCTCATGTGACAGAAAAATTCAGTGTGGGAATTTAAAAATTCAGGCAATGGATATATTTCAATTTTAAAAATATCACTTTTCTGTGGTAGTAGAATATCTATTCTTCGCACACCTCTCTCCAGAATCCTTTCAAATTAATTTGCTTTTAAATTTAATATAAACAGCCTGTGCTCTCTGCCAAATTCTTAAATATGTGCAAGAAGTCCATTGTGTCACAGAATGTCACCCAGCACCACTCCTAGTCTCAGTGGCCAGCTCATTCCACACATGGCTGGTGAAACAGGATAGGAGTTGGACTGTTCTTTCAGAAAACAGCAAACTCTCTGGGCAACCCGAGGTCTGCCATGGGGTGAAGGATTCAGCAATTCTGCCTTAGAAAGAAAGGTGAGCAGAGTTCCACATGGGTGTCTTGAAAATGGAATAATATTATGCAACAGCAATAATAATTTCTCTATAGCCCAAGCTCACCCACGGGACACTTTTTAGCCATGTTACACAACTGGTTGCTTTTAAACAGCCGTCCTCACTGTGCCTCCTTTTAAATTCCCTTTGAGTTAGATTTCTGAGCACTCACTATGCACATGCTTATTAAGTTCTGCAATAGATACAAAATATAATATTTGGGACTACCTTTAATTGCAGTTTTATTGAATCAGGGATGTTCACACAAAGGTTTTGACATCCAAGCACCAAATGAGCTACACAGACAAATGATGTTAGAGGCATTCAGAACGGGACCACCAGGGGCAGAAGTCATTAAATGAAAATTAAACCAGATCTTGAAATGTAGTTAGGATTTCAGTAGAAGAAGATAACCAGGCAGCTGGGATTACTATGAGCAAAAGCACTCTGGCAGGAGAGAGAATGCCTACAGGTCTGGGTGGTGGGGGAGGGCAACTATGCAGAGATGTAGTTCAAAGCTGGAGCAGCTCCCTGTGGAAATGACTCTCAAACAGGTGTGCTGCTGTCATATTTTATTAATGAGAAAAACATAGTTTGCTATACTGCGGAAAGCTATTGTTCCCTTAGTGACAGAATACAAGCTGAAAGAGTTGTACAAAGCAGGTCTAAAACTTGCTGTGACCAAGAGGGCAGGCCAGGTCTGCAGGAAAGATGGTGTCACTCTGCAACCTGAAAGGATGCTTCCTCTGAAGTACACAGGAGAGCACTACCCTGGCACCAGGCTCAACCTGTGTCACAATGCCAAAGAATGGCCAAGAAGAATGAAGGTGCCAAGCTGTGGCTGCTTTCCTGGGTGCTGTGAGACCAATCACTACTGCAACAGGGGTTGTGGGTAGTGATCGCTGGCTGGTTGTGTGTGATTCTGAGTCTTTTAATCCCTTCAGGCATGCAGATAAAAATTCTAATATTTCAAAGAAGGCCGTTAATATAAAAAAGAAAAAATTTGAGAATCTCCAGATAGGGGAGTTGAATTGTATTTTGTAAGCAATGGGAAGTCACTGATGGTTTTTTAACAGGAGAGTGACTTTATGGAAAAAACACAGCAGGAAGAATAATCTTGCAGTTAAGTGCAAACTGGAATGAAAAGAGAAGAGAGTGTACAAGCAAGAATAAAACTGATTTCCATTCCTCTACAGTTTTAATTTTGAAAAGTAGAAAAAAGTATATAATTTTCTACTTTACAAAAAAATTCCAATTTATTGTCTCCTACCTACAAAAAAAAAAAAGTAATGGAAGTAAAATCTAGTAAATACTACTCCAAAAGAAAGTGTTTATGTAGCATTGTTTCCTCTTTACATATGTTCCCTTTTTTCAACTTTGTAACATTTCAACTCTGTGGTTTTGATCAAACTGATCAATCTCTGTAATCCTCGGTTTCGTGATCTATAAAACGGAGAAAATGTGGTGCAATGCCACCTCATTGAGTCACTGTGAGGATTAAATGAGATAATGCATGTTAACTACCACTTCCTTTATAATATCTGAGGAGATTTTTGTTTGGATCTCCCTAGCTTCGGGCAAGAGAAATACTTCTTACAGTCTAACAGTAACTTAGAATATGCCCCAAATATGAAGTTACAACCCAATTTTATGTTATGCTATGGAAATCCTAAAAGATATTTCTAGGAAAACCTGAAGTCTAGCATGAGAAAGATAGAAAATTTAAAGAGCTAAGTGATTGGAAACTTACTTATGAAACCTGTAACTTAAAATCTCATAATTAAATGAGCCAATATGGTTCTGGATGTCTCTGCTCAGATCTTAGTCTCAGACCACCTATCTTCAACAGGAAGATGGTATCTGCCTGATATATTTTGTAAAATACCAACATTATCTATGAGGAGGGAAGCTGTCACAGGTTACAAAAACAGACCATGGCTGGAGGTGTTGCAAGACAAAGAATCACACACTCTTTTTACACTTTTGGTGTGACCCCAAAATCAAAAACCCAGAGTCAATTCATCAGAAATTCCCCCTCACTGAACACAGTGCTCATTTCTGCACAGACTACCTGTGGAGCAAGTTCAACAGCACTTGTATAGAGAACACCAGCAAGCACTTATCTGAAGCACTGGGGGTGCAAAAATGGAATAGAATGCATCCCTGCTCTTGAATGCTGGTGGGACACGGTATGCATGCTCTGTCAGAATTTATCATCTTCTCTCCCAACTCTGATTTCTTCACTGTGTTCCCATTTCTGTTTCTACACCATTACTCTACACCAATCACTCAGGCCAGCAGAGCAGGGAGGTGATTTTCGATTCCTCCCATTCCTTTCCTGATTTCTTATAGATGCCAAGTTCTACCATTCTCCTTCCACAATATCTCTAGTATCTTTCTCTCCCTGCCATGTGAGAATGTAGTAAGAAGACAGCCTCTGCAAGATGGAAAGAGGGCCTTCACTAGACACAGAGTTTGTTGGCACCTTGATCTTAGACTTCCCAGCCTCCGGAACTGTGAGAAATCAATGTCAATGTTTAAGCCACAGAATCTATGGTATTTTGTGATAGCAGCCCGAGCTGACCAAGACAGTGATAGACGCAGGCATACAGTACAGCCTCTCAGGACAGAGGAGGGTGGAGAAGGGCCAAGGCGTGAATCTGGAGGGGCAAACTGAAACAACCCAGTGCAGACAGCTCTTAAGAGAGAAGCAGAATTTGCAGTATGGCAGCAATCTGTGTTTCACAGACTGCCACAGTAAATAATCTATCCTGTGTTATTGTTTTGTGTGGAATTCTCAAGCAGCAAGAGAGAGTATTACCATGTAATCATTTCCCTTTATTTCAGTAATTTAAAGAGTGAAAACCTTGGAGCTTTTTCTCCTAGAGAGATCAGAGCATATTTGTGGGTCCAATAACACTTTTGCAAAATAGAAGAAACATGAACTGTATCTTTATATTATCCAGGCAGAAGAATGCATTCTAATAAGCAACAAAGTGAAAAACCCTACTGTGACTGGATTTATTTTTCCATAGAAATGCAGGAAATAGTCATGAATGTTTTACTAAAATGCTTCCTAATCGTAAATGTATATGCGTCTCTTCACAAGTCATGATTTTGAGCACTGCAACTCTCCAAGCCAGCAAAGAACTCTGTAAAATTGTCTTTAATCCCTCACAAATGACTCAGGAGTCCCACTGAGGCTTTATCACATATTATTTAGTAAATTCATGAATCTACAAACCAGGAGATGTGGAAAAACCATAGCAACCAGGGGCAAGATTGGAGAAGTTGGCCAGGGTTGAAGGACACTAGCAGGCACATACAGCCTTCCTGAGCTCTGAAGCCCTTCCCTCCCAGCCCACCCCACTTCACTTGACCTTGCCTCAGCCACACCTCTGCCTTCCTCAGACTCAGTATGGGAACTTGCAGCAGAATGGGCTTCAAGAGTTTAACTGCTCTAGTCCCCTGCTTTCAGATAAATTATTAACATTTTATACACGAGGAAAATAAGACCCTAAGACTTTTTAAGTGACTTGTCCAGAGTCACAGATTAATACATGGAAGAAGAATATGTAGGATGAACAAACCTAGACTCTCATGTATGACATGAGGACTATAGTTAAGAAAATTATATTGTATTTTTGTTAATAAGTAAATTTTAGCTTTTCTTGTTACAAAAAAAGTAATTATGTGAGATGATAGACATGTTAATTTGCTTTACAATAGTGACTATTTTACTATCTATATGTATCCCATAACATTGTGTTGTAAACCTCAAATATATACAATACAATTTATTAAAAACAAAAAAGAGAGAAGGAAAACTAAAGTCCTGATCTTCCTAGCACAATACTTTTACCAACTCCAATTTTTGCATGGTCTGGTTCTACAAATGAGATGAGGGAAAAGAGAACATAAATTCCCTATACATTTCTGATAGCAGTAAACATAGCAATTGAAAATAGCATGCTGGGACTGAAATTCATGTGTAAAATTACACTCACTGGTAAAAAAAATTTTCACATTATAGTAAATTTGCCCTTGAGAAAACATGATGAAATATTTCAGGTATTATTTTCTGTCAGCCTAGCCAACTAGACCCAGGGTACTTTTATTCTTTCCAAGTCCTCATTATTGCTAGAGAATTTGTTCATTTCTTTAATGATAAATATTGTAAGAATGCAAGAGCAGGTGTCCCTGAAATAACATTAATTAGGCAAACTGAAATCACATACACATAAAGAACAAGAACAAAAGTTCTCTATTTAGAGCTAATAAAAGTATGACTGGTATAAACCTTACTGTCACGTTGTCTTTGTCATTGTCACCATCATCATCCTTGTTATCATCTAATCGCAAAGCAATCTCACTAACGACAGAGAAAATTCTCAAATTATTTCATGGTCTCTAATGAGATTATCTTAACCCTATCCCTAGCTCTGCATGTCCTGTGATATCAAATGATGCTTGTAAAGGACCATCTCTGCTAGATAATTTTGGTATTTTCATTCTTTTCTGAAAATCAGTACAGATTACCCAGGCTTTGCACCCCCAGAGGATCTGAGTCAGTGATTTGGGATAGAGCCCAGCCATCGGTATGTTGTAAAAGCTCCCCAGGTGACTCTGATGAATCAAAACACAGATGCCTGGGCTGGGTCCCAGAATGACTGACTCAGAATCTCTGGGGTTCGAGGCCTGGGAGACATTCACTTCAAAAAACCTCCCCTGGGTGACTCAGATGCGTATCAGAGAGTGAGAAATGCTCTCCTCAATTGACAGGCGTAAATTTATCCACACCATCAGGAGGATACACTGGAGCTACAACCAGTATCAAATGAATATTTGAATACAGACTCCAGCCATGCCAATAGCTAACCTCCCATTGGCTTTCCAATTTGGATAAATGCTAAATTTGCTCATTAGGGTAGCTGTTGGCATATTTAAATATACCATGGAGACTGCAACTCTAGTGCATCGGTTGTGTTTGCATATATTCACAAATCACCTTTATGAAGACTAGCTTCACACAAAATAATTTTTAAAATGCACGTTAAACGAGAACAGAAACCAAGCAACAGCCTCAATTTGAGAAAACGTTTAATTTTACCATATGAATCTTTTTGTTCCCTCTCTTCATATGTTAAAAATAAATCTGAGGCTATTTACAAAACCTTGTGCTGAATTAAGTGAAACACAAATGAAACAACCCTCATTATTAAAAGTTTATAAATTAAAATAATAACAAAGGCTGACCCCAAACTCCACCTAAGATGAGAGCAACCTGACATTTCAAGAAGAAACACTTTCCCAGAGAACAAGTCACGAAGCATGACATCTCGAAACTCCAGAGTACGAAATGTCAACACCAAAAGGACTGAGTTGGTAAAAATTGAGAAAGAGTGGGTACTGAGAAGTAAAATCTGTTTCAAACAAAACAAACTAACTACTGCAAGATTTTGCACTTCACTGAATACAGCGCATCGGTGTGTTCATTTTTTTCTTTTTTTCTCTACAGATTCATTCCTTCTACTTTGTACAAGCCCTAACAGTAAGCTACAAAAATGTCATAAATTATAGAGTGCAAATAATGTAAAATCTTATGCTCACAAGGAGGTCCAAAGTGGTAATCATGCATTCCTCAGTTTTAAATACAAAGAAAAACATGCTTTTTGCATACAAAGTAAAATGATGACAATTGCAAAACATCTCAGTAGAACTGGTACCTAATTCTGTTGCCAATGAAGGGAGGTGAGATATTAGGACAGGTGTTAGAAAGGACAATGGTATAACTAAACTATCATTCAATTAATGGAAAGTCCCAGTATGATTAAAGAACAATGTTATTTTTAGATCAAATCCTTCCTGTCCAGCATGTCAGTATAAAAATTGCCTCTCAGAGAACCAAAATAGGCCGGGCGCGGTGGCTCATGCCTGTAATCATAACACTTTAGGAGGCTGAGGCAGGCGAATCACCTGAGGTCAGGAGTTCGAGACCAGCATGGCCAGCATGGCGAAACCCCATCTCTACTAAAAGTACGAAAGTTAGCTGGGTGTGGTGGTGCATGCCTTTAATCTCGTTACTCAGGAGGCTGAGGCAGGAGAATTGCTTGAACCCAGAAGGCAGAGATTGCGTAGGCCAAGATTGTGTCACTGCACTCCAGCCTGAGTAACAGAGGGAGACTCTGTCTCAAAAACAAAACAAAACAAACAAAACAGAACCAAATTAGAATGGTTGAAGTGTTAACAGACCAATACAGAAGTTGCCGTTTGCCACAGAAACTTGAAAATAGAACCAGTGTTATTCACTGTGCCCATGGGACAACCTGTACTTGAAGAAAAGGGCCCCTCCCATCTCCTTCAGATCCTATAATCATATTGTTCCTCCTCGCTAGACATCAACTCATTTAGAAGGACACAAAGTCCAAGTAGGTCCTATAGTATGTCTCCAATGAGTCCTTGCAGTTCACAAGCTGTGGTGAAGCCACGTTAATACAGCTATTCTCAACAATTGGAAGTCAGATAAAATAATGGATGGGAAATTGAGAAGTCAGTCATAATGGAAAAATTTGCATAAATCAACAGTTTCTAACTCTCCTACCCCCAAGATTTTCTCAACACTCCTAAAAAGCAATAAATGACTGATCTGCTTTTCACACCCTCTCCCTTCTTTTGCTCTTTCTCATTGTCAGCAGAACAATACTCTAAATATGACTGACAAGAAAAACAGGAGCAAAAGGTCTCTATAACATTTCTGTCATGTAATTATCTACTGAGGACTCAAGAGTTGGCTGGAGAGGAATGACCCCTGCCCAGTTTCTGCTGCTAGTATTAATTTGGAGTCCTGGAGGACAGGCTAAACTCAACATGCCTAAAACCGAATTTAGCACTGATCACCCAAGAACATCTCTCTCCCTCCAGGCTTGCCAGTCTGTCAAAGTGGTCATCATTCCACCATTAAAACCTAAGGGTTACCCTTGGCTCCTTCTTATTCTGGCATCAAGCCATGTCTAGTCTCCAAATGATTTCAGCTCTTTCAGAGTTCTCAAAATGTTCCTTTCTTTTCGTTTCCATTGTTTGGGCTGAGAGTTAAAGAATGCAGGAATTTTTGAAACAACACATTTGGGAAACATTCCAAGAAACAGAACAGTCTGCATCAAGATGCAGGTTGTGAGAGGATGGCACGCTAGGAACTGCCGGTGACCTGGTATTATTGCAGTCCAAAGTGGCAAGCAAGGAGGTGAGAAAGGCCTGTAGCAGGAAGGACCTTTGATTTCTCAATGAGAAGTTTGAATGTTTTTCAGCAGCCAGTGTTTTGCAGACTTCAGTAGTTTGACTAATGACTTATCATATACCACCCATATTATTCTTATTTACTTAATAGTTTTTCGGTGAACTCACTTATTGTTCCATATTAATCAATTTATTTAACATTGAAATTTTATTTATTTATTTATTTGAGAGGGAGTCTCACTCTGTCACCAGGCTGGAGTGCAGTGGTGCAATCTTGGCTCACTGCAACCTCCGACTACCTGGTTCAAGTGATTCTCCTGCCTCAGCCCCCTGAGTAGCTGGGACTACAGGCAAGCAACACCACACCCAGCTAATTTTTGTATTTTTAGTAGAGACGGGGTTTCACCATGTTGACCAGGAGGGTCTCGATCTCCTGACCTCATGATCCGCCTGCCTCGACCTCCCAAAGTGATGGGATTACATGTGTGAACCACTGCGCCGGCCTGAAATTTTATTTTAACTAAAACACTTCCTTATGAAAACTTTCAAATATATACAATAGAGAAAATAGTTTAATTAACCTACATGTACTCAGCACAGCAAATATCAGCCCATGACCAATCTTGTTTCCTTTGTACTCCCCTAAGCACCACCGCTACCTCCACCTCCATCAGCACACACACAAGCACACCCTTCCTAAATTACTTTAATCTGATCACAGACACTGTATCTTTCCATCTATATATAATTTGTAACTGTAAAGGATAATGACTGTAATGCCATCATCACACCTAAAAAAATTAATAATTCCTAAATATCATCTAACTTCCAGGACATTAAAATTTTACATCACTGCCATATATATAAAACTGAAATAATTTGCCATAAATTTTTAAAAGAAAATGTTATTAACATTATGGCATGATATGCTTGTAATTGGAACACTTAGCGTGAAGGCTGTTCTCCTTATTAAAAATTGAGATTAGAAAATGTTACACTGGTCTTCCACTTATACATCCTCATTGTCAAAAGGAGAAGGATTGAAAGGGAACTTAAAATGAATAAATTTCTCACTGTGTAATTTAAAATTATTGAACACCATGTCTGAGTACCACCTAAATCTTCTTGCGTTTAACCAGGAATATCTGTCCCACACTTCAAGGGACACTATTACAGGGAATCATCTAAGAATTCTGGGCTTGATGGAATTCCTAATTGCGAAGAACTGTTCTGGCAGCAGAAAGAACAGAAGGGAGCTATGATGGAGGAACAGACAGCCTCTTATTACGTCCCACAGCTTACTGAGTCACTTTCAAATTTCTTGAAAGTTTGTTTGGCTCAAATATGGTAGTTCTCCTAGTGCTCCAAAAGGGGAGCATACAGACTTGCATGCCTTTGACCAAGGATAGACCTCCTCCAATTGCAAAGACCACTCGCTTTGACCAATCTCACAGCTTCTGGGATAGGGACCACACGTGCATGTAGGAGAGGAAGGGGACTTAACTTAGACAACCCAGCTGAATAGAACCTTGCTATCAATGAGGTGATTGATGTCACATCCTGATGACCTTCACATATCATACCATCATTTTTTAACCATCCCTGTCACCAAGACACCCCCCAACTTCTCCAAAGCCAATCTTCCCTAGAAAGGGGCTTTTGTGCCAGGTTCCAGAGCCTTCTTCCTCGTAAGCACTCTTTTATGTGAGTAAATTGCCACATCTTCAAGAAATGCCAAAATAAGACTTTTTTCAGAATATAGCTCACCTCCCCTTCCCCAGTACATATACATTCAAATATCTTCTATGGCTCTCTTTTCATACAGAGAAAACACCACATCTTTGACATGCTTTTCTGTTTTATGGTTACCATCTTTTTGCCATATCTTGTATCTACAACTTGAATATGAGTCCCTGTGTTTTTACACTGATTCAGTGGTTAATCAGTTCTTCCTATAGGTAAAGTACTATGCCTAATGCCAGTGACACTAAAATGATGAAGACAAAAATTGATATCCTTAGCAACACAGAGGCCAGTGGAAAAATAAATGAATAAACAAAGAGAAACAAAGCAATGTTTCATAATAAAGGTTCTATGAGCTCAGGTGGAAAAAAAACTCACTCTTCCTGGGCAGGTTCTGGAAAAGTGAAAACAGAGGTGAGGCTTCAAGAGCAAATAGGAGATCCCCAAGAAGGCAAACAGGAAAGAAGGAGAATATATCCTACTTCTCAAAACCTAAAAATTCCCAAATCATAGCTTGTTCCCTAAACAAGCTATGTGCTCAAACTATCTTCTAGTCAGGGGCCAGCAATACATATGTCTGAGTTTCAACAAAAACTTTGTGATCAAAAACCCATGAGGGAGAAAGAAGGAGTCAAAAAAATATATAGAGTCAAATCATTTTTTCCCAAATCAACGCATCTTTACTGAGCTTTGCTATGTGAAATATAATTTAGTACTGTCTCTGCCTTTGAGGTCCAATGTTTGTTTAAATATAGTCTAGCTGAGGAGCTATATATATAAAAGCAAGGAAAGCTCAACAACAATAAAAGGCATGACAGTTCAGTCTCAAAATAGGAAAAAAGACACAAGTAGCACATGATTAAGTGCCAAATATCCCATGATCAAGTACCAACATAAATGCAACCATGAGAATTTTTTTTAAAGAATGATCACTTTACATTGTGGGCCAGGGAGATTATAGGTGTATATAGAGAGGTAAAGAATATTTGTAAAGCAAAAGGCAGGAAAACACAGAATTATTTCAAAGATTAGTAAATCAGTCTATATGGCTAGAATAGAGAATTCATATGAGAATGGCATGAATAAAAAATAGGTAGGGATCATATTTGAGGATGTCATATGTACTCACACACAAAAAGCAATAACCACTTGTTGAGCTCACATTGCCATACCAGTACCCATATGTCACCTGAATTCTCAGATAAGGACATGGGGGCTTAAGGAGGTTAAGTCATTTAATGTCAGTCTAGGGATATCTAGATGCAAAAGACAGATGTGGCCGCTGACCTCTGGGGCTTAAAATCTAGTATCCACAGAGTTAGAAAGTGAATTAGCTGAATTCAAACTCTGGATTCCAAAGCCCAGGTTCATTATTCACCAATATTTCTCTGTTCCTGTTCAGCACCAAGATAGGTCAAATGTTAGAAAACTCCACTCCCTCTTCACTTCATATCCTTCAGTTGCTCTTTATGTAACATTAATGGCAGTGATTCTTGACCCAGTCTGCATCAGAGTCACTTGTGGAGCTTTTTAAAAATGTACACACACATATACACTGTGGAATACTATGCAGCTGTAAAAAGGAATGAGTTCATGACCTTTGCAGAGACATAGATGGAGCTGGAAGCTGTTATACTCAGCAAACTCACACAGGAACAGAAAACCAAACACTGAATATTCTCGCTTATAAGTAGGAGTTGAATGATGAGAACATAAGGACACATGAGGGGTAGGAGTGATGGGGGAACAACATACACTGGGGCCTTTTCAGGGAGGCGGGGAGAGAGGGAAAGCATCAGAAAGAATAGCTAATGGAGGCTGGGCTTAATACATAGGTGAAGGACTGATCTGCGCAGCAAACCACCATGGTACATGTTTACCTATGTAACAAACCTGCACATCCTACACATGCAACCCTGAACTTTAAAAAAGTTGCAGAAAAAAATGTACATGCTCAGGACACAGCTCCAGGGACCTGAATTGGAGCCCAGGCATCTGTATTTTTTAACTATTCCACAGGAGATCCTGATGCACAGCCAGAGTTAAGAACTTGATCAACACTCTACAGCATGTCCAAAACATGCCCCAGACTTCTTACCTAAGACCTAAACAAAACATGCACACTTCATTCTAGTCTTCTACAAGCAATCCAGATGAGTGATATAATAATGACACTAATAATAATAACATTCATACTTTTTATTGAGTGCCTACTCTGTCCCCAGGCACTGTGCTTACTGTTTTTTACACATATTTTCTGTTTTAATTCTCGCAAAATCCAAGGAGGAGAGAACTTTTAATATTCATATTTTGAAAGTCATAAAGCTAGATAGAAGAGCTGGAATTCAAACTCAAGAGTACATTGATTCAAAATAAATGCTTTTCACAGCCACTCCACTACACTGCCTCCCAAAACAAAGGATAACTATCAATCCTCTGAATATTTGAGTGCCACCTAATGCCAGGCATTGTGCCCTCAGTCACATATAGCATAAACTAATACTCACAGACTTTAAAGTAATGGCATATTTACTTGAGTTCCAATAGATTAAATTTGTCATAGAGACTATATCAAGTAGCTGAAAATAGAATAAACAACAAGCTTTGTTATCCAGCAACTTAATAAGATAAAGATTTCACTATCAGAAAATTGGTTTTTCTGGAGAAGGAAAAAGTACAAGCTATACTTGTGGAAACACTCAAATGAGACTTCTAGGAAACGGGCTTTGACATTGATTCCCATGGGTCTAGGCTCTCAAAATGTTAGTACCTCTCATCCTCATTCATTTTAAAGAGCTAAAGGCTAACCATCAGACCATCTCATTATTAATTTCAAAACTGAAACCTTACAACTCATGATTGAAGACCACCTAATTAATTTTTGGTATCAATATTTCTCAATACACAGCTATATAACACCCAAATATCCCCCCCCAAATAATGAATGTTTTTAAAAGAGCAAATCACATGTTCCTTTCTTACCTATACATTTTAAGCTATGGTTATTAATGTTTTGAGGTCCATGAGTACCACTGAAAATCTAAAGAACCTTATGAAGCATCTCAGAAAAGTGCACATCAATTTATGCACATATTCTTAGATTAAGAATGTCTCATCTGATGCACTATTTTATTTATTCCTTTTTCATTTAATTTTTTAAAATGAGGGCTGACTCTTTCAGACACTGACAGTAGCAAGCCCCTTATCCCCATGGAGCTCATCTACAGTCTAGCAATCTTGTTTATGACTAGATTTTGCAATGGAGAATATGTAGAAAGCTGTATTATCAATTATCAGCAACATGTACACAATGAATGCCTAGCTGTACAGGGGATGGCTAATACCTGTTGGAACACCAGTTGGACACCAATTGGAACATAGTGCTAAGCAGGAGATCAAGGGACCTTTGAGCCCCAGGTGATGGGGGATGAGCCCACAGGGTGAGAAGGTTGTGATCTAGAAAATCTCATAGTAGGTAGTAGAGACTGGGCAAAAGGGGTTTGGATTCATCGGCAGGTCTCTAGTCCCTAAGAAGACCTAGGTTGGACATTAAGACAAAGCACCAGTCCCAGGGGTATGAACCAGAAAACTAAAACAAGGATTGTGGCAGTGGGTTAAGTGGAAATCCAACTTTTTCTTAGAAAGCCCAAACTACTCACTGACAGTAGAGTACAGAAAGAACTTGGTTAAATGGAAACAAGGACGACTCTGTACTTGGAATGGGCACACGATTAGAACCAGACCTTTGACGGGCTAGCAGGGTACTGAATCTGGGATCCACTGGCCTACTGCTCCTCAGTTTCACCCAATTCCAGTGCCCTAAAGGTAGGGAACTGGTGCCAGGGACTATGGTGAAGTGCAGATCTACAGGTGAAGGTCAAATGCTTAAATTCGGCAGTGGAGATTATAAATCTACAGAAACTACAAGCCAAGTAGATCATTACAAGGAGTAAACACATTGCACAAGATATCGCCCATGATCCTAAAAACTTGGTATACGACTCTACCCCCCCCAAAAAAAAAGGGAAAGCTAGAATAAAAAATTAGCTAAATACTTAAAATTTTATATCTGCTGAATGTCAGACATTGTGGTATTTGGAAATTAAACAATAGAAATTGTTGGAACACGAAGTTATCACTGTGTCACATCAGATGTTTGCAGTATAATGATCCCTTTTCTGATTAAAGCAAATTCTTCACAATAGGTAATTCTATGTACTGAATTGTTTTCTCATCCTTCTCTCTGTAACAGAAATGCCGGGCTGTATTCAGTTGATGCGGAGAGTGTGGGAAAGGATAGAAAAATAACCAAGTTTTTAAAAAGTAATAAATAGTAAACAAACAACATGGCTGATGGTTCATCTAGGCTGATGGTTCATCTACTAGAAAAAACTCACAAAATATTTTTTCCTTCACATTTTCAGTTCCCATCATATATCAGTTCATAGCAGTTAAGTGAGTTACATGAGGAAATTAGTTATTTCTCCCATGGAAGGGCACTCTGAAATGGGGCAGAGGGTCAAGCCAGCTAAACTTAAAGAGATACCCTCTTGCTGGAGTGCTGGAGATATTCTGTTTGCCTCTCCAGATCCACACCCCAACCTTCTCCATCCTACTCTGTGCCCTAGAAGATAAGCTATGGGTTCTTCAATTATGGGACACCTTGCTCTTTAAAGGATTTCCATGATGTTTGGCCACCCACCAGACATGGGAGGGAGAGAGGAGAATGTTGTGGTGATATCTATACTCTTGAAAGATCATAGCAAACCACAGACATCCACTGCTTAACACAGATGCTGTCAGGCTGCCCTCACTACACAGCCACCTCTCTCTCCATGTTTTGGGAATCCTCCCTTCTCTTGCACCCTTATAGCCTGCTACTACCAGCTCAAAGGATTGGAATTCTTTGTACTTCCCTACACCCTGCCCTCCTGTGATGGTTAATATTGAGTGTCAATTTAAATGGATTGAAGGATGCAAAGTATTGTTCCTGGGTGTATCTGTGAGGGTGATGCCAAAAGTGATTAACATTTGAGTCAGTGGGCTGGGAGAGGCAGACCCAGCCTCAATCTGGTGGGCACCATCTAATCAGCTGCCAGCATGGCTAGAAAAAAGCAGGCAGAAGAAGGTAGAAAGAGCAGACTTGCTGAGTCTTCCAGTCTTCATCTTCCTCCCATGCTGGATGCTTCCTGCCCTTGAACATCAGACTCCAAGTTCTTCAGCTTTTGGACTCTTGGACTTACACCAGTGATTTGCCAGGGGTTATTCAACCTTTGGCCACAGACTGAAGGCACTGTCTGCTTCCCTACTTTTAGGTTTTGGGACTCAGTCTGGCTTCCTTGCTCCTCAGCTTGCAGATGGCCTATTGTGGAATTTCACCTTGTGATCATGTGAGTCAATACTCCTTAATAAACTCCCTTTCATATATACACCTATCCTGTTAGTCCTGTCCCTCTAGAGAACCCTGACTAATATACCACCATTCCTGTAATTGCCCTGTTTGAGTTTGTATCTGTTTCCTGCCAGGATCCTGACTAAATATTGTCATTCCAGAGCCACCCCTCCATGGGCAGGCTATGGGGGTGATGAGGAATGAGGTGACCTTGATGGCAATTCTGTTTGGGCTGGTGGAGGAAAGTTTTAGTCCTAAGAGTGCTGAGAAGGAAGTCTTTCATTTCTACTTGACGAAGTACCCAAGGGACAGGGCCAGAGCTCCTCTCCCCTAAATCAGCTTGACAAGTTGGGAGTGTCTGGGTATTCTGAGGAACAAAAAGATAATCTCACCTAAACTACCATCAACTTTCCAAAACAGGGCAACCAAGAGAAAGTTCTAAAAGGCTGGAGAAGGGTTCTGAAGCATGGCTTATCCCCATTTGGACTTCTTCTTAATGTTTTTGAAACATTTATCTTAATTTTATAATAAAATAATTTAAACTGAAACTGTACTTCTATTCATCAGATGTTCAAAGTAATATGATGTTCCTGTAGCATACTCAAGATCCCCAAACAATTTTACTATCTCTGCAGGACATTATAACCCCCTGGTATCTTCTCTTCAATTCAGTTTTGTTTTTAATTTCCATCAAGTAGCCAGAGTCAAAAATATATAGAGAGACAGTCATCTTTGGGGCTTTTTAATAGCTCTTTACTGAGCTTTGTGCATGAACATGTACTCAGTACAGCAAATATCAGCCTGTGACCAATCTTGTTTCCCTTGTACTCCCCCAAGCAATTTATGTTCAATTTTTATTGAAGATAGGAATCGTAGGAAAAATTTATTTTGAAAGGTAAATGGTTACCTGCCCAGTAAGCATAAATACAAGAGATTTAAGATTTTTTAAAACCCACTGGTCTTATTAATGCCACATCTGAGGAATCTGGAAAGGCCCAGCTAACGTCAGAAATATCCAGAAATGTCAGGAATAAGCATGGGGGTGAAACCGAGGATGCTCAAACCCCATCTGGAATGAAGCATCACTGCAGTCACACTTGCATTGCCACATGATAGAGGTCTTAATCAAGGCTTATAGTGGTGTGAATAACATGGGGCAAGACTGTAAGACCAATAGGGTCGATGTTAAAGCAATGCTGGACTTCTGCTTTTGAAGAGAACATCAGCAACACCAGGGTCAGCATCCCAGTGATTTAAATCACAGCAAGAGAAATTTCCTTAAATATAAAAGAAGCACTGGCAGTAAGACTGAGTATGATTATAATTCCACAAATATTTTTCTTCTATACTGTGTCAGGCAAAATAACTCAAAATTACAGGCATCTCTACTTGGCCACAGGAGTAGACAACTTCCTCTCTTTCTGTCCCCACATAAGCTTATTTCTTTTTAACTTCCAAATGTAAGAAATAGAGAATTCATCTCAACACGAAAAGCTGCCTTTTATCAGCAAGATTTCCTCTGTCTGATCCGAAGAATAGCGGCTGAAGATACCCAGGTACCTTGAAGGAGTCAAGTTGGGATCAGGAGCGGGCATCCCCTTGTCCTGGCTCTTCACTGCCCTCTACCCTCTGTCCTTAGAAAACTGTAAGACTCCAGACACCAACTGGACCTTGGTTACTAGTAGAGGGGTCTCTCTATCTCTCTCCTCCCTCTATCTTTCTCTGGTCTCTCTCCCTTCCCCCACCCACCATGCACATACAAAATCTTAAGGCCATCTTGTTCAATCTCTCTTCTTTCTAAAAAGAGCCTTCAGACACAGCATCTGGTTGAAGTAAATTTCAGTCTTGCAGGGAGAAGGAAGTAAGCTCTTTATCAGATCTGCACATTGCAAGTTAAGGGCACCCTGCTGAAAACAAAGTGAAAGTTTATCATCATCCTCCAGAACTTCAGGAGGAGGAAAAACAACTGAGCCATGGGAGGATTTGAAATGTTATAATTTTGACTGCTTGTTACTCTCTCTAGTGGAATATGGATTTGGGCAGTAGACAGTTCTGGGGTCAGATCCTTGCCCTGACACCTGGGTGCTATGCCCTTGGGCAAGGTAACCTCTCTGAGTCTCAATTTTTTCATCTGTAGCATGGTAATAACACCCACTACCCAGAGTGGCTGTGAGTTATAATGGAATCATATATGCTATTAATTCATCAAGTCTAAAATGCATACTACTGTCAGAGAGAGCTTGTAACATTCTTCAGAATTTATATCCCGAATCCTTTGTGTGCTATGGCTTATTAGTCAAGCCCCAAACATTACTCTGCAAACAATTCAGGCTCACATTGGTTACAATCCCACTATGACTGTACACAGTGTCTATTTGGATATAATTTTCTATTGAAAGCCACAGGAAAGTGAATTCTGTTAAGTTTTAGCATAAGCTGAGATTCTCATTCCTGATTTTCTTCCCTAATAAGCTTGTATATGTCAGAAGTTGTGTGTACTGGGGTTTTACATGCATGATCTTTATATCAAGTGTAAATAGTTTTTTAAAAGATAGAACTCTGAACTCCAAGTATGTTATATGCTTTGCCACCATTTTCTATCCTTTATCAAGCAATCAAACTGGGTTGAGAGAGGTACCTAAGTCCAAAATCAAAGGGCATATCCCCTGCTCTTCTCACTTCTTTCCTGGGAGACAGCCCTAAGTCACACTAGGAGAGCCACCATGAAATTCTACACTCCCAGCAAATACAATCAGAAGGTAACAGACGTCAAATTGAGTAATAAGGCCATTGAAGACAGCTTTATTAAATACTGCACAAGGCACTGAGAGGGAATTAACATCTGGAATGGCCTTTTATTCTCCAATAAGCATAAGTGTGTCATCTCCTCTGAAACAGGTAAGAAAGGAAGGTGAAAAAAACACAAAGAGGTGACTTAGACCAAGGTAATCAGAGAATCTGCTTCAACTAAAATTCAACTGCATCATCATCAAATAAGGCCCCCCAAAATAAGAGTAAAAAACACTCTGATTTGGTTCAAACCATTCAGAATTTCTCCCTAGGATGAAGATCCCACCAATTCCAAACCTCTTTTTCCATTCCATGAGTCATAAACCCAGTGAGATTCCTTCCACAAGGATAAATTTCCAGGTTGCCTGACTGTTGGGCCAAGTGTGTTTCGTTAGCAGATCATTCAGTCCTGAAACAAACAAACAAACCAGGCGGCCTCCATAGGCCCCTGAATGAAATAACAGTTGTTTTTCCGAGATTCTAGCCCAAGTCACAGGACCATTTTCATTGCATTTTAGCATATAGTGCAAAATCATTGAAAACAAAATCAATTTTTGTTCCTGAGAGTCTTTAGTGAATTTTTCCCTGAAATTCACTCATATACACAATTTAAAGTTCATATCCACTACGAAGATACATGAGATCACATGCCAAGACTTTAGTAGCCAAGAATTTTTCTTGAATTAATATGGCTGATGGGAAATAAAACTTGGAAAATGTAAAATAAACTCATGAGTTATTAACAATGATGTTATCCCATGCTTTGAGAGCTCAGAAATGCATCAGAGTAAGATTAAATGTGTTAGGGGGTTTCAGAGAGTCAGTGAAAGTACATACCATAGGCCCCGGCCTACACCCTCCTCAATCTCCAAACAGACTCTTGCAACAGAGAAGGGAGTATATGGATACCCAGCTTGTTCTAGGAAAGGGACAGATTATTCATAGTCAGTGCTACTCAAAGTGCACTCTCCAGTTAGTCCTGGCCATGAACTGTTACCAGTCCATGACAAATATAGAAATTGAGAGTAATCACTGAGAAATGTTTATAGTAAGTTGACACTACTATAATATTTCAGTGCATAATTATGTTTTCTACTATTTCATTTTTGTTAATTTTGCCAGAGTTTTGGAAATGTAAAAACATAAACTGGCTAGATAAAGAACCAGAGAGTTTGAAATATGCTGCCCTAGATCCCTCTTCATAGTTTTGGCTGCTCTTTGGGATCTCCTGGGAGCTTGAAAAAGTACTGATGCCTGGGTTTCAATCCCAGCGAGTCTGTTTTAACTGGTATGGAATGCAAGCTGTGCCTTGGGATTTCTTTCACTCCCAGATGTTTCTAATAAGCAGCAACTTGAGAACCACTTTTCTTATATTGGTAAGGGATAACAGAAGGCATTTAGGGGCTAGTAAACTGGAAACACACACAAAAGTAATGCTTTATCTTCTGTTACTTTGAAAATTCTTTATCTTCTGTTACTTTGAAAATTTGAAAAATATTTTCTTACTTCAAATTAAGTTATAATTCAGTGTTTCATTATAAACAAAGGTAAAATGGGCCAGGATACCATGGTATCCTACAATATAAGGTCATGTAAGGTATAATTTTTAGTGTAAATGTTTTATTACAATATAACATACATACATAAAAGTACATAAATCTCATGTGTACAGCTCGATGACATTTTCATAAACACATCAATGTAACCAACAGATCAAGAAACAGATAATGCACCATATTATTTTCCCCCACCATATTATTTTCCCTCAGCTTCCCACTGAGAGGAAATAAAAATAATGTACTCTGCCACTATGAATATGCCATTTATCTTAGTTTACAGTAAATGTAGTAAAAGTTGGAAGATTCTGAATAACAAAAACAGAAAGTGCAATGATTCTTTCTGAAAGATGACATATTGAATGCAAACATCTGTATTTGCTCATTCAGGAAGTTTCACTAAAATAACAATGAATGTGTTTTAATGGCATAAATCCATAAAAATGCAAGAATCAGGAAAGAAGATAATTATAAAATTTTAGGAGCTAGGAAGTAGTAAATGACTTGTCAGTCCTGAGAAAACTGAAACCTAAATTGAGGGTAGAGTAAACGGGAATTACTTTAATTTACCATGCAGAATTTCTCCAAGCATTGGAAATTGTGACACCAGTTACTACTGTAAATTAGGCTAAAATCAGCAGTCTTGCTTAAGCCTGTTTAAGGAATATCATGGCTTCTTAATCCCCACTCTCATTCAGCATTTGACTATACCTCCCCTCACCCTGGCAAAGGGCAGAGGTTTATTCTCCGAAGATGCTCAAACAAAACTCTACAGAGACACCAGGCATGGTTGAAGACTGAGGTGCTATACAAAAATCATGGAAGAATTGAGTGAATCTGTATACACTGCTCACTGGGGCTCCCAGGCTTCTTTCCTACTTGACTCTCAGAATGCTGCTGGTAAGCCAGGAGATTCAAAAATCCTTCTATGAGCCAAGGGAGCAGATCTTAAGAAAACGATATTGGGGTTCCCAAGGAAAACGTCCAGCTGTTTAACAGTAGGGTCATAACAGACAAGCTCTGTTGGGAGATGATTCTCCATGAGACTTTCTTGCATTTCTACATATCATGTGCAGGCACCAACAGTTTTTTGTTCTGAACTATCTCTTCAAGAGCCTATATAAGCAACAGGTTTAAAGGGTAGAAATAAAGTTTCCCTCATAAAACAGAAGGCAGGTTTGTTTGCTAACATCTCTCTCTGGGGGAAGCATTGGGTAGGTTTGTTTGTAGGCCATTATAAATGATTGGCATTTTCTAAGCTCGGGATTCCTCGACTGTGATACAAACCTACTACACATACCGAGGATCCACCTTGGTTACTTCATATTGTCCCTGTGGAACTTGGGGAGCATGGGAACCAACATAAACATGAAATTCATGCTGCCTGCTGGAGTGTGAGTAATAAAGTCCTTTGAATCTGACCCAAGAGTCTCATGTCTTTTGCCAGCATCTGTGAAACTGTAGCATGCTAACTGGATAATTTGAAAGTGGTATATAATGCCAGACCCTTCATAGTTCTTGACCACTTCAGCCATTCTCACAGATTATCAACTGTTTTTGAGTCATTCACTCTAGAATATAAGCACATAAACAAGAATCACAACATATCCAGGAATACTGACTAACAATTTTGTTGTTGTTGCCCAGGCTGGAGTGCAGTGGCATGATCTTGGCTCACTGCAACCTCCGCCTCCCGGGTTCAAGAGATCTTCCTGCCTCAGCCCCCCAGTAGCTGGGATTACAGCCATGCGCCACCATGCCCAGCTAATTTTTTTATTTTTAGTAGAGATGGGGTTTCGCCATGTTGGCCAGGCTGGTCTCATACTTCTGACCTCAGGTTATCCACCTGCCTCAGCCTCCCAAAGTGCTGGGATTACAGGCATGAGCCACCAAGCCCAGCCCACAAATTTTTTTTTTAAATTTTAAAACAACTTGGAGGAAACAGACCACTCAGGAGAAGAAAACTTTTTAAAATACAGTATTAAAATCCTTAAGGAGATAAGAGAAGATATTCTATCCATAAAACAAGAATAAGATGCTATATTTTTAAGAGAAATATTCAGAAAACAAAAGAGTTATTAAAACTTTAATAAAATTGGAAGTAAAAAACTTAGAGAAGAGTTTAAAAATAAAGTACAACATATAGACAAAGGGATGGAAAACAGGAGAGGAAAGGTTAGAACCTACTTCATTACAGCATTAGCCATTACATCAGAAACTATACCTCTCAAATTCATATTGCTTAAGCCAATATAAGCTGAGGTTTCTTTACTTTCTAACTAACTGTCACATTCTAACTGACTGTCAAGCAAAAGAATACACACACACACCCCTGCGGAAACTTTGGAAACCAGTACGTCTTGGTAAAGTATACACTGGTTTGTAGTCTGGAGCCACTGATAAAGATGGCAGCAGTGCCTTTATCAAATAAAATTATCTCCCCAAACCTGCCCAGTTGTCATAATTTGGATGCAAATATTGAAGATACCAGTCACTATGCTATTTCCCCTCAGCAAACAACTGGATATCTCACAATATTTCTAACTCCTGACTTTCTGTATGTGTATATGAATGTCATTGAAAAAGAAAATCTATTCTGTAAGCCTTTTAGGACACATGAAAAGTTGCAATGCCAAGCAAAACTGTACTTGGGGAGAAAAGTAGGTTGTGCTGCTTTGGAAATGAAAGTAGTTTTGCACATTAATATGACTTGCTGCCTTACACATCAGCATGTAGTGGCACCTGAAATATTGTCAATAATCCTACAGGAAACCTATTCTACTGTCTTGAAAGTAAAAGTCGACTCCATCAGAGCCAGGGTCAAAATTATCACCTCCTCAAGAATTTCATTTTTAATCAAGAAAACGTAGAGTTCTCCTTGACTACCTAGAAGCTGCTTTGCTTCTGGAAACCATGACTGAAATCTTTAAATGGCATTTGGGAACACATTTGTATCACCTTTGAGAAAAAAAGGAAGCCCATTCATAGAACAATTCAGTAAGGAGAAACTCATTCATAGCTTTTCTTACTTTATGGATATAACATGATACTTTTTTTTCATTCAAAGCTTTACAGTCAGCATTATAATGCAGCTGGAAACCACAAGTTATTTGGGAAACACAGTTTCTCAGGAAACTAAGGATCCAGAGGGACAGTGTGTCATAAAATGTCTTCTCTGTAGATCAACAATCCAAGGGTACCTAGATATACTGCAGGATATGTTTGAAGGACAATTCTGCTTGGATGAGCTTAACATTGAAACGGAGTCATCATTCTTTTCTTGTAGACAAAGACCACATGGATGGTTTTTGAGGCCTCGTCTCAAAGATGATCTCATTGACTTGAATACTGATGAAATGATGTGACATTAATTCAACTTGCAGGATCAGGAAATCTGGTGTTTCTTGAAACATGTCCACCCTCTTCCTGCAAAAAAAGCTAGCAGATCTCTAATTTCATTTGCTATCTCATATCCTTGTGAGTCAACATTTTTAGAAGGTGTTAAGACTTCCAACACATTGAAGTAAACTGGGTGTCAAAGATGAGCTGCACGTTGTCATGCCTAAGATCACTGCAAAATTTTAGCTTTTTATTAGTCCAACAACAAGAGCTGTCTCTCTAAAATTTACTTTTGAATAAAACTAAAGTTCACTTTTATTTTAACACATTTAAATTATTTCCATCTTCTAGATATTACCATTAAATTTTGCATACATTATTATGAAATGAAAAAATAGATAAAACTCAGTGGAATTATTTTATAGCCTGTATTTGTGAAGTAAATTTCCAATGTAATAAACTGCATGAAAATGTTTGGTGCATATGTGCATTTGGGGGATAGGTGAGTAGTTCATAGATCAGATTTTCAAAGATTTTTATATCTCCAACATGTTAAACATAGAAATGCTAGAAACCACTGTTATACACTGTAAAACAATCTCTAAACTAGTATGCAATTATGATGTCAAGTCAAACATCAATTTAATCCTTAGTCACCTTGAAAACTAGCAGTTAAATTTTCAAATCTGATCCGATCCAAGCCCTAAAATGTGTGCCACTAAGTTCCTATAAAATTGAACTTTTCAAGTTTAATGCATTAAAAGCCTACCTGAGAGACATGACAAGTAAATGCAATCTGGTACTCTGGATTGAGTCTTAGAACAGAATGAGAACCCTAATGGAAAAACTGGTGAAATCCAAATAAAATCTAGAGTTTAATTAATTATAATGCACCAGTGTTGGTTTCTTCACTTTTGACAAATGTACCATGCTAATGAAAAGTGTTAACTGAGTGAGGAAGCTGAGTGAGGGGTTACAGGAACTCTCTGTATTATCACTGCAACTTTTCTGAAAAATTTAAAAAATTCCAAATAAAAATGTTATCTTGGAAAAAAGTCTATTTGACATTTTCAACAGGGCTTAATCATTCATCCAGCCAATTTTATGGAGTGCCCGGGCACTGTTCTTTGTGCTGGTCATACAGTGCTGAACAAAATAGATCCATCCCTACTTATTCTTAGGGATGTAAAAATCTAATGGGCAGAAAAGCATTAAACAGTCACAAAAGTGAACATAAATTGCACTAGCTGCTTGTGGTAAGTGCTATAAAGAAAAAGTACATGAGATGATAGAGGCGCAAAGCTGGAAAGGGCTCTCAGAGGTGGTGGCACTTAATATGAGACCTGAGGAATGTTGAGGGGCCGGACAGGTCACACCACCAGGAAGACGGGAGAGTTTGTTCATCATCTTAGACAAATGAAAGAGCCTGGAACAGGAACCAGTAAAACCAAAACATAATAAGGTCATGAAAGAGTGGTGGCAGCTAAAGAACCAGACCTTGTAAGATCTTGTAAGCTGCGTTCAGAGTTTTATAGTTTTCCAAAGAGATACAGGAGGCCACTAACGACTTTAACCAGAGGAATGGCATGATCCAATGAATGCTTCTGAAAGATTATCATGGTTGCTACACAGATGTGGACTAGAAAAGAACAAGACAAGCAGCTCCAGCTTCAAGCACTCACAATTTTCAAAAAGTTCTCAACTTCTAAGCACCTTTGTTCTAAAAAGTCTGTGGGAATAATAATGTCACTTTAGATGCAGTACTGCTTCTTCAGACCCTGTCACCATAACTCCAGCAGGGAAGCTGGTGCCTCCGTAGCCTCCAGCCCACTGGATTTGGATCTGTCCTCTAGAATGCCTATAACTGAACATGGGTTTCAACAAAAACACAAAATAGATACCAAAGGCACATGACTTGGAGTTTAGTAAGATATTAGCAGGAAAAACCTTCAGGCTCTAATGCCCTTAGGGATCTCTGCTTCACAAGGCATAAAGAATTCTTATTATGTCTGGTTTTCAGTACCATGAAACCATTACTGACACCTCACTAGTGCCATCTTGGCATTAGCCTAGGTCTAAATAGAACAAATCTCAGACTGCAGGATAGTGTAATGTTCCAACTGTTTAAATATACCATGTTAAATGTCATCCTCAATTACTGTACATTGAATCTGACAGACCTGGTGTATTGCCCTATCTGACCTAGAAAAAGAACTATGTCTTCCAAACCTGATGTAACCAGTGGCACGTCAATGAAGCTTAACAAGTAGTCGGCAGTGCTAGATGGGCACTCTTAAACAGAATTCTCAAGGACTTATACTCTAAACAGACACATGGATTTTCTGTTTCTAGGATTACACAGTATCTATAAGTTCATTAAATATTATCTAGATTCACTCTAAGGGCTCTCAGAACCAGAAGAAAGAAAAGATGGAATCTTGATTGAGGCCTATAATTTGATATAAAAAATGCAATATTCTGTGAACCAAATAGCTATTAAGTTAACTGTCCAACCAATTGCTCTGTTTATCTAAACTATCATCTCTTCCCTCATACAGCCAATAGGGTTACAGGAGAGGGCCTCCGGCAGCCATGATTGGGAAACTTGACCCTGCCCCAAACCACCACCATCAATAGGGTCAAGAGTGTGCATGTGACATAAATTGGGCCAAAATGTCTCTTTCCCCAGGAATCTGGATTTAGAAGTAAGAGATTCTCGCTCAATCTGTCTGCTCTCTTGAATAGAGGACATGTAAACACTGGAACTGCTGGCAGTAGCTATTTTTGACCATTGGGACAAGGAAATAGAGAAAGTCAGCCTGAAGCAAGAGACTAGAATGGGGAGCATGTGCCAGAGAAAAAGAGATGAAAGACAGAGGAAGAAGGCTTCCTGTTTTCCCCACAGCCCTCCAGGACCTGATTTCAGCCTACACCATCTTATCCCTCCCCTTCAAACCCGTGAGAGACTCCTCGGTGTCTTTTCAACAGCTCCCATTTTGCTTAAGCCAGTTCAAGTGGAGTCTCGTGACTAGAAACCAAACAAACCATCACTAATACTCCACATCTTTCCATTTTACTTAGTCTCAAATGGCATAGAACCAGCTTGCCAAATTCTGTAAGCCAAGATCTTTGAAAGGAGAATCCAATTCCAGCCTCTCAAAGCAGATAAATGAAAATAAATGAAAAATGCTTATCCTGAAATGTTAGGTGGGAAAAAAAGCAGGACACAAAATTGTATTATAACTAAGCTACAGTTTATATTTCTCAATAAATCAAGAAGTGAAGTCCTGTATGCCTTAGGAAAGCTGGAAAGGAATAAACCAAAATAATAGTACTTGTGTTAGGGTAACAAGATCATTTCCATTTTTCTTTATATTTCTCTGTGTCTTGAAGTAGTTAAATGCTTTATACTTTTAAAAAAGTATAACTCCAAAAACTATGTAGAAACATGTAAATATGTTTGTAACATAATGATATATTTTTCAAAGAAGAACATAAAATAGGCTGTCTGTTACATTTGTGGCTACATACATAGTGAAAAAAGAACTGTCTCTTTAACACTCCATGTATGAAAGAAACAATGCTACTTCCAATGGACTATTCCCAAATTAACCCTTAGCCTTCAGTTCCTCCCCACCTGTTTGTCCTCACTGTCCCATCTTTACCCCATCCCACCCAAGCTATCCATGTTCAGCTGAGATTCCACCTTTCCCTGCTACCTCTTTCCCAACTTCACCCTACTTTGGTGCCTGAGTACCTGCATGCATCTGCAGACATGTAGACCCATTCTGTCACTCACTGGCTGTCAATTTGCCTCATCTCTTTTGGTTCAGCCCATTTGGAATCACCTCATCACAGATGGCCTGCAGTCCATTTTAAATAAGCTATCCCAAGAGGCAATCCAGGTAGAACCACCCCTTTCTGTTTTAGCACCAGACAAGCCAGAAATTGGTAAAGAGTAGAAAGTAACAACCAAAAATAAAAGCCATTGTGAACTTGGACAATTTATTCTTGTGTTTAAATTGCTGTAGCATAATTTTTAATAACAACAATTTAAAATACAATTATGGGTATGACCAGAAAATGACTTACCATTTACTTACAAGCAAAAAGTGAGCATGGTTCTTTGAAGTCACAAAACTGATTCTGTTCATTTCCTCGTAATTATAATAGCTTCCATACATTGAACTGGATGTTGTTCCAGACACTCAATAAATATTATCTTACATAATCATCCCAACTACCTGTGAGGCAACTATTATCATTCCCATTTTACAGGAACAAAACTGTTGATCTGAGAGGAGGTTAAAGAAACTATCATCAGAGTAAACAGGCAACTGACAGCATGGGAGAAAATTTTTGCAATCTATCCACATGACAAAGGGCTAATATCCAGAATCTACAAAGAACTTAAACAAATTTACAAGAAAAAACAAACAACCCCATCAAAAAGTGGGCAAAGGATATGAACAGACACTTCTCAAAAGAAGACATTTATGCAGCCAACAAACATATGAAAAAATGCTCACCATCACTGGTCATCAGAGAAATGCAAATCAAAACCACAATGAGATACCATTTCACACCAGTTAGAATGGCAATCATTAAAAAGTCAGGAAACAACGGATGCTGGAGAGGATGTGGAGAAATAGGAATGCTTTCACACTGTTGGTGGGAGTGTAAATTAGTTCAACCATTGTGGAAGACAGTGTGGCGATTCCTCAAGGATCTAGAACTAGAAATACCATTTAACCTAGCAATCCCATTGTTGGATATATACCCAAAGGATTATAAGTAATTCTGCTATAAAGACACAAGCACATGTATGTTTATTGCAGCACTACTTACATTAGCAAAGACTTGGAACCAACCCAAATGAAAATGTGGCACATATACACCATGGAATACTATGCAGCCATCAAAAAGGATGAGTTCATGTCCTTTGCAGGGACATGGATGAAGCTGGAAACTATCATTCTCAGCAAACTATCACAAGAACAGAAAACCAAACACCACATGTTCTCACTCATAAGTGAGAGTTGAACAATGAGAACACATGGACACAGAGCAGGGAACATCACACCCCAGGGACTGTCAGGGGGTGGGGGGCTAGGGGAGGGATAGCATTAGGAGAAATACCTAATGTAGGTAATGGGTTGATGGGTGCAGCAAACCACCATGGCACATGTATAGCTATGTAACAAAATTGCACATTCTGCACATGTACCCCAGAACTTAAAGTATATTTTTAAAAATGGCTAGCAAGTAGCATAGCAGGAGTATAGACCTAGGTCTTTCTATTGCCAAAGTTTGTGGTCTTTGCATTAGAACTTGTAGCCACAAACCAGGTCTTAGATAGGTTTTCAAAATAAAGTACATCTAAAATGTAATGTTAAATCCAAGTATTAGCTAGTGGAAGTAGTATTTTGCATTACAAACATCCAGTTTATATGTAAATTTATATTTTAAATACAAAATACACATCAGAATAAACACTGTAAAAACTACCACACTATCTAACATCAATAGCATATACAATAATATTTAGTATTAACATAGATCTTATATGTTCTAATTTAAAACTGTATTACAAAATACTTCTCAAAACCACATATTAATAGTACTTATTTGTTACTGTTTACAAAACACTTCCTCTCATACATAAAGAAGCACAAATCTTACTCTCAGGATATAAACAGAAAGTGAACAAGGAAAGATATTTATTGCATTTATTTCACTAGTAATAGAGAATTTCATAACTTCTTCCAGTTAAAGTGAATAAGAGTTATACAGTATTAATATTGTACCAGGAAGATCAATACTAACAACTTCAAAAGAAGAAAGAGGAGAAATCACATTTTCTTTCTTATGATTTAGTAACTTTATTCTACTCTGTGGTTTTTTAAAAATTGCCTTTCCCTTGGCCAGGCACCGTGGCTCATGACTGCTATCCCAGCACTTTGGGAGGCCGAGGCAGGTGGATCACCTGAGGTCAGGAGTTTGAGACCAGCCTGGCCAATATGGTGAAACCCTGTCTCTACTAAAAAATACCAAAAAAATAGCTGGGCATTGTGGTGCATGCCTGTAATCCCAGTTACTCGGGAGGTGGAGACAGGAGAATCACTTGAACCCAGGAGGCAGAAGTTGCAGTGAGCCAAGATCATGCCATTGAACTCCAGACTGGGCAATACAGCAAGAGTTCATCTCAAAAAAAAAAAAAAAAAAAAATGCCTTTTCCCCCATTGCAGCACAGAAAATCTTAAGAAGGAAGTAAGGACGCAGAAATGCAGAAGCTACAACCAGGCAGGTAAAATGATCATAAAACACCATTTAGTGTATTCTCATTCTTTAAAGTACATTTATTTGATTCACTCATTGCTGGTAATTTTTTTCTTTTTCTCTAATCACTACTACCATCATGTACTCTTTCTTTTTCTGTGTGAAAATAATTAGCTCTCTAATTTCTTCAAATGGAACTAAATATTTCATTCGTTAGCACAATAAACTTTATTGAGCAACAGAATATACTACTTTGCCTAAGATAAAATAAATAAAGATAAATCCCCGGCTCTCCCCAAGCTCTATGGGTGAGATAGTTTTGTGCAAAGCAAAAAGCCCAAAATAGTGTGTTAAATGCTGGAGCAGAGGTGAATACAC
Organism: Chlorocebus sabaeus; assembly: GCF_047675955.1. Taxonomy (NCBI): domain Eukaryota; kingdom Metazoa; phylum Chordata; class Mammalia; order Primates; family Cercopithecidae; genus Chlorocebus; species Chlorocebus sabaeus. The sequence continues at coordinate 34,268,952 of NC_132927.1, forward strand.
AGCATTACAGGAGCACAGAGGGAGGATTAGCCAGCCTGGGGCATTTGGGAAGCTTTACAGAGGACAGCACATTTAAACTGCACTTCTGAAGATAAATAGGAGCTTTCTGCAGGGTGATGAAGGAGACAGAGAGGGAGCACTGGGGCCAAAGTGCAATAAAGCACTGAGAAGCAAAAGAGCATGGGCACAATAATGTCATTAAAACAATGAGCTGCATGATGAGAGTATGACCACAGTGTCAGAGTGTGCGAAGATCCTATGGGATATAAGATCAAAAAGAAAAGGTGGGCCAATGCAGTAGCTCACACCTGTCATCCCAGTGCTTTGGGAGGCCGAGGTGGGAGGATCACTTGAAGCCAGGAGTTTGAGACCAGCCTGGGCAACCTAGCAAAACCTGATCTCTACAAAAAATAATAATTAATTAATTAATTAGCTGAGTGTGATGGTGCCCACCTGTAGTCCTACTCAGGAGGCTGAGGTGGGAGGATGGCTTGGGCCCAGGAGTTTGAGGCTGCAGTAAGCTATAATTGCACCACTGCACTACCAGCCTGGGTAACAGAGTAAGACCCTATCTCTTAAAAAGGAAGGGGGCTTGGGGACAGAAAGAGAAAGAAAGAGAGCGAGAGAGAGAGAGAGAGCAAGAGAAATGAAAGAAAAAGTTGGACTAAAAATAAACTAGTGATACTTCACCAACTAGTGATTGGTGAAGTAGATTAAAGTGCTTGCATATGTGGAAGACTACATGCATACACGAAAATTTAAGTTATTACAAACAATATAGACCAACGAGATAAATGTTCAGTACAAAATAAAAGCCACTTGCTGTGTCCATGGGCATAAAAAAGACTGAAAGGATATATACGAAAATGTTAACACTAATACCTCTGGTAGTGGAATTATGAGTAATTTTGTTTTAATCTCTCGTTGCTCTCTGCCTTCCAGATTTTCTGCATTAAGCATATATTAGGCAATTAGAGGATTGTGGTGTAAGGGGGAGAAATGTGTGCTAAAATAGAACAATATAAGCTGGGTTCAGATTGTGGCATGCTAAGTAATTTGAACTTCATTCCACAGAAAGTGAAAAATTACTTCACATATTTGATCAGGGGTGTGAGATGAACAGATCTGCACTGTGGAGAAGTAAATATTTTTAAGGTGTGTATGCTGGATTGGAAGGACTTGAGGCTGGGCAAAAGATGTGATGGAAGAAGGCAGTGACTGCAGGACTGGAAAGCACATTATCTGGGGTAGAACGTATAGGATTCATTAACTGATTATAGGGCAAGGCGAAAGGGCAGAAGTTGAGGATAATTCGAAGTTTCTGGCTTGGGCAATTGGTTGGATATAGACATTAGAAGCTGAAATGTATAATAAGGAGGAAAAGGCACATTTTAAGGACAGAATGATGATTTTGGTTTTATGTGTGACATGCCTGGAGGACATTCAGGTAGAATATGCCAAGGAATTTTGAAATATGGGTGTGGGTTCAGAAAAAGTGGACCTAGAAATACAGATACACCAAAGATGGTAATGCCGTGGGATTAAAGGAGCTCACTCAGGGAAAGCAGACAGTGAGAGGACACAGCTGAAGCTAGAACCTTGGGAAATGCTAAGTCATAGCAGTCGCCCAAGCACCCAGAGAACCAAGAAAGCCAGAAGTGGGTAGAGTTCTTTCTGAAGTAGGGATGATACCAGAGCTGGTGTTAAAGTAAAAGAGAAAATATTTACTACAAATTGCAGCTCCCAATAGACAACGATCATAGAAACTGATCACTAATGGGGGATAGAAAAAACAAAAGGCCAACAGGTACAAAGGCACAGAACAAAGAGAGGCAACTGTTTACCAAAGGTAGGTGAAGACAGGTGAAGTAAATGTACTCCTTTACTGATACCTTTCCAGGGAAGGTGGGACTGTTTTGAAAGCTGTCAAAGCTGACCTACTGCATGACTGTTCTAAAACAGTGATTTCAACTCTCTTTTTCACAAACAAAAAAACCAATGTCCACAGAGTGGTGTCCCAGGTCTCAGAGCCAGTTGTTGGCAGGTTTAAGGATATGATCAATTTCCAAACCATTAGAGTTTAATTCAACCATACATCAACACATTGTTTCCCTATACAAACACACAAAAAAGAATACTCACCCCAAAAATATCAATAATGGAATACAATAAAACATGAATGAATTTATCCTTTTATTTGACTTATGGAAATGAATTAAATTTCTTACAGTATACAACCCACCACCTCTACCTTTCCAGCTAACTTCCACTAGTCTTTGATTCTACTGAGACCTCTAATTCATGGAACCTATCATCTGTTCCCTGTTCCTAATTATCTAGATTTCCTCTTCTCTGCTTACCAGGTTTAAATTCCGTGATCAACCATTTTAATAACACAACTCTCTTGTATACAACTCTCTTGTCCCTATTTTTAAATATACATTGGATAATCTGCAACTCTGGTTATATACTTATCATTACTTGTTCCATGCCTTTGCTGTGTTAATGAATGAGCCAACATACTGGCTGATCTCACTTTAACTTTGTGACCAAAAACTTTAAATGGACCCTTAAGGCTACCAGACAACCTGAGCACACTTCTCCAGTCCATTCACTCTCCCTATTTAACTGTTCGCACCTTCTCTTTCCTCCAGCCTCTATCACATCCTCCACCATCCTCATTCTCATTTGGTAACTCTCTCTTCCTACTTGGAGAAGACTGCAGCAACCAGAAGAGAACCTCAAAAGACTCCCACCATCTCAGTTATACACTTTCCCAAACCTGCCCCACACAACTTACCCTATATCCATGTTCCTATCTAAGGCAATGTCCCTTCTCTTGTGCACTAGTTTCCGTACACTATCTCTCCAACTTCATTAATTTTTCTTTCTCTATTGAATCATTCTCATTTGCATGCAAACATACTCTTATTTCTCTAATCTTTAAAGAAAGAAAAACTTTCTTGAGCCTGCTTCCTCCATTTCTTCTCTCCCTTTTGCACAAAAATCCTTGCAGAGTCATCTATACTCACAGTTTCCAATTCTTCCCTCTAACTCTCTCTTATACACATTCTAATCCATTTTACCTATCCTTATGCGCTCTTGTCAACATTCTTGTCAAGATCACCTATGACCTTCAATTGTCAAATTCAGTTGGTCTTCATTTTACTTGACCTTTCAATAGCATTGGACTCAGCTAATCTCTTCCCCTTGAAACTCTTTATTTACTGGCTTCCAGTGTATCACATGTTCCTGGTTTCCCTCTTATCTCCCTGGATGCTCCTTCTTGGTATCCTTTAATGGGTTTCTTCTTGTCCTGAACCTCTTAATGTCAGAGTGTCTCAACATTCAATCCTGCCTCTTCTCTTCTCTATATGCATTCGTTCCTTGGAGGTCTCATCTAGTCTTAGGCCTTAAATACCACCCAAGTACTGGCAAATCCTTAATTTATATCTCCAATCAGACATCTACTCTGAACTGTAAGCTTACTCTACATCTCCAATTACATTTAGCATCTCTAAAATGTTATCCTTATCCCCTGACAATCCACTCCCCCACCCCTTTCCAAAGCTTCTCTACCTTGAAACCTTCCACATTTCAGCTGATGGCAACCCAAACTTAGTCAAACCAGAAAAGATGCAGTCATTTTTTACTCCTCTCTTTCTTACAGATACAATATCCAATCTATCAGGGTACCCTATTGGCTCTAATTTCAAATATATGCAGACTCTGACCACCTTTCTCTTCCTCTACTGCTACCACTCTGGTTCAAGTCACCACCATGTCTCACCTAAGTTATCACAATAACATACTAAATAGATGTTTTCACCCTGTCCCAGTACAGCAGTGAGACTGATCTTTGTGTAAGATAAGTCAAGTCACATCACTCTTCTCTCAAAACTCTTCAAATGCTCATTTCATTCAGAATACAAGTCAAAGGATTGACAATGACCTCTAAGGCCCTCCTTTACCTGCATTCCTGGATCCTCAGTGACCTCATCTCCAACCACTTTCCCAATTGTTCACTGCACTTCAGCCATGCAGGCCTCCCTGCTGTTTTTCCAGCATGCCAGTTGCACTCTACCTCAGAGCTTTACGCTAGCTGTTCCCACTGCCCAGAATGTCTTCTTCTGGATGTCCATATGGCTAACTCCCTGACATCCTTCAGGTCTTTGCTCAATTGTTACTTCCTCAATGAGGACCTCCCTGATGAGCCTATTTAAAATTGTGACAATCTCTACCCCTAGAATATCTTATCCTTTTTATCCTGTTGTAACTTTTCAAAAGGCGCTTATCACCTTGAAATGTACTAAATAATTTATGTACTTGTTTATTTGTTTATTGTCTTGTTTCCTCCCACTAGAACTTAAGTTCTTAAAAGGAAAATACTTTCGTCTTTTTTGCTCATTGATGTACTCCTGACACATAGGCGGTGTTCAATTAACACTTGTTGAATGAATGAATCTATTCCCTACCTAAGTAACCACACGACGCATTAATCATCTTTTTCAAAAAAATGTTTAAATAAATATAGAAACAGTGTCTCACTACATTGGTCAAGTTGGTCTTGAACTCCTGGCCTCAAGAAATCCTCCTGCCTTGGCCTACCAAAGTGCTGGGATTACAGACATGAGCCACTGCACCCACCTTTAATCAATCATCTTTGTATCCAGATTTCTTGTTTATATTTACTCAATAACTGTTCATTAATTGAAGAGTATAAATAAAACAAATGCCCTATTGCCCATTAAAGTACCTTCATTTCTCTGAATTCTAATATATTTCTTTTTTTGCATCAGCGTGACTACTAGAATTTTTTCTGGACACGGTACAAGCAAACAGCAGGATGCATTAACAGAAGGCTTGATCTTCAGTGCATTTTCTTAGATGTAAGTCCTCATCTATCTCCAAAAAGGTAAATGGCATAGATATCTAGAGATTGTCCCTCATATGTGATCAGACAGAAAATGAGAAAGTCACCTTGCTTTCACATATTATATGTTCATCACTGTAGCCTTTTTTTAAGTATATTTTTCCAGACTTCCCCTAAGCTGTTGCTCATTCTCTGTAATAGCCAAATCAATTGACCATATTGTACTGGTTTGCTTCAGTGTTTGTTTACTAGTTGAAGCCTGCATTAGGACAGGATTATTTCATGGTGCTCGGTTCCCTGGCCCTCCTCCAGCTTTCTCCTCTCTCAATCTCTCACTGTGCAAAATAGCAATCTTTGTCTACTTCCAAAAGCATGAGCATCCTGAGATTTATCTGACTATCACTTAATTCTCTCTTCTTGTGAGATTCTCTGCTTTCACTCTTTTAACTCTATGGTCTAAACTTAGGTAGGTAAGTACCCATCACAAATAACCATGCCAAGTTAATCTTTATCCCTTTTGGCTTCCAGTTATAGCCTTGGCCAGTGCTCTTCCCTTTTTTTGTCCTGTTATTGTATTGCAAATGAAGCATGTGCAGCTATTTGAGCAAGTGCAAAAATATAATATGAACATGTCCTTATCTAAAATGTCACTTTTTCAGTATTCTTTTTGGGTTGTTCATTGTTAGCCAAAGTCCCATTGTCATAAAAATTACAATAATAAACTACCCTGAGTCTTTTAATTTCACACACAGCTTCTACATTCTCTAAGCCACTAGAATCCCATGGTTCCTAATTAAAATATTCAAAGATGAAAGTCAAGTAATTTCCACAAGGTATATTAGTTCCTTTACTTATGTTTCCAGGGTTAAAAAAGAAATCCTTTGCCAATAAAAAAGGAGAAGTTTTTGAGTATATAGTACAGGGATTTCAAAGAGCATTCCACAGTGTGTTATTTTCTTTCCAGAAAATTCTAACACTTTATAATTACTTTTGTATGGAAAATGAATAATTTAAGCCCCTAATGCTAAAAACAGCTAGCGAGAAACCATCCAAATCAGATAGGCATTTCCTGAAACCAAATGAAATATCGAACTAGAAAATATCTGTGTGAGAACAGCCCATGGAACAAAGCTCTTGAATTATTATTCAATAGAGAGGAAGCATGGTAGGGGAGAAAGTTACATGAAAAAATGGTGTTTTCTTGTCTTTGTGCCAGAATTTTTGGGGTCCCACGCTTCATAGAAACTGTAATGTTGATTGCACCCCAAATGTCACAGAAAAATACGAATCAGAAATGCTTCTAGGAGCTTCCAAGCTTCTGACAAAAATAATGGCAAAAACATCAATTAAGCTCCATCTGTTGCGACAGAAATGCATTGATAAAGAAAAAAGCAAAAGCCCACCTGCATAGAAACTAAACCGCAGCTACTCCTCCAATTCGGAGAAAAATGAGCTGCACTTCAGTCGCTAGCAGAACTAATCCCAGCAAATATAGCTAGTGGGTTTGTGTACTGGGGGAGGGGGACTGCGAGCAGAGCACACCTCATCGCCCTCCCACCAAAACTGGTCCAGAAACGTGAAAGCATCCACGCCGCATGACCTCACTTAGCTGGAAGAAAGCAGTGGCCGCGACGTGCGGGTGGCCCTGTCTCTTCCCCTTCTCAGACACCCCCCCGCCAAGCCCCTAGTCTTCCGCACGGGTCTCTGGCTGCAAGCTCTGGGGCTCGAAGACCTGAGCAGGTTCTTTTCGCTGCCCAGGGTGAAGAACCTCCTAAAGATGTTGTAACCAGAGTAACTCCCGCGCTGGCAGCGTCTCAACAGCCCGGAGTGAGCGAGCTGACCCCACCAGCGCCAGGACCCACGTCTGGGTCGGCCGCCCCCGCCAGCCCCACCCCGGAGCCTCCCCAGCCTGAGTCCCCAGCGCCCCGCACGCAGTAGGGTCTTTCGGGGCATGTAGCCCGTAGGGCTGACTTTCCGCTAAGTGAACAGCCATGTTAGCCTCCTCTGGGCGTAAATCTACCAGGGTGAGCCGGCCGACGGCAGTCAGGAGCGCTCACCCGGTCCCCTCCACACCTCCCCGCAAGGCTACGACTATTTCCAAACTCCTGGGCGCACCCAGCTGGGTACCTTGCCCTCTCACGGTTCAGCACCGAGGACAGCGGACATACTTTTCTCCCCCAGGGTCCGCGCCGCCGGGAAGGCGGCTTTGACAGCGCCTGCAGGGCTGCAGGTGTCCGGACCGCGCGCCCGCCCGTCCGCATCCCCGCGGCACCCCTGCGTGCCCACCTCCCTTCCCCGCCTCGCGCAGGGCAGCCCCGCGGCGTCTTACTTTTCTGGCTGGAGTAACCTGGGTAATAGCCATAGTAGCCGGTGATCCGCAGGATCCGGTCCTCGATAGTGGCCACCCCATTGGGGGCCGCCTTGACATCCATAGAGAGCGCGGGGCGGCGGCCCCGGGTGCGGCGGGGCGGAGAGCGCAGCGCGGGGCCCCGGAGCTGGTGCAGGTGCCGCCGCCGCTGGTGCTGATGTTGCAGCTCGTGCTCCCGCGCCCGGGCTCTGACTCCACCGCCCGGCGCAGCACTGGCTCCGCATCACAGCGGCGGCGGCGGCGGCGGCGGCGGCGGCGGTGGCGGCGGCGGCGACGGAGAGGCCCCCACTCGGGCCGGCCTCTCTGTCAGCCTGGCAGCTCTCCCGCGCGCCACCCGGAGCACTGCTGCCCGAATAGCGCCCCCTCACCTCCGACGCCCACCGTGGCCGGGGGCGGGTGTGGGCGCCCCACCTGGTCACCAGCTTTCATCATTAACCCTTGCGCGCTCCTTCCCGAAGAGTAGACAACCCAACCCCACCTGATGAAAGGGATGTTTGGTCTGGGGAGTGCGGGAAGAGAAGAGAAGGTGACGGTGGCCAGGGTCTCAGAGAGGGGTGTTGGGGGGGTGGGAGAATCCCCAGAGGTACTCATAGCTGTCAATGCGAGGAATTAACGCTGTCGCTCAGGGAGAAGACACTTCTGGGGCTCCCCGGGACTCGGTCCATGCTTGGCGTCTACACCACGTCTGGTCTGCTGATATACAAGCTTTTCCAGGTGTTAGTTAGTCCTTGCAACTTGTCTAGAAAACTGGGAATCTTTTTTTATGAAATAACAAGAAAATTAGTTCCTGGCAGGTGGTATATGAAGTGATTATCCAGGTTTTGCAGACGGAAAGACTCATAAGTGTTCAAGCCCTCAAGTCTGACTATCCATACGGACCTTCCATCCTGCCACTGAAAAATGTCAAAGGCTTGGAAGACTCAGCTGCACACAGTACGCTTATTTTACCAATTCCAAATGCTCTGAGGAGAAATGATTTTCTCTTTATTGCCAAAAATATCAGGAGGGAAGTCCTTCAAACTGTAAATATCTGGACGAGTGAAAGTCTTAGCTACAGTCTAGAGTCTTTCCATTTGAGCAGAACGTCCTTGAAACTGTATGTTCAGAGCGAACACCCTCTTCTCACATGTGTGTCTCTTCTGCCTTAGCCAGAGACCCAGTGGGTTAGGGTCAGTGAGCAGTGGAGACAATTCCTCTGTTCATAGTCTGCAGACACAGTTTCCTGCAAAAAAAATAATAATAATAATTTTCTAAGTTTCATCTCAGAAATGAAAAGGTGGAGGTGGGGGATTAGTAGAGAGGAGGGTCAGCTCATCAGCTTAGAGGTCATTTAGGTCCACCTTCCGTACAGAGCTGGCTTAAGACATCCCTGCCAGGTTTCATATCACTAAAGCTTAGGGAGAAGAAAAAAAAGAGAAAAATAAGTCGACTTCAATGCTCCTCCCAGAAACCTCCAAAGAACCTATTGCACCATCCTGCCTCCAAGCATTTTCCACATTGTGTGTGGGCCCTTAAGAAGGAAGAAATACGCAAACTTTTTTTCTAAAAGGTAAATTAGGTTTAAGCACATGAAAACGCAATATTAAATTTTACAATATGTTTTGGGTTTTCATCCAAACACAAAGCTTAGCACGGAATCTTCAGAGTGGAGTCAATCTGAGATTATTGTGGCTGGAAGGAGAGTTTATAAAGAAACCAATTTCCTCCTACACCTGTTTTCTGGGCTAGGAAATATGGAAGGGTGGAAAGAGCTAAAGGTCAGAAGGAACTGAAAGGAAAAACCAACACTAGTGCAATGATGGGGAGCTAGCCATTTAAAGCAAAAATGAAAGCATTATGCCTTTACACCCCCCACATGAAATAATATTCAGCACACTTTTGTTAGTTTTATTATTTCTGTGGCAAAATTTATATCAAATGCCTGTATTACACATGGTAAAATGTGTTCACATATAATTTTAAATATCACTTTTGTTTAAAGTTTCTATAAAAGATAAACTTTCCCATATTACATATATTATGTATTTTGATAATAGCCATCATAATCCATAGCACATTAATATATATATCAGTAAGAGAGAAATTAGGAAACAATTCAAGCAGAAACTTTCCAGCGTAACAGGAATATATATACACATACATACACACACATATATATGCATAGACTTTAAAAACAAGTGGTTTTGTCCCATTGCTTATAACTTATCTTGCCATAATTAATGTACTTAAATTACAAATAACAATTACTTTGTAAGTCATTGCCTTCTTCCTGCTTTTGTTTTATTTTCAGAAATCTCCATAGAAGTAGATAAAAATGTATTTAACTGGATCTGATCATTCATATAAACAGTAAATTCAGCATAAATTTAAATACTGCAATGTAAACATACCCACAAGAGTCTATGTTTACTTTTGAAAAAGTAAAAATTTTCAGACTGACCTGGAAATAAATTTTAAAATAGCAAAGCACTTACAAGTCTCTCTATAATCATCTGTAATAGGATGACCAAAATAGTAAATGCCAGCAAGTGCTATAATCTAGGACACACTTTTCTTTTAATGGAAGGAACTGAAATCCTACAATTATAAATTGATAAACTGTCAAAGGTAAATTTTGTCTAGTTATGAGCACTCTTTGGCATATATGATAAAAGATGTTTTAATCTTTCAATAGTCATTTTAGACATTATTAACAATTTACATAAATTATTTTGAAGAACGGATAATTTTTTTTTGAGACAAAGTCTTACTCTGTCACCCAGGCTGGAGTGCAGTGGTGCGATCTCGGCTCACTGGAACCTCCACCTCCTGGGTTCAAGTGATTCTCGTGCCTCAGCCTCCTGAGTAGCTAGGATTACAGGCACCCGCCACCACGTCCGGCTAATTTTTTTGTATTTTTAGTAGAGATGGGGTTTCACCGTGTTGGCCAGGCTGGTCTCGAACTCCTGACCTCCGGTGATCCACCCACCTCGGCCTCCCAAAGTGCTGGTACTACAGGCGTGAGCCACCACGCTCGGCAGAAGGAAGGATAATTTTTAAAGCATTTTTATGTTTGCATGTTTAGTCTACCAGTTTTCACAGACCCAAATACTCAAATTTACAAAATATGAGCTGCAATGTATGCCTCAAATCCATTCTGAAAGAATAAAGAAAAGACGTAACTTAATAAATGAAGATTGAAGGTGGTTATTTGATTCATAAAATAGTTTATCATGATAGCCCTTCACATAGCCAGTATCCCTAGTAAAATTATAACTCTATTTATTATAAAACAAAATCAGTTTTTTGTGCAGCTTTTCGGGAATTTTTTAATGCATCAAGCACAGGGTATCGATCTGTGATTCCAGATGAGTTTTGTTATATGAGCCATATGTATTTTGATCATCTGATCATATCAGATTAGCTATTTATACTAATTGAGTATACAATGAGTTATTCATGTTGTTGTTGTTGTTTTTAAAAAAAAACAAAAAGTCAAATCATTTGTAACGTAGTTCATGGGATGATCACTTACAGTCCTTGTGTCTGATGCTAGAATAGCTATACCAAGTAATAACATTAAAACTAAGTATGATCACTGGGTATAAATTTTATTCAAAAATAAGCAGTCTGAAAATACCACATCAGTCTATACACTTTGGAAGGATTAGAAAAATAAAATCCATGGAATCTAGTCTTCAGTACTTTAATTAGCAGATAGGGATCAGAAAATCTGGGCTTTAGTCCTCTTTTTATGGCAGGACCAAGACACCTAATCTTTCTATTCACCTATTTGAAGTTACCACTGAAAGATGCTGAAAGAAGGGGAAATGATCCTTTTTCCCCTCTGGGAAATTAATATAGTGTACCTATCTCCTTGGGCTAAGAGTAACTTGGCTGCTTGGAGAGCCAAGAATATTTAAGCTTTTATAGTCAAGAGCCAATGTTACTTTGTACAAACACCAGCACTGTTTACAAAGAGTTGACCCCAAGAAATTTAAACAGTGTTAGTGTTTAAAAGCATCTGGCTTCTAGCCAACCAGGTGATAAGAAATGGCATCTGAGAAGGAAAAAGCATGCTCTTAATATTCCATTTTCAGGGAAGTCGTTTTGAGTATTTAACTGCCAAGTCATCAGCCACCCCATTTGGAATGCTGACACAGCCTTTCTGTTTCAATTGTAGGCAATGGCAGACATTGCTAATTTACCTTTCAGTTCAAAGGGGCTAGGTGTCTGTATGAGAAGTCAGGGCAGAGTCCACTCTCTTCATTGACCTCAGGTGCCAGCCTACATCCCAGGACTAATTTTGAGGCTCGACTCTTTGGAAAGGCACTGAACCTCTTTGGAGAAAGTCTTAAGTAATTTCAACATATGTATTCAAATGTTAGAATTTGTCTTTGATCTGTGTGTGTGTGTGTGTGTGTGTGTGTGTGTCTCTGTCTCTGTTTCTCCCTGTGTCTCCCTCTCAGTCTGTCTGTTTTTCTGTCTTTGTCTTTCTGAGTCTGTGTGTGTCTGTTTGTCTATCTCTCTGTATGTTTCTCTCTGTCTCTGTCTTTCTCTTTCTCCCTCACCCTACAGCATTATACTGTACTCAGCAGTACAGCATAGTGGTTTAAAGCATGGACTTTGGAGCAGACTGCCAGGAGTCATTTCTGACCTCATCATTTTCTAGCTGTGTGACCTTGGGTAAATCTTTTGAAATCTCTATGACTCAATTTTCTCATCTCTAAAATAGAAATATACACCTATTGTGCCTATATCGTGGAACTATCATGAGAAGTAAATGGGTTTATATTCATAAAGATCTTTTAACTGTGACTGGCATATAGTAAGCATCATAAATATTAGCTATCAGTACTATTTTTTATGCAGACTTAGAACTCTTTGAGCTTCAGTTTCCTCCTCTGTAAAATGGGCTTATACTCTACTTCGTAGTATTGCTGTGATGGTTAAGTGAGACCACATATTAACATATTATATGAAGGCCTGGCACGTCGTGTATACACAATAAGTATTAATTTTCTTCTCCTAGCCCCACCCCTGCTCTGTCCATTGTTTTTTACTGGAGTTGATTCACACTTTCACTTTTCATTCACACTCTCAGAACTTCACTGTGGCAATTGCTTTTACAGGTCTCCTTTAATTCTTTCAACCATGAGCAATGATCCCATGAGGCAGACCTTGTGTGCCAATGGAATCAGTGGCTTCAGAAGTTCAGTGCTTTGCAGAAAGAGAAGCTGCTCAAGATCAGCAGTTCTTATCCTTTAAAGAAGTGTGAGCACAGGAAGAGCTGACTTCAGACTGGGAAAGGGACCAAGGCTGTTAGTCCCCAGGGGTGGGAGGCACTCAGGTCCTGCTTGGTGAAGTGGAGCAACCTCAGAGGGATCACAGTGTGATGCTCCGTGGGAGGCAGGGCCATTAGCCACTAGGCTTCCCAGCTTCCGCAGATATTCTGGTGCCTCCCACCTTGTCCAGAAGCAGCAGAGTCCCCAGCCCCAGAGGGATCACCTGTGGGCTTGACTGTTGCACATTTCAGCAACGCCCAGTGGACTGAAGATCAGACCTCCCTGATGCTGAGCTAAGCCAAATATCTCCCCTGACTACACAAGTCTGCAGCAGGGGAGCCCCAACAAGACTGAGATTGCATTTCCCACTATTTTTATGAGGAATAGGGACTCAGAGTAAGATTTACAGTAATTTAAAGCAAATAAAGATTCTTTTAAACCCTTTTGAACAGCTGTGTTGGTGGTTATACATTCAAACCTGCTACATATTCATTTTACAAATAAGCCTTTCTGTAATTTAAACGTCTAAAAATGCCATGCACACCACAGCCTCAAACCTGCTGCATATTATTTGTCACACAAGCTTTCTGTAACATTAACTGCTAAAAATGCCAGCCCTGCTGTGGTAGTCATTGTTACTGTTTGCCAAGTAGTCATGGTTCTCCCCCATTTTAAGCATACCACAGGACTGCACTTCCTGCCCCCTTGTGGTTGTAGGGGGGCTATGTGACTAATTCTGGTTGTGAACAAAAAAACAATTATCATCTCAGTCAGAGCTAATACTAGACACTCAAGGGTTTTCTCTTTTTCCCTCTGACCCCATGACCATCAGCATTCAGGATGAGTCTGATACATAAAAAGTAAAGTTACTAAAAACTGTAATTGAAGAGTTTTAATTCCTTCCATAAACACTACATTTAATTTTCAAATTCTAATCTCTTTATCCTTTGTTTTCCAAAGACATACTATGTATGTCTAAGATCACTAGTTCTCGAAGCAATTCATCAATAAATCATACAGAAGACAAAACAAATTGTTAGAAAGAAACATTATGAGTGGCACAGAAAATCAGACAGAACAGAAAATTTAAAACTCGTTAGAATGCATCCATAAAACAGAGACTCCAGAATACATGTTCAATACATCCACATCTTGAGTGACAACTATTGCCAAAAGCAATTTCAGAAATGACTTTGTCTTTAATTTCAAGAACTATCAATCTGCAGGAAATATATTAACAAGGTTTTATTTCATCATTATTTTCAGTATCTGTGATTTCCATCAATAGAACTTGCTCTTTAAATGCCCTGAAATAATACAGAGGTACAAAAGTGGACATTTGTCCTTTTTTTTTTTTCTTTTTTAGTACCCAGCTGATGCTAGAGGAGGCTCCTAACAGAAAGAGCATACCTTTCAAGAGAGAAGCTAAAAAGATTGCACCAAATAACTTTCATGCTCCAATTCATTTTCTTTTGTCTAACCTTTGCAGTGACCACCCTGTATGGATTGCCATTGATTCACCTAGACGCAGCCTGACAGCACCTCACCTCATGCCAATGCTGGGCACTTCTAACCTCCTGCACCAGCATTTCCTTGTTGGTGCTGAGACATGAAAGTGCATCTGCTTGGCTCAAGCACGAACAACCTGAAAGTGCAGGGGACAGATGTCACAGTGGGCAAACCTGTGACCATGGGAAACAGGAGCTAGGGTATAAATTCTCCATTCCATTCTGAATGGACTTCCCTGAGAAGCTGTCACTTATGCAGCCTCTTGCCCGCAAGACTGTACAATTAGTCAGACTGCTCAGTCTTAATGCTAAACTATGGTCAGCTCAGTCACATGCCCTCATATATATACACTAGTACATAAACCCCTGCCTCTGCCTCAGGCTCTCTTTTCCAAAGAGCTCAGGTTAAGATGCCAATTTTCCTAGTCTCTCCACTTGGTCACTGGCACATATCCCTGCTCCACCAATCACAGCACCCATTCCAAATTTTTATTTATTTATTTATTTATTTATTTATTTATTTATTTATTGAGATGGAGTCTGGCTTTGTCACCCAGGCTGGAATGCAGTGGCGCGATCTCGGCTCACTGCAAGTTCCGCCTTCCGGGTTCACGCCATTCTCCTGCCTCAGCCTCCCGAGTAGCTGGGACTACCGGCGCCCACCACCACGCCCAGCTAATTTTGTGTATTTTTAGTAGAGATGGGGTTTCACTGTGTTAGCCAGGTTGGTCTCGATTTCCTGACCTCGTGATCCGACCGCCTCGGCCTCCCAAAGTGCTGGGATTACAGGTGTGAGCCATCACGCGCGGTCCCATTCCAAATTTTTAATGGGAAGCCAAGTGGAGAAATCCTGGCCGTGTTTGCAATGGATATCAGCAGCTGTAACAGTAGTTGCAGCCACAGTTTCCATTGTCCGTTTCAGTGATATGGACTGTATAAACCTCGAGTTAAATATTTCCATTGTGGAAATTATGGGTTTGATTCTCCCCTGTTATCCATAAATGTATAACAGAACTTGTTATAGTCCCCCGGGCTACCGCATAGCATTATCCCAGGAAGGGTCAATTGCATTACAGTCTATCTCACTGGAACTTCTCCAGTTGTGCTGTGAAAAAAACAAAGTCCTCTTCTGAATTCCAAGGGGGAAAAGAGCCTCAAGTAACATTTAAAGTCTCTACTAGTTCTATATTCCTGTGCCACCCAGGTATTCATCATAGCATCACTGGTAATAATAAAATAATGTAACCAACTCAAATGTCCCAAAAATAGGAAAATGGTTTAGTAAATCACAATGTATCCACTGGGTAGAATACACTTTAGATATTAAAATTATGGCTAATACTATGAAGACTACAAAGTGATAAGAAAAATTTTATGTTCTAATATTAAGTGGTAAAAAAAATCAGAATTCTAGATTGGGTACAGACATCTACTACAATTACATGTTTTTTAATGCAGGGGAAAAATAGTTAAGATATTCAAAATTCAAAAAATGGTGGTAAGAGGAGTGAAATTATAAGTAATCTTGCATTTTCCAAGTGTTCCGAAATATAATTTACTAATATTAAAATGAATACAAACACACATACACACACATGACAAACCCTAAAACCCTTTCCCAGATCTTTATTCACCAGCACGGCTTGTTTTGTGTGCAATGTGCTGGAGTGTGCCACCTGCCTGCACATTCATCTTTTTACTAATTGCAATTATCTCCTTTCCATGGAATGTGATGAAGCCTGACTAAAGGTCTCTAATTCTTCTGTCTTTCCATGTTCTCATAAATAATAAAACAGCGTTCCATGACAACGAGTAACTAAAAAGTTTTGTAAAATCTCAAAGTAGCCCTAAAATATTTACATTCTTAAGCTAATAAAGTGCTCTAAGTACACAGTTATTTGGATGTAAGTATTACTTGCTTCTATGCAGTAGAACCAAGTGATAAGAACACCTATGCTTGGATAATCCCTACAAATGCATCTTCATCTGACTAGCACTGCTCCTCCCTCAGCTGTTTCAAAAGGATTTTCTCCCCTGGGAAGCTTCTCTGCTAACCCCATCCTCCTTCCTGGAGGAGCCAGGTATTTGCTCCAAAATAGTTCTTTCCCTGCTGTGTAATCTTCTCCACACTGCATACTTACGTTCCTCAAAATCTGTGACTGTATTTGATTCACCATGGTATGACCAGTGCTTCTCAGAGTACCTGTCACATACCAGGCAATCAAAACACATTAAAGATTGAAGAAATCTTTGTAACAAACCAAAGTTTTCATCAGAAGCCTAGGATCACTTTCTCAAAGTACGAGCAAGGCACAAACACTCAAGATATGTTGACTTGTCTCAGGACCAGAAATGTAATAACTTGCCCAGTGCAAAGTTTGCAAAGAAGGAAACTGAGGCTAGAGGGTTAAACAGATGGTTCAGAGGCCCCTGGATGAGTCTCTGGCAGCCCTTCTCACTCTCAGTGGATCATCTTTCCTTGACCCTGTGCAATGCCACCTTCTGCTATGTAACTTTCTAACTGCTCCTTATGTGCAATCAGATCAAATCTACTGATGTTCCCATTCCTCCCCACCACCTTTCCAAATCAGACCATATGCTTCCCTTCTTCTCCTTCTTTCTATCTTCCTCTGGCTGAGCCCTGGGCTTGGCAGACAGAAGGAATGCCCATCAAGGGTTCTGTTAAATTTAAATCCAAGACGATGTCTGTTTTCCAAAATCTGTGTGAGTTATGTTTCTGGTGTAATCAGTAACTGATTACTTATCCAATCTGTCAACTGTTACTCCTCATCTTTTGGAAGAGGCAGTGGAATAAATAAATAAATAATTTATTTCATGGTGTCCTTATATAACAGTAAATGGATGGAATTATATATATTTTCTTATTATGGAGTTGACATCGTCAACATTCACTGCCATTAACAACATGGGCTCAATTTGACAAATCTTTTGTGAATTGTAATTAATTCAAAGATTTGAATCTCCTCTTTATGTGTAATCTCCTACTGAAATATTCAGGAGACTTGTTTACTTGTTTCATCATTGGTTCAGGTAAAGAACTCATCAGCTGGGCATGCAAAGGTGATGAGCACATGTTATCTTCTTTCTTTTTCTCTAATTTCCTTCCTTTCTTCATCCTACTCTGCTCTGAAGTTCACTAGGACTTACCACTGAAGTAATGTCAAAATAGTAGTGTTATTGTCTAGCTTTTACTGCATACCAAACAATTCCAAACCCTGGTGGCTTAAAAGAACAACCATTTATTACTTCTCATGAACTATTAGTCACCTGCATGGTTCTATTAATCTGGCCGGGCTTGGTTGATCCTGGGTGGGCTTGCTTATGTATTTGTAGTTAGCAGGTACATCAGCTGGGGACTGAATAGTCTAGGATAGGCTCTTTCACATGTCTAGTGGATGGGAGCTTGGGATAACTGGGCCACATATCTCATGACACAGCAGTTTAGTCCAGGCTTGTTCATGACAGCAGCAAAATTTCAAGAGTAAGATTTAAGAATGCAAAGCTTCTTGAGGCCTAGACTCAGAACTCACTTCTGTCATTTTCTATTGGCCAAAGTAAGTTGCAGGTTAACTCAGATTGATTGGGTGGAGAAATGGATTTTGCCTCGTGGTGAGATTGCTGCAAACAATTGTGGCCATTCTTGGATTCTACTACATCCAACTAATGTAAATCAATGCCAATGTTGTTAAGCAGATTGATGAGAGACTTGATGAGAATGTCCTTTCTGTAGAGTGTGTCTTTTGATAGAATTCCCTGATTCTAGGTCAGCAAAGCAATCTTCCAACCATGGGTTAACAGAAGCAATGCGGAAGTAACTTCATTAAGCAAAATCTGGCATTAAAAGTTTACCTGCAACTGTAAGACTTGGTCTGAATACAAACTGCAGCCTTTTGCATGAAATGTAATTCCAAACCTTTTGACTTCAGAATGGGGAGGAAGGAGGCAGACACCCACACATGCTGGGTCTGCATAATGTTGGTGCAATCAGACATAGAACAAAGCAATGCAGTAAGTTTCACATAGCAGGGCTGTTCCCACAACCAAGATGAAAAGGGAAACCTGTAAAGTTACAGCATTCTAACTTACCCTTTCTGCTTACCCTTTGTGGGGGCATTTATCATACTACAGAGTGAAGATGTGATTGCCTTCCATCTTTGCTATGTTTCTAGTTTCTTAGGGACATGAATACATCTTTTAAATTCATATTTCTTGTACATAATACAAAACCTGGCTGTTGAAAAAAATGAGAGCACGAGGGAGTTATTTCTGTGACTCAGAAAAAGACTAACCCAATATAACCACATTTATATTTTTAGAATGTCTATTTGCAACCAAATACTCAAAGATTCTGCCATATAAAAATTACAGAATTACTAGGCAAAAATAAGTTACTTCTTATAAAAACAAAAACATTACTATTGAGCTTAAGATTAAAGAAGTTGGTTGTGTTCAAGTTATAATCTTGAGAATGGATTGAGAAATGCGTGGTTTTGCTTAATAAGTGAAGAAAAATTCTTAAATTTTCATAAACTTTCATCTAAAATTTCAATTTACAATTAAATACAGCAGCAACATTGGATATATACAAAGTATATGCACTTTAGATCAGGGCCCCTTTATTCTTAACTAATCTAAAACCCAGGTTTAAAAACTAGTGGGCTACCTGTCCTTCAGCGAAATCTCTGTAAACGATTATCCCTAATGAGGAACTGTAGACAGTTTCCAATAGGTCTTTTTCTCTCCTTTTACAGCTCCGCTACCCAAGGTCAGGTGACCCATCTTTTTTTTTTCTTCTTTCTAACTTGTATTTTTGGTTCAGTGGGTACATGTGCAGGTTTGTTCCGTGGGTAAACTGCGTGTCACATGGGTTCGCGGTACAGATAATTTTGTTACCCAGGTCATGAGCCTAGTACCTGATAGGTAGTTTTTCAATCCTTACCCTCCTCCCACCCTCCACTCTCAAGCAGGCTCCAGTGTCTATTGTTCTCTTCTTTGTGGCCATGTGTATTCAGTATTTAGCTCCCATTTATAAGTAAGAATATGCAGTACTTGGTTTTATGTTCCTGTGTTAACTCACTTAAGGTAATAGCCTCCATCCATGTTGCTGCAAAAGACATAATCTTTTTATTTTTGATGGCTCTGTGATATTCCATGATACATATGTACCACATTTTTGTTATCCAGTCCACCATTATTGGCATCTAGGTTTATTCCATGTCTGCTATTGTGAATATTGTTGCAATGAACATACACAAGCATGTGTCTTCATGATAGAACAATTTCTATTCTTTTGGGTATATACCCAGTAATGGGATTGCTTGATCAAATGGTAGTTCTATTTTAAGTTCTTTGAGAAATTGCCAAACTGCTTTCAACAGTGGCTTAACTAATTTACATTCCCACCAGTAGTATATAAGTGTTACATTTTTTCCACAACCTTGCCAGCATCTGTTATTTTTTGACTTTTTTTTTCTTTTTTGAGATGGAGTCTTGCTCTGTCACCCAGGCTGGAGTACAATGGCACGATCTTGGCTCACTGCAACCTCTGCCTCCTGGGTTCAAGCGATTCTTCTCTCTCAGCCTCCTGAATAGCTGGGATTACAGGCTTATGCCACCATGCCTGGCTAATTTTTGTATTCTTAGTAGAGACAGGGTTTTACCATGTTGGCCAGGCTCGTCTCAAACTCCTGACCTCAGGTGATCCTCCCGCCTCGGCTTCCCAAAGTGCTGGGATTACAGGTGTGAGGCACCATGCCCAGCCATTTTTTGACTTTTTAATAACGATTCTGACTGATATAAGATGATATCTCATCGTGGTTTTGGATTTGCATTTTTCTAATGATTAGTGATGTTGAGCATTTTTTCATATACTTGTTGGCTGCATGTACATCTTCTTCTGAGAAATATCTGTTCGTATCCTTTGCCCATTTTTAATGGGACTGTTTTCTTTTTGCTTGTTGATTTGTTTAAGTTCCTTATAAATTCTTGATATTAGACCTTTATTGGATGCATAGCTTGCAAATATTTTCTTCCATTCTGTAGGTTGATATGACCTTTCTTTTAGCCTGGATTACCATACAGCTTTCTATCTGATCTTTTCCTATTCTAATTTGTTTTTCTAACAATAGCCAACCTGCTTTCTTGAAAATAAACTTCTGCTTTAAACAACTGAATGGTTCAACAGAGCTCTTAGCATGAATCTCACACCCCTAATCACTGACTGCAGACTTTGGTCCCACTCTACATCTCCAACCTCAACTCTGTGACTACTCTCCTCATTCTAACATCCTGAATGAACTCCTTTGAGATCTCTGAAAAAGCTATGCACTTTTTCACCTCTGGATTTTTATACATGCTGTTCCCTCTTATCTGGAACAGTCTCTCCCTCAACTCTTTGCCCTCTGCCTTGTCTGGGACTTTTCCTTCTCATCTCAACCAAGAAGCTGCTTCATCAAGAAAGTCCTTATTTATCTGTCTCCCTTTCTAGACTGTAAATACCACAAGGACAATCCCATGTTTTTTTTATTGTTGTTGTTCACTATTGCATTCCTAATATCTAGTGTAGTGCCAGGCACAGAGTAGGCACTTCATAGATATTTCCAAAATAATTGATTAATTCATTAATACTGGTTATCAAAGACAAGTCCTTGGAGCCAAATGTTCTACCTCACTACTTCAAGGAAGATCTATTTAGCTTCTTTAAGAAACAATAAGTATAAAGGTATTTTTTTTGATGTTGTTTTATGAATACTGACTAATCAGCACTCAGGCCCATATTGAAGGACATACTATCTCTGCCATCTCCATCCAGGCAGGGCCAAAATTTTCCTCAGATAACAAGTCATGATCCACTTCTAAACAAGAACATATGGGCAATTGCAGCCTCAACATTTTATGCCCTTAGAACATGATCAGAATTTTAGTGCGGGAAAAATTCTAAAGTAGGAACTGCCAAATCTTAGATTTCAAGGAGTTTTGCAAGGTACTTGGCATTGTACTTTTCAAGAAAGTATTTTGAGTTTAAGTATCTTATCCCATCATGCAACAGTAGAAAGTCAGAAAACATAGGTTCTATCCTGCCTTTGTCGCTAAATACACTGCTCTTGGGGGTCATAATAAGATTCATTCCTTTCCCTGGAGCTGAACAACTTAATCCTTCTGTGCTGGGCCTGGCTCTTCCCAGGGTCTAAACCACCAAGCCTGAGCCCTAGGAGTCCCTCAACAACTGCCGCAAATGCAATAGGGTTCCCTGCTCTTACCTCCACCTCAGTCTGAGGATGTCAACTTTGATCTGTCCAACCATATGCTTCAGCCAAGCTAACCAGCTACTCCTGATTGTTTCTCATCTCTTGACTTTGCTGCTCCTTTTGCCTGGAAGAGTCACATTACCCTGACCCCTTTCAACACCACCATATTTCCCTGCCAGGAGAACATTTTCCAAGTCTCAGTTCAAGCACATCCTCCATTAAAATCTTTAATGAGTTCCCTGCCGGCATGGGAATCACTTTCCTTTGTGTCCTGTTGTGTCTGGTACCTACTTCTCTCACAGTACCTGTGGTGCTCTGTTGCAAGGATTATTCACAGGTCTGTCTTCCTACTGGACAGTAAGCTTTACAAAGCCAGGATTAAGTCTATATTTTGCTTTATATCCCCATTATAAAACTCTATATTTAGCACAGAGTAAGTGGGGAAGGAAGGGAGGAAAGGAGGGAGGGAGAGAAGGAGTGAGGCAGGGAGGGATTAAAGAAGGAAGGAAGGAGGGAAGAAAGGAGGGAAAAAAAGGAAGGAAGGGAAGGGAAGGGAAAGGAAAGGAAAGCAAAGGAAAGGAAAGGAAAGGAAAAGAAAGGAAAGGACGGAAAGCAGGAGGGAAGGAAGGAAGGAAGGAAGGAAGGAAGGAAGGAAGGAAGGAAGGAAGGAAGGAAGGAAGGAAGGAAGGAAGGGACAGTAGATCTTTTGAAATATTTTCAGGGCTTCACAGTTTCTAGTTACCTCATTTGTAAAATGGGAATAAAAACACAACTTACTTCCTAGAATTATCACGAGGATAAAATAAGATGGTGCACTTAAAGCAATTTGCATTTGTTTGCATGTAGTAAGAACTCAGTACATGTAAAATAGTATTATCATATGAAAACTGGATATGATATATGGGTAGAATAAGGACTGAGGGCTTCTCCTCAACTTAAGGGGCATATTCCATTGGTCCCCCTGGCTGTGCGAAGAAGAATGTGCTACCTCAAGAAGGAGTAAAATCCATATCACAGGAAAACTCCCAGCCTCATCTGGAGAGTTACCTGGCAATGCTTTTACCAAGAATTCTTGACCCCAGGTTGAAGTTAATATTTCTCTTGATTTGGAGGTACACTGATGACAAAGTACCCCATTATATTTTACATCTAGACATTGATGTCTAGCACTTTTAAAACAAAGTTTCTCTGAAGATAAAACATTTGGGGAGTGACACTAATTTTTCTACATTAAATAAAACAATAAAACATCATTTAAAGTGTTGAAGTTTGTAGCTGTGCTCAGAATGTATTCAGGAGGACACTGGGCAGATTGTCTGGAGATCTCTTTGAGTGGTATTACCTTGGTGTTTCTCTGTGTTTCAGATTTTGATTCTCAACTTTGCAGGTCTAGAAACTTGAATTTGTTGGTACACCAAGAGCAGAGCAGACTCCTCGAAGAGGAACTCACGTTAAACAAACTCCCAATACACTGATGAACAGGTTGGATTGCTAAAGGATTCATTCATAAAGGGAGACATGGTTGACACAGAATGCACAAATTGGCACAGATTCACATAGGAAGTCAAAATATAATCAGAGATTTGTTTGTTTGCTAAACCTAGATTCAAAGCAAAGAAAATTGAATACTACAAAATTTACTGGAATTATTCTCATAATATCCCTGACACTGTGAACGAACGCCCTCTCTACTCTGATCTGTGTAGAGCCCATGCTGACTGCCTCCTCAATGTCAAACTCACACATTTTTTAGCTTAAACATGCTAGTGTCATTGATTAGCTTTAGGGTCAGATCATTATACTTTCAGATTCTGACCCTAGAAACAATTTGTACTTAAGGTGCCTTTTGCACACCTCTGAACTTGTCTGGTATGAGTTGATTTTCTCTTGAACTTTCAGATCATGAGGGTGCCTCCTACTCCTTCTATGGATGCCTCCTTCTAGTACTTCCCTCTACCAGGATTTTGTTGTGAAACAAAAGTTGTAAGCAACATACATATTTTAAATAAATGAAGTATTACATGTATGTATATAATAAGGGGCATGGTGTCAATATAGTTGAAATATCTGTTGTGCCTCTTATGTGTAAATGATTAAGATAATTAACTTCTTCAAAATGTGGGCTCCATTTTTTTAAATGGGCATAATAACATTTATCAGAAACGGTTTTTGTAATGATTAAATAAAGAAAACAAGCCCAATAGAGTGACTGTTAAACAAATATTATTTCCCTTCCCCTTAATAAAATTATGACATTTATTGCAGTAATAGGGTTGCAGATTTCACTTACACTGCCACTCAGTCATGCAGAGGAACATGTTGTTTCTTTATTTTGTGTGTGACTAATCTGGTCTCCTTCTTGAGCCCCTGCTATGTAGATTTGGGGTTTTTTAAAAGTCGATTTAACCCAATCTGGTTTAAAGCTTAATCAAATATATAATTTAAATAGTCCCTGTAGGTCCTGTTCATTATTTAGGAGTAATTGCTCATCTTCCTTATTTCCATGCCTCTTTTCCATTTTCTGAGATAGCATCTGGGCATATGTAAGAAGTTTAGCTTGCATAGCTTGAGAGAGCAGAGATGCAGAGTTCTCTTGGCTTTTGCTGGGTCTTCACGTGACCACTGCCTCCCATATGCCCTTCATCCAGACCTGGGCTAAGTAGTCCTCCTGTGGCCCCTGCTGAGGAGACAGGAGTGGTACTCTCCCTCCCTGCCCACTGATGGCTCTGAAAAGGACATGCTAGCTCTGATCTCAGCTTCCTCCCGGATCCATCCCCCTTCACCCTGGAGAAACTACAGGAACTCCTGAGTCCCTTCCACGCCTAATTACACTGTGCCCCCACTTTGGTGTATTTGCACCTGAGATCGGGGCAGGGCAGCCACTCCAAGACCAGTTTCATATTCCAGGTGAAAATCAGGGAGAAGTCTCTCTTCCCCACCCACCTCCCACCACCTGTCTGATACCTCTCCAGAGAGAAGAATCTACACACCTGTCCTAGCTTTGCACTCCTGTCTCTCCCTCATTTTCCCTTTGCCTTGAGATGGAAAACAATGGGCTTTTCTTTTACTTCACTGACATTATATCTAGTTTTTATGAAACCCCACGTTTCATAGCCAAGCTACTATAGGCAGAGAGGCCATCTTCCCCATACTCTGGGAAAACGCTACAATCTAGCATTGTCAGGCCTAGGCTTTGTTTTTCAAAGGGAAATCAACTGAATGAAACAAATTATCTCTCTCCACAAATCATAGTTTTCCAGCCCATTTTCTTGCTGAAGTGATGAAATTTACACCCTCTCCTGCCTTTGGGTGGAAAGCCTCATAGATTTGACTCAGGTGAAAGGTTGCAATAAAACATGATTTTAAGAATGTGATAGATTAAATTTTTTTGCCCAAATTCTTCACCTCTCCCTATATCCATGCCCTTTCTCATGTAATACTGCAGCTCAACCCATGAAATGTTGGGCGTTTCTCCCCAACCCTTGACTTCAGGCTTGGCCCTGTGACTTGATTTTGCCAATGGTATGATAAAAGCAGGAGCTTGTGCAATTAGACATATCTTCTTGCAACTCTGCCCTTGGAAGAATAAGGAGAGAGAGGAGGAGGAGGAAGAGGGGAGAGAAGGAGGAGGAGGAGTGGAGGGGAGGAGGAGGAGTGGAGGGGAGAAGGAGGAGGAGGGGAAGGGAGAAGGAGGAGGAGGGAAAGGGAGGAGGAGGAAGAGGACAAGGAGGAGGAAGAGAAACAGTAGCAGTGAGCCCACTTATTCCAGAAGAATGCGACATGGAACAGACCCAGACGAAAGCTTGAAGCAAAGCCTGGCATAGATGAGGGCAACCCCCATGTGACTATGGATGTGTGAGAAATAAATGTTTGTAGTTGCATGCCTGTGAGATTTGTTTATTACACAATCTTATTGTGGGCAAGAGCCAGTAGATTCAAGATGGAAGTTGGACAGCATCAGTTTAATATTTGCAAAACATTCCTGTCAAATGACTGCAGCCTTCGGGTGATGAAGACTCCCTGTGGTAGTCACTCTGCAAGAGGCTCCTCACTCAAAAGCTCCACCACACAAATGAAGTTAACATAGAGCACCACTCTCGCCTTAGCATTTACCCTCTACAAATGAAGTACTGTCATCATTTTAAGATTTTTAATCTCTGGAATTGGGAAGGACCTAATTTAGTAAGGATGGTTTGGTGTTTATAAATGAGAAAGAGAAAGAAGCAAATCTTTAACTGTATAATCAAATGTACAATTGAAGGAGATTTACTAATTTAGATATAAGTTTTAATAGGCTCTATTTTGACTGAATTCCCACCCTATGGAATTTTGGTTTAATTGTCCTTGGGTGGGACTTCATCATCTTAAATCTTCTCTGATAATTCTAATGTGCAAGCAGAGTTGAGACGGCAGAGATGAAAATCAGATTTGTATTAACTTGGTCCTTTCTTTCCTAGATCCTATTGAAGTACTAATATAGTTTCACTTCAGCTATTTACCTTCTAGTCTTTCTAGGTCCATCTGTTTTCTAACAAATATTCCTTTCTAAGGTTTTGTACAGTATTTGATTGTCTGTGTTATTTACAAGCTCCAACTAATTTTAAACTTTAAAATGACAGATGCAAAGAGAAAGGAAACGTCTCCAGCTAACAGGTCAGGTGGTGGAGATAATAATAGCCGTGGATAAAAACAGTTTCCAAGTTATAGCCCCAGGTTTTCTTATTATTTAAGCCATATTGTACTAAATTTTCTAAATTTAGCAGCCACTATAGCACTCCCTGGGCCTTTTGATAATATTGACAGATTTTGAATACTTTTGTATCAAAGAACTAACTGTAACTCTTCTAGACACTTCTTATTTTCAGAAATCCAATTAGACAAAGCTGAAGATGATTGGAGCATCTGTTCTTCTTCAACAGACTTTGACTTTTAGTCATGTAAGTAATCACCTTTAATTCAACACAAAATCAACCAGCAGAGTATGTTTAGTTATACAATAAAAAATAAATAAATGTAATCCCACTCCCTCTGGTGGCATAATCTACAAATATCCACTGAGAGTGTAATTTGGTTGAAATATTCAAAATGGATTGGAGGACTCTTCCATATTTAGTTTCTTTTTCATTCAGGAGACATTGATACTAATCCATCTCTCCAAAGGGAATAGTTTATGAGTTTTGTTAAAATACATAACAAAAGAAGAAGCCACTTTTTTCATAGTTTCTAATGTATTACATATCTCATGCCAATGTATACAGAGAGAAACTCTCTGAAACAGGTCTAAGTATCCATTATTTATCTTTGCAAACCAGAAAGTAAGTTCTTAAAGTTTTAAGATTTTATACAGAGATGGTATTATGAATATATTATGTTATTATTATAGATGCTATTATTATAGATGTTATGACTATATTAGTATGATGCTATTATGACTAGTATAAAACAAAAAATAATAACAACTGTGCCCTATGCCATTGACTCCCCAGTTTCATGGAAATAATTATGAAATGACTGATCAAGTTACAGCAAAACACAGAAGATATAAACTTCTGTGTTGGAGAGCTCTATGCTGTGGTAAGGATATCATAAACAGTAGGCATATCAAATATTTTTCTAAAGATACAATCACACATAAAAACATGTTTTCTCAAAGAGAGTTGATGAGATGTGTATATGGCTTTTTATTCCTTTGCAACTTTTTTTTTTTCCACTAGAAGATATTTTATTTCTATAGTATACGTAGGCATGGTGGCCTATGGAGAGACCCAAAGAAGTTCCTGCCCCCAACATACCTTACAATTCCTTTCTCTTTGTATGAAAATCCATATTATATAGTGAAGTGCATACTCTGGACCTAGTCTGCCCAGCTCACATAATGGCTAGTTGTGTCACCATGGGCAAGTTCAATTCACCCCACTGTGCCTTTGAATGCAGGTAGTATGTTAGAGGAAGGCAGGTAATGAAAGATCTCACTCATGGAGCTGTTGCAAAGTATAAATAAGTTTTCATATGGAAGAAGCTTAGAACAGTGTCTGGCACAGAATAAGAATAAGTGCAAGTGTTCAATATTATTGTTAATGTTTGAACAACAGAACTATAATATGTGCAGCTTCAGTCATACTGAACTTTTCTCAGTTGTTTAAATAAAATACATTTTCTCCAGCCTTAGGATCCTTTCACATACTTTCCCTCTTCCCTACACTGTCTAATACTGTAGCCACTAGCCACATTTAGTGCTATTTAAATGTAGATGAATTAAAATTAAATGAAATTTAAAAGTCAACCCATTAGTCGCACTGGCCACATTTAAAATGCTCATTCACCATATATGGCTAGTGGCTATTGAGCTGGATAGAACCAACACAGAACTTTTTTACCATCACAGAATGTTGTATCAGAAAGCACTGGTGTAGACAGGTCTTCCTTTCACTTTAATTCCTATGCAGTCTTCATACTGCTGCTTAAATATCACTTCTTCAGTGAATCCTTCCCTGACCCCAAGTCAATGTTATGTCCCTGTACAAATCTTCCCAGAGCGTGCTGGATATTTCCTTCAGAGATTTCTTATATTTATACATATGTTTAATGAAGTATTCCCACTAGGCTGTAAGGACTTTGAAAAAAGGTATCATATAAACACATAGTAAACACCTAATAAATATTGCAGACTGAATGACTATAATAGGAAATTTATAAAATCACCTAATATTCTAATAGCTAATATATATCACATGCTTACTGTGTGCTGGGCCCTATTCTGAACACTTTTCATATTTTAAGCTATTGAATTCTAACAACTCCATGAGGTATTAGGTGCTGTGTTCATTATCTATTGCTGCATAATAAGTTACCATAAGCATTGTAGTTTAAAACAACATGCATTATTATCACACAGTTTCTGTGGGCTAGAGGTCTAGGCGTAGCTTAGCTGAATCCTCTGTTTAGGTCTCATAGGCTGTAATCAAGGTGTTGGGTAGGCTGTGTTCTCATTTGGAAGCTCGACTGGAGAAGAATCTGCTTCCAAGCTCGCTTAGGTTGTTGACAGAATTGATTTCCAGAAATAAAGTGGGCAATATCCTAAGTAAGATCTGTCTCTCTCCTAAACTTAAGTAGGAATTTTTAAAAGTCAACATCTTAATGTAAGTCAGATGTAGGGGATAAAATCGTATCCCAATCCTTCTAAATAGCAGGAAAGACATAGAAAGAAAGAGAGAATTAATATATTTTTCCATCATTCTCCTTTCCTTTACCAAAACTGGTAAATGGGTTCACCTGAAGAATGTGACTCTTACCATCTTGAGGGAAGAAGATGTGATTTCAAAGTTTCCATTGGTTGTTTGTATAGCTAAAGGTAGAGGCCTCTGCAAAGGCCATGTCTTTTAACAGAGCTCTTTCGTAAGCTTTTGGCAGGAAAAAAAAAATGGGTCAATGAACTAGTTTGGAGAGGGGAAAGGAGTTGTGAAAAGCTAAATTAACCAGGCATAAAAAATAAAGAGTACATTTGGATGCCACAAGTTCATCTAGGAAGTGACGAGAAGGAAAGAGAAAGTATCCCTAACAAGGTAGGGAGCCTGAAAAACATCCCATGTGTTTAAGACACGTAACAGTAGCACTATTATTAGTTTCTGCTTTTCCATTTCCAATGTTACTCTGTTCCATGCTATGTTGTACTTTCTCTCCATTCCCTAAAAACCATTGCTAAAGGTCTGTATGCACAGAGGTCTTTGGTTAAGAAATCTGTGGGGAATGCAGGAATAAAGCAGTGAAAGAAATAATCTTTTCCCTGGGAGACTAGCACTGTAGAGCAGGTTTACATGAAGGGAGGCCCACAGTCCTGTAGTCTTGAGCAAAAATCCAGGTAGTGCTGAGACGGTTAAGGGCAAGGTAGCAACCAAGTAGAACAAGCCATCCCTTTCGTCAAGTACAGTAGAGGAGGGTGAACCTTGAAGGGAGGCAGGCAGACACTTAGGCTGCATTCAAGCTCCCTGGCTCAGAATGTTGTCCTCATGCCTTATCCTACAGAGGCACACCAGCTCAACTGTTCTACAGGCAATACAGACTGTTCTCTGCAACCATCCCACTGAACCTGATCAACGGGATGTTACTCCATTACCTTGGGAACTGTGCTGTCTGCTAAGACTAAAAAACTGAGAAACAGAGCCCCCTCATTGCCCTCTGATGGAACAACCTTTCTTTGAGTGACGAACGTGACTTGCAGAGGTGTCACTTTGAAGGATGAGCATTCTGTCACCTCAGTGAGGAGTTGCACAGGGATGAGAGAACTGGAATTTTGGGTCCCTTTTCTCTCCTGCTGTCAAGGGAGCTGCTGCTCACAGAGTCCCAGCAATGGAATCCATCCAGGAAAGTGTCAGAGGCAAGGTAAGGATTAGCAGAGCTCCTGTCAGCCTGTGCACAGCCTCTTCTGGGCATTGTTCTCAAGAGGGAGCCTCAACACATCACCCTCTCTAGAGCAATACAAAGTCATGCCTAACTGCAAAGTTTGCAGTTTTCTGCTTATTGGGTGTCAGCTGACAGCAACACACACACACACATGCACACGCACACGCACACGCACACGCACGCCATTCTGCTCAAGATGATTTTTCTGCAGGAAACTACAGCAAGCATCTTCTTCATTGCCTCGTGGAGATGACGACGGCGCAGACTTCTTGGACCCAAGAGATGCGGTAGCCTCTGGCATCTCAGTTAAACTCTTTTAAAAGTCCCCCATGGAATTCTTCATTGTAGAAGACCCACTCCGCTTCATTAACTCCCCTGGAGACAGTATTATCATCTGTTTTTATACTTACTCAAGACAGAGTTTAAACCAAGAAGAACCTCAGAGAAAGGAGATTTGGGTTATTGGAGTTCAGACCAAACTACTAAGAAACATAAGCCACAGATCTTAATTATTTCCCCTTCAGGAAGGAAATATAAGTTTTCAGAGGTATTTCATAAAACCCACACACTTCTTTCAGCTAGCACTTGATATCCACATGTCTTCCACAGGGTAGTAAAGAGGACTTCTGTCCTGAAATCCCCTTCCATGTTGGGAACATAGTAGTAGAAGATGCAGACTCTGGTAACAGAAAGACAGGTTTCATCCTTTGCTATCTAAGAGTCATGGGTTCCTTTGCAAAAGGGTAGTTACAATATGCTGCACTTCATACATTTGTTTTATGAATTAAACGAAACAATGAATGGCAAACAGCACAGTCTGGTGCATAATAAATGCTCAATAATGACTAGATGTTGCTTTTATGTTATCATTATCATTATTACTATCACCATTTTAAGTGATATGATTTACCAAAAAGGGACATTGGGAAAACAGAGAGCCATGATAGAGAAGTTAAACGATTTGTACTTTGTTCCAAACTGGAAAAACAAAAACAAGAAAGTCACTTCATTTTTGTTTTGAACTTATTTTACTTCATTCATCAACTACTATATAGTGCTTACTATGTGCCAGTTATGACTCTAAACAGAGAACTTATTGCATCAAATATTAATTTTAAAGTATCACAAATTTAATAACCTCCATATTATGACATATTGAAAATATACCAAATGTAAATAATTTGGAGAATGTGTATGCTTTTCCATTATACAGTCAAAGAATAATAACTCAATATATGCCATGAGCCAGTCCTCATGCTAGTCACTTGGGTGACAATGTTCAACAAGACAGACAAGTTACCTGCCCCAAATTTATAATGTTGAGATATTTGAAATAATCACTCTGGGTTTTTTCCTGCATTGAATGTCAATCTAGACCAAATTGAAGATAGTTTAACCACGTATTTAGCAACCAGTTTTAGAGCTGCCCTCTGTAAACTATTTGGCTTCCTGGGGCAGTTCATCCATGATTCTCAGAAACTGTAGTTAATGTGGGAGGATCACTAACACTGCCACGCGGTGCAGCAGCAGGTCAGGCTCAGCTTCCTAAACCAGTGCCAGGATCAGCCACAGCAGAGTGACAGGGAAGCATGAGCCATCTTGGCTTATTCTAACCGGGATGGACAGCAGAGACACCTGAAGTACTCCTTACAGCACAGCTCCAAGCCATGTGACCCAGCCGATCAGTGCCAAGGCACAGGGGAAGTTGGCCTGCAGCCATCACTACTGGGTAATTCATGTTCACCAAAAGCTCTGGTCAGACAAGGAGGCCCAGGGGCAGAACAGCTAATTGCCAGGCAGGCTCTATTATCACTGCAAGTCATAGGACACCCTTAGGTTTATCCAGTGTAGAAGGGCCTCCTGGCCATAGTAGTGTCTCTTAAACTGTGCTGATGAGAACACATAGGTAGAAGAAATACAAAAGACATGTAATATAGATATAGGAATATATCCATGTGAATATTGGATGTAGTTACCTTAGTACACATTGTGTCATAAGTTTTTAAATATCTTTTATTAAAATGAATGTCTTTGTTATAAGGACTATACCCTATTCTATGACCATTACTACTATTCTTAGTCTGCTATTACCGGGTCTATATTATGGGCTTCTTTGTTCATTCATTCATTCATCTCACAAATATTCATCAAGCCACTACAAGTGCCATGCTTCAGGGATGTGGTGGTGAGCAAAACAGATAAGTTTTTAAGTGCCCTTGTAAAGTTTGTAGTCTAGTGTGCTGGCTGATCATTTGTATTACTGCTCAGCAAATATTCACTCCCTGCCTCCTCTCACTGTGCATGCAGTATCCTTCTCTACCCCCACTGATATTGCAATTGGATGTGCAACTTGCTTTAACCAAAAGAACATCAGCAGATGAGATGAACGGAGGCCTTCACTGTGTTAGCTTCTTGCATTGCTGCCCTTCTTCATGAGAACAACTTGCTTTGGGTAACCATGGGTCCAATACTGATGGGCGAACACAGGGAGTAGATATGGACCCACTTACATCCTGAAGACAAACAAGCTCAGGTGACCAAAAGCCTAAAATAAAGCTGCCTAGCCAATGCCTGCCAAATCTAGCTGAACTGCAGGTCAACCTGCAGACCCATGAGGGTTGAGAATTAAAGTTTGTTGTAAGCTTCTGAGTTTGAGGATGGTTTTTTATACAACATAGTTGTTACAGTAACCCTCAAATACAGAAACCAACAAAGCAAGAAAATTTCCATCAAATTTGAAAGTTTGATTTTCTATGAAAGACAAATTATATCCCAGTGGAGACACTTTGGAGAACGTTGAATTTCTTACCCTTTCTTTATGGATGTGAGCCCCTCTCCCCATGCTACACTGCATGGAGCTTCCTCTATCAATATTCTTTTTTCCAAATACCAATAAAAGGGAATCTAGGCCTCTCTGAAACACACAAGCTGTTTTCCCCAGTGTTCTCACCATTGTATGTCTAGCTTTTGCGGATTCATATTTTAAGCAAGCTGTGAGGAAAATTGAGAAGATTTAGAATAAAAATGACAAATGTTATCAAAAGTTTTATAAATGAGGCATAAAACTGAGGGAAAGCGGAGTGCTGGACCCATAATTGAATGTCTGTAGACACTGTTGATTGATGTTAGAAGAAGAAAATGAAAGATTTGAATATAAAACATACTGGCAAACTCATTTTCTTCTGCACTAAGGAGCAAATAAAAATAAGCAAGTTCTTCACCGCAGGATAGTTTTAGGCTAGATGCAGGAGGAAGGAATATCAGTGAAACAGCTTTCTAGGAAAGGCTTGCTGTCTCTTCGCCTAAAATTGGTTAAGGTAAGGAAAAGTAAGGGATACGAGAGCCTGAGCAGAGTCAGAGGAATGGACTAAATCACTGATTCCTACTTCCAGATTACGGATTTCTTTGACAAGGGAAAAATGCCATAGACTACATCTCGTGTTGGCTCCTGTAAGTATCAAAAAATATGTATTTAAAAAAACTTATGGATCTAATGGCAAAACTAAAGTTGCTTGTGCCTAAGATGTTTAAAAAAAATTTCACTCATTCAATGAAATTTCATTAAGCATCTACTCAGTGCCTGGCAGTGTTTTATGCAGTTATAATGCTGCAGAACTAGACAAATCACCTGCCCTCATGGAGTTTACATTATATTCACAAAAGTGAGGGCTCAGTGGTGCGTGCCTGTATCTCAGCTACTCAGGAGGCAGGATTGCTTAGGCCCAGGAGTTGGAGTCCAGATTAGGCAACATAGTGAGACCCTCAAATCTAAAATATATATACACACACACACACACACACACACACACACATATATGTGTATATATACACTTTGAAAAACATTCTATCACAAATGTAGCTAACTCAGATTAGTAAGAATAATATAAGTAGAGTAAATTTGAAATTTGACTGATTGCTTAAGACTCTTTCTTGGGCCAGGCACGGTGGCTCACTCCTGTAATCCCAGCACTTTGGGAGGCCGAGGCAGGCATATCACAAGGTCAGGAGATCAAGACCATCCTGGCCAACATGATGAAACCCCGTCTCTACTAAAAATACAAAAATTAGCTGGGCGTGGTGGTGGGCGCCTGTAGTCCCAGCTACTCAGGAGGCTGAGAGAGGAGAATCACTTGAACCCGGGAGGTGGAGGTTGCAGTGAGCCAAGATTGCACCACTGTTCTCCAGCCTGGTGACAGAGCGAGACTCCACCTCAAACAAAAAAGACTCTTTCTTAAGAGTCAGTCTTAAGAGTCTTTCTGGGTCAGCAGTTCTTAGATTATTATAGAAAAGTTCTATGAATGTATTATTTCTCATACATATTGTTATAAAAGCAAATAATTCCCAGAGTTTTGAAAAGAATTCCAAGAGCTTTGAAAAATAAGAATATAAATATGGGAATCATCTTTCAAAAATTCATATGTTCATTTATTACTCAATCCCCTTATCAGATAAAGTTAGTTTTAGAGGTGTTTCTCACATCCTTGACTAAGTGCATTCTTTTCTATCTCTGCACTTCTAGTCAATGAGGAATGGAATCAGGAAAATATGGCTTGAGCAGATCATTGTAATTCCACAATAACCATATTGCAGGGAGGATCTCAGATTAAATGTGTACACTGGACTTCTGATCTTGTGAAGAACAGTGCCTAGATGCATCAGTCAGATGACATTTAGTCTTACAAGAAAGAATCTCCTCAATATCCTTTCCACGTTGTCTCCCAAAAGACTCCAGGAGTGACAATCTGACTGTTAACTGGAATCAGCCTGCAGAGGGTGTAGCTACCTATTGACTAAGCCCATTAACACATTACAGCAGCTAAAAGGTGTGTCTAAAATAATTCCACTCTTTCATCCACAGCTCCCAGAACCACTTTGCAGAAAAGAAACCTACCTGGCAGATATTATAGGAACAATTCATTTAACATTTACAAGACCTACCATGCTTATCAATATCCAATCAATCTCTCAAGTGATATATTAAGCATGGGTTATACTTTTTTTGTTTTGCATCTGAAAGACAAAATGACTTGGATTAGCACCTTAATGTTAGAGGTAATATCCACAATTGGCACTTTTTACAAAAGTGAAACCCGGTCCTATTTATCCAGTGAATACCATGCATAGAGCCCAGGATCTCTAGGTCATTTTCTTTCTCCACAAATAACCAAAAAAAAAAAAAAAAAAAAAAAAAATTATCTCTGTGCATTCTTCTAAGGTTTTAGCAGCCTGCAAACCTGTGGGGACAAATATGGCTTTCTAAAATTTGACTTGTGAAAAAAGAATCTGTGAGTAGCTCTTATTATAGGTTATATTTAGTTTATATTACCCTATTTCCTGCTTAAAAGAAAGCAAAACACCCAAAAGTTAGAACTGGACATTTTTGAAGATAACAAAAATAGTTATGGCTCTAAATTTTTTTTATCAGTTGGGAATTCCAGCTTAGATCCCTGCCACATGTTTATGGAAACTTTCTAGAAGCTCTGTGGAAGGACAACAGGGATTAAAAATAAGGTTTGTTGCCTCTGCCAAGGCCACCTTGGAAAAACATAGAAGGAGCGAATCCCCATATAGTGCCCCCTTTTGGCTAGCCCTCACTGTCTTCATGAAGCTATGGGTCGATATATTTATTTATCTATGGAAAAACAACAATAGCATTCATACATCAAGCATGTGCTATCTGTCAGGCATTATATACATTGTCTCATTTTAACCTGACAATTGTTCTTTGAGGTATATTTGATTCCCATTTTTCATACTGTTATGTAAAGGTTTAGAGAGGCTAAGAATCTTCTCAAGGTCACATAACTAGTAACTGAAAAAGGCAGGATTCAAATCCAGTTCTGTCAGTCTCCCAAGCCCATGCTCTCTACCATTATACCACATTGCCTCCTGAGAAACCATTGAACTTATTTCAGAAGCTTGATCTGCTCTGTAAAATTAGTCAAGATAACATGTGGGCAACTCAGTTCAAGCTCTCTATGTCCAAACACCTGCTTCGTAACTCATGCCCTGGACCACAGGACATTAACAGCCATACCAGCAACAGAGGGACGCCAAGATTTAAAGTTTCAATCCCAACAAACTTGTTTTTTAGGTGCCCTGTTATTCTCTGCTCTTTAAAGAGTTCCATGGAGTTTTCAGTCTAATAGGACCCTTTTCTCCATGGCAACAAAACAAACTAACCCCACAAAATAGGTTCTGAGTGTATTTCAATTCAAGTATATCACAATTCAAACCCCATCCCAAACCAAACTAATTGCTGGGATTATTTTTACTTTTCATAGAAATTCAAAAGTATTTTTGGTTTAATTTTAAATTCAGATAACTGAACACTATATCTTATACCTACAACCTGAAGTACAGTTAGACCACATCCCTGCATTAATTTGCCAAAGTTACATTAGCCAATTCATAGAAGATAGCAGATGGAGATAGACCACGTCAAGTTTTTAATACAATTATACTCCTATTAAACAAGCTAAAATAAATGTAAGTGATAAAAACCCTATGTTTAGCATTAGTGTACAGGCTTACATAAGTATTATTCAAGGTGCTATACAACGATATTATAGCAAGCACTATATGCAATTGAGTAAAAAGAGCCTTGAGACAACTCATGACTTTTAGAACTGATAATTTCACGTTCCGAGAAAATAGCTCAGAAGAAAGAATGAAGACAATTCTACAAAATGTCCCTTTGCAGCACTATTTAAATGGCAAAAAGCTGAAAACTCAAGTGCCCAGCAAGGGAAGAAATGGCTTCACAAGCTTTATGATAAGCTTGTAAACATGATAACCTTTGAAAGAGAGGCACTCAGCCTCTATTAGTATCTAGTTGTAGTAAATAAAATTAAGTGGAAAACTGCATATCAATAAAAATAACAAAAAGCTATGTAATGTATATGTCACTGTTCAACTTTGCACTGGCCTATTTTCTTTATGATAATTTATTGAGCCACATATTTGTGTACTTTTCTATAAATATTTCAATAAACTTCTAAAATGTGTTGCTGAATTTTTACAAAATTTGGAGGCAAAACTACTTATATTCATGGAATAATTAACCTTTCACTCATCAAAAACTAGTAACAAAACCAATCAGTAGTTTCAGCTTTTCACATGGTTGCACTTGGTAAACTTAATGCAATCATACAGTCTGTCTTCACAGGACCTGAAAAAAAATAATAAAAGGCTATTTGAGAGTTTCAGGGATAGACAAACTTACCCAGCATCATCAGCTAAAGAAAAGTGTCTTATTATGTAACTAAGGAGTTGGTGATTTGTCTCTCTTCAACATCTATTTTAAGTACGTAGATAAGCCTCTTCTTATACATCACTGCCAGGACAAACCAAAGAGTATGCATTGAGTGCCTAATTTGTGCAGTGTGTTGAACATAGTTGGAAGCTATAGAGCTGCAGATCTCAGAAAGGGAGGCTACCTAGGTACCCAAATAATGTCACTTGGCAGTACTGCCTTGGTGGGGCTAACAGCACTCAGGATCTGGTTCTCAGCATTTCAGAGCATAAACTCACTCCTGTCCAGGTACACAGAACTGGCCAGGTTCTCAAGGACAGACTCTTACTGGCCAAGCACTTGAAACACCAATCTGTGATCCCAGAAACTCAATGTATTATTGTTTTAGTAATGATGTTCTCGACTGACCTGCTTCTGCCTCCTATTTAGGACCTTCTTCCAGATATCCAGGTATCTTGGAAGACAGTCAGTAATTAGGTCTCTCAGTAAGTGATATGTTTGGATTTGTGTCCCTGCCCAAATCTCATGCTGAACTGGAGGAGGGGCCTTGTCAGACACGATCAGATAACAGGGGAAGATTTCCTCCTTGCTGTTCTTGTGATAATGGATGAGTTCTCATTAGATCTGATGGTTTAAAAGTATGTGGCACTTATCCCTTCTCTCTCTCTCTCTCTCTCTCTCTCTCTCTCTCTCTCTCCTGCTCTGCCATGGCAATACATGCTTGTTTTGCCTTCACCTTCTGCTATGATCATTAAATTTCCTGAGGCCTCCCAGTCATGCTTTCTGTTAAGCCTGTGGAGCTGTGAGTCAATTATACCTCTTTTCTTCATAAATTACCCAGCCTCAGGTAGTTCTTTTCAGCAGTGTGAGAACAGACTAATACAGTAAGAATGGACTCAAAGCCAAAGAAGGGAATCCTAAGGTGGGTTTCATGTTCCTTGTGAGCCCCTATACCTGGTATTCTACTGCTATTAATATACAACCAATCACACTGATAGAAGCTTATAATTTGTACAATTCTTTTCCTATGAACTTCCTGTGTACTCTTAAAGAGCAGGAGCCATGCTTTAGATGCACAATAAATGTATGTCAAATTAAAGTTGTTGAACTGGATGCTCTTTACCCCAAAATGCAGCCCAGACTGGTCAGAACACTAGTACTTGTCAGATCCAGTGTGCACATCTCCCTAGTAAGTAAATTCTTCTGGCTATGAAGTGGAGAAAAAATTGGAAGATAAGTGGAGATGCCAGTAGGCCAATTAAGGAGCTAATCAGTAATTTAGGCAAGAAACAATTGTGGGTGGATAAATAATTGTTACAAATTCCTTAATGGAAAACTACACAATAGTGAAAAAGAACAAACTATTGATCTATGCAACAACATGGGTGAATCTCATAGACATACTTTTATGAAGTCAGGTCCTAGAAACATACATTATGATTTCATTTATACTCATTTCAAGAACAAGCAAAACTAATTTATGGTGATAAGGATCAAAATGGGTTTTCATTGGAAGGATATTAACTGAGATGGAGTATGAGGAAACCCTCTAGGATGCTAGAAATATTCCCTTCTTGATCTAGGCAGTGTCCATAAGGATGTATATGTGATGTATATGTATATGCATCTGAAATGTGGGCTCTTTATTGTATTGTGATCTTTTCTGTAAGCTCGTTATTTTATGTAAGAAAAAGTTTTGAAATATTGTTGGTGGGCTGGCCTAAGCTTGTGGCAGTAGAGACTAGCAGGAGTGAATAGATATTGAATGGATATTTAAGAGATAAAGTCATCAAGAAGAAATGAGTTAATGCCTGTAAAGTGTTTAGTACAGTGCCAAGAATATAGTAAAACTCAACAAATGTTTCCTTATGATTATTGTTATTGCCTAAAGAGGTTGACAAGAGAATTAAATTGCATAATATATGTAAAACACTTCAATCCTAATATGGGATTTGGGAAATTCTTCATTAATAATAGCTTTGTTTTCATTGATTAGGCCATAACTTTTTTCCACATTCATTCTGCCTTGTCAAACCCTGCCCTTCTTTCAGTTATCTGGAAGATAAACTATACTAAGGTACTTATGGAAAATGTATTTCATCCCCTACTATGAGTTTAATGAATTTAACTAAATACACATACATAGTCATCTACATATAGGCCCCCAAGGGATTCTAAAGAATATTTCTTGATAAACTTCACCAGGGCCGGGCGCGGTGGCTCACGCCTGTAATCCCAGCACTTTGGGAGGCCGAGATGGGCGGATCACGAGGTCAGGAGATCGAGACCATCCTGACTAACACGGTGAAACCCCGTCTCTACTAAAAATACAAAAATTAGCCGGGCGCGGTGGCGGGCGTCTGTAGTCCCAGCCACACGGGAGGCTGAGGCAGGAGAATGGCGTGAACCCGGGAGGCGGAGCTTGCAGTGAGTGGAGATTGCGCCACCGCACTCCAGCCTGGGCGACAGAGCGAAACTCCGTCTCAAAAAAAAAAAAAAAAAAAAAAAAAAAAAAACAAAAAAAAAAAACTTCACCAGAGGCACTGAGATACAGAGTTGACGTATGTACACTTTTACTCTCTTTCTGGTTGCTACTTTGTCACATCAGGACTGTTAGCACCATTTCTTGCAATAGTGTGTCAAGAGACTCCCTGATAGGGTTAAAGCTCCTTAGCATTGTGTGGGTAAGGACATCCTAGCACCATCTGCCAAGCCTGCAATTCTATTAAACTGTCAGCATGATAAATGACAAAGAGAAAGCATCAGGGAGAAAATCTACAGTAAAGCACCATGGTCATAAAATAAGAAGAACCAAAAAGGATTTAGGGCAAGTACACAAACCATCCTTTATGATAAAATTTTCCTTTGCAAGGAGAGAACAAAGCGACTGAACTATAAACTCCTGAGTCCAAGCAGAAGGCAGTGATACCATCAGTCATCCCTCCACCCCAAAGTGTGGCTCACAGATCAGTGATGCACGATCCAGGAGTCCCACCTCTGCTTCCAACCAGGCCTACTGGGGCTCAGTGAAAACACACCTTGTCCACGAAAGAGATGGTGTTTTAAAAGGAGGTTACTCTGTGCATCTCTTTTGCTAATGAAGGAATAATTTCTGAAATGGAAAATAATTTGGTTACTGTTCTTGAACCACAAATTATCTCCAGAGAGCAGTTACCCAGTGCATCACTGCCTTGCTTCTAAATTTAGCCCCCACAAATGACTTCATCTATAAACAGAGCATAAAAATAGGTTTCTGAATATTTGGGTTTTGGAATGAGTTCCAATGAGTCTCATTTAGAAGTCTCCAGGTAATTATACCAATATGAAAAATAATATTGACTCTGGATGCAAACAGATGACTACTGAAGTGCTAAGAAATTTAAATATCTTGGAATATATCCTCTTCAGGTAGTGATGAATCTGGTAGCAGCAAAATCATGAATAATCTCCATGCCCTGTCATGTTTCCAGAAGCATCCCTAGATAGTGATTGTTTTAAATAGAAACTTTGTAGCCACTCAAAAGTAACAACTTGTATTTATGTCGTCTTAGGTTTTCCTGACACTTCAACCGAGACTAGCAAAACAAGATTAGTTTGCTAGACCAACAAGGTGGCAGAATAAAAATGAATTATCTAAATAACAAAATCAGGCATATCTGATTCATAAGACTGTTACATCTCTGCATTTTCTGTTTATATGCTATGGCACCACATCAATGTGCTTGAATGCTGCAGGTTAAAACACATGCATTCATGGCATACAATTAGGTTTAAGACATACAACGATGTTCTGTCTGGGTTTAAGAAAGGTGTTATTGGGGTGTTTTATTACCTTGGAAATAGAAAGTTAATAACTATGTTAACCAGGAGGGTATGTGGGTGCTTCGATCAGATCATTACTTGGACAAAAACTAGAAGAAAATAGAGATGCAGGAAGCAAATCCATGAAAACATCTTGTCTCTTCTAATATATAGGCATATAATGCAATTATTCATCCACTTCAACTGAGGCAATAAGCACTTAAAATATTTGACAGTTGTTCCAGCAATTTGCATGTCAACATTTCTGTAATATTAAAGGAAAGAGAAATGAGATCAGTAACTTCAGTAAGAGCCCTATTGCTTTTTAACAACTTATTCAGTATGGAAATAACTATCCAGTTATTTAATACATTTCCCGCATGTTGACTTAATGGTCTGGTTAATCTTTGTCATGGATTTTCTTAATAGGTTTTCTAGGAATATCTTTTGATATTTACGTAAATCAGAATTCATGGCTTAAAGCCAGTTTGGAAAGGGGTTGGAGTCTCCAGAAAAGTTGCAGGCTTACACCTCCAGAGTGAATTTTGCTCCTATCTTGCTCTTAGTTGCCATCAAAACACTTCTCTACTACTCCTAAGCTCTCAAAATTCCTAAGTCAGGCACTCACTGAAGTCTGTGGCGCCCATGGGTACACAGCACATGACAGGAGGAGAAGCAGTGCTGTGTGGTATGAGAAGCAATAGGCTTTGGTCCTCACATTTACTAACTCTGAGATTTTATGAAAATTATAATACTAGTTATCCTTTTCTCACTGTCTACCTGCCATTGCCATGTATTACACTAAGAACTTCATACTCATCATCTCATTTAATCCACTGAAAAAATCTCCATTTCCTGCACTATTTCCTGTTTTTCAGATAAGAAGTCTGAGGTTCAGAGAAGGTGGTAACTTGCCCCAGGTCTCCAGAGAGGGAGTATCGGGTCTAATCTGAGTGTTAAACTGGCTCATAACCACCAGCACTGCTCCAGGTGTTTCACCTTTGAAATTGCATAATAGCACTTTCCAGCATAGTTCAGCTTGCAGAGAAGCTGTGAGGAACCAATAAGCACACAACATGTGAAATTCTTTGAGAACCACAAAGTGCTACACAAATGTACAAAATATGTACAATTCCAAATCATTTTAACTTCAAATTACAGAATATCCGTCTGAAACTGGATTAAGCAAAAAGAACGTAATTGGCTCGTGAAACTAGCAAAGGCAAGGCTGAATGGAGCACAGTTGAACTCAAGGGCTCAGATAAAGCTGTTTGCTGGGGTTTTTTCTCCCTGTCTATGGGCCGCACTTTTGCTTTGGTGGCATTCTCGGGTTTTTGTCCTGGGTGGTGTGTCTGGAGTTGGTTCCTGGCAGTGGGTTCATGGTCTCTCTGACTTCAAGAATGAAGCAGTGGACCTTCCTGGAGAGTGTTACAGCTCTTAAAGATGGCACGGATCCAAAGAGTGAGCAGTAGAAAGGTTTATTGTGAAGAGTGAAAAGACAAAGCTTCCACAGCGTGGAAGGGGACCCAAGTGGGTTGCCACTGCTGGCTGGGGTGTCCAGCTTTTATTCTTTTATTTGTCGCCTCCCATGTTCCATTTTTGTCCTATTAGAGTTCCCTTTTTCCAATCCTCCCTGCGAGTGGCTAATTTTAGGATTCTACTGATTTACAATCCCCTTGCTAGCTACAGAGAAGTTCTCCGAGGAAATGCAGCTGGCTTCACTTATCAGTTGCAGAACTTTCAACCTCATCTCCAGGCAGGAAAAGGAGGACACTGTCCCACAGCTCCAGCAAATATCCCAGGATTCTTTCTGATTCTGTCACAGGCCCACCCCTGAACCAATCACTGGAGTCAGAGGGTGGAGAGATACACCAATTTGTTTAGGTCAGGGTCACGTGCTCACCTCTGTGCCCCACACTACATCAGCTTCCTACACACAACCTGGACCTGGAGAGGTGGTTCCCCAAGGAAAGTGCAGCTCTCTTTCAAGAAGAGAGACTTCATATTGGGAAGCCACACAGAAAAACATTGGCAAAATATTTTAATAAAAACATTGAGCTTCACATTGGTTTAAAAGATAATGACAGAGAATGCCTAACAAGGCACAGGCAAAGATTTCATGACAAAAGTGCCAAAAGCAATTGCAACAAAAGCAAAAATTGCCAAATAGGATCTAATTAAAGAGCTTCTGCACAGCTAAAGAAATTATCATCGGAGTGAACAGGCAACCTACAGAATGGGAGAAAATTTTTGCAATCTATCCATCTGACAAAGGTCTAATATCCAGAATCTACCAGGAACTTAAACAAATTTACAAGAAAAAAAAAAAACATTAAAAAGTGCACAAAGGACAAGAGCAGACACTTCTCAAAAGAAGACATACATGTGGCCAACAAACATGAAAAAATGCTTAACATCACTGATCATTAAAGAAATGCAAATCAAAACCATGTACAATGAGATACCATCTCACACCAGTCAAAATGGCTATTAAAAAATCAAAAAACAGCAGATGCTGGTGACGTTGCAGAGAAAAAGGAGTGCTTTTACACTGTTGGTGAGAGCTTAAATGAGTTCAAGCATTGTGGAAAATAGTGCGGCGATTCTTCAAAGACCCAGAGGCAGAAATACCATTTGACCCAGCAATCTCATTACTGGGTATATACCCAAAGGATTATAAATCATTCTGTTATAAAGATACATGCACGCATATGCTCATTGCAGTACTATTTACAATAGCAAAGATACAGAATCAACCTAAATGTCCATCAATGATAAACTGGATAAGTAAAATGTGGTACATATACACCATGGAATACTATGTAGCCATAAAAAGGAATGAGATCATGTCCTTTGCAGAGACATGGATGGAGCTGGAAGCCATTATTGCCAGCAAACGACTGCAGGAACAGAAAACCAAACCCCACATGTTCTCACTTATAAGTAGGAGCTGAATGAGGAGAACACATAGACACACTGGGGGAGAACAACACACACTAGGGCCTGGGTGGTGTGGGTGGGGTAGAGGAAGGGAGAGCATCAGGAAGAATAGCTAATGGATTCTGGGCTTAATACCTAGGTGATGGGATGATCTGTGTGGCAAACCACCATAGCACACGTTTACCTATCTAACAAACCTGCACATCCCGCACATGTACCCCTGAACCTAAAAGTTGAAGAAAAATAAAATGTTAAAAGAGAATGCCTAATAAATAATATTTGCTAATATATGTAGAGTGTGCCAATGTTAGAAAACGCTTCCACATATGCTATATCATTTTATTCTTATTATACCCTTACCAAGTATAAATCATAATACAGATGAGCAAACTGTCTCAGCATAGTTAAGAGACTTACCCAAAGCCACCAGCTGATAAGATGCAAACCCAGAACTTGAGTGAAGGTCTTCTGATCTCAACTCAGTACTCAGTACTGCCGCTCTGCTGAAACCTCTGAGAGACTGCTGTGAGTTTAATACTGTGGATTTTGATTAAATGTTGCCTGGAAGCAAATTTGCCTTAAAGAAGGCATTAGTAAGCACAAATGTTCAAGTGTCAACACATTTCTATCCTTTACTTTGGGGAAATATTAAACTGTCCCTTTGAGTGTAGACATTCAAAACAAAACATGCCACCAATACTTCTTTATTATACTGTACTCAGACATCGCTGGTGGCAATCTAAATTGTTTGTCCAGTCCTTTTGAGAAACCAATTTGGTGAAAATATCAAGGGCCATAAAAATGTTCATATCCTTTAACTTGAAATTCTACTCTGGCTGGGTGCGGTGACTCATACCTGTAATCCCAGCACTTTGGGAAGCCAAGGTAGGAGGATCACCTGAGGTCAGGAGTTCGAGACCAGCCTGACCAACATGGAGAAACCCTGTCTCTACTAAAAATACAGAATTACCCAGATGTGGTGGCATATGCCTGTAATCCCAGCTAGTTGGGAGGGTGAGGCAGGAGAATCGCTTGAACCCGGGAGGCGGAGGTTGCAGTGAGCCGAGATCACACCATTGCACTCCAGCCTGGGCAACAAGAGAGAAACTCTGTCTCAAAAAAAAAAAAACAAGAAGAAATTCTACTCCCAAGAACTTATCCTATGGAAATGATTCAAATAAATGAAGAAAAAATCATGTGTATAAAAATATTCATAACAACATTAA
Source organism: Chlorocebus sabaeus (assembly GCF_047675955.1). NCBI lineage: Eukaryota > Metazoa > Chordata > Mammalia > Primates > Cercopithecidae > Chlorocebus > Chlorocebus sabaeus. The sequence goes on from NC_132927.1 coordinate 34,313,855, forward strand.
CTGTAGCAATAAATTTTAGAATTAAAAGACATAATATATGTAAAGTGCTTAACAGGATGCCTAGTAATCAATCAGTGTAGGCTGCTGTAATCCCTACTTACTCTTGAATGCTAATGAGCCTTCACATTTTGTGCCATCTGCATGGAAAGCTCTTCCTCCCAGATACCTGCATCACTCCCTCTCTCCTTTTCTTCAAGTCTTCTTAAATGGGACCCCATCGGAGAGGCCTTCCCAAACCACCCTCTCCAAACAACACATCTTTGCTGGCGTTTTTCTACCTCCTCACCCTGCCTTATTGTTTTAGTATATATTTCTACCTCATATGTTACATGTTGATTTGTCTTTTTTATTGTCTTTCTCTCCCCAACAAGAAGGCAAGCTCCATGAGGGCAGAGACTTTGGTTAGCTGGTTGCAATGTGTTGAGCATCTGGTACACTGCTGAGTAGATAATTTTTTCTGTCTTTATGCTTGATCTTCAACCCTTGGTTTTGTAGTAGGGAAGAGAGATCAGGTTCAACTCTCAATACAATAAGGGAAAGTGGGAATTTATAGCCAAAGAACAGGGGAATGGGGATCAGCAGATGGAAAATTCTTAAGAGAAAACATCAGGAGTAAGAGAGGATTCTGGCTATCAGAATTCTTGCTGAAGGCAAGCCAGACATCACCTGGGGAATATGCGGGAAGATTAGGAAACTGGTCAGATTTTGGCTAAACTGACTTAGCAAGATTCTTGATAACATCGGACAATGCAAAGACAAACACGGAAGCTCAAAAGTCAGAACATAGTTTAGAAAGTTCAGAGGAGCCTAATTACAGCTTGATCAAGGGGAGAATCTTTGTCAATATCCATCTTCCCTTCCCAATTACCTGCCCTGCAGACCTCAGGATCCACCATCAGATACGAAGATGACAGCCTTACAGAAACTGTTTAACCGAATACATCATGAAAACCTAATTTAATCTAATTAATGTCGAATTTAAGTGTTAGTCCACTGTCATAAGACAAGATTTATTAACAAAAGTCTAAAGTACAATAGCAGCAAATCTCTGACAAGGGAAAAATTATGTAAAAACATATTTACTCTGAATAAAATGAAAGCTTATCAGTGAGATTGGAGAACTATTCTAACAGGTAGTTTAAAACTCATTCCCACAGGCCTTCTTATGAACCAACAATAGATTTTCCTAAGCATATCTATCTCAATAAATCTTTTGATTCTGTCACTTGATAAGAATTTTTTAAGTTCTATCTCTAAACAACTGAATTAACTGGTTTTGAGATTGAAGAATATTCTTGCAAAGAAAAGAGAAAACAGTGCTGCTTTTAGAGTTTGTTATTAGCTTGGGAAGTGGAATCATTCAGTAACTGAACAAAGAATAACTATAAATATTTAGTAGTCGAATATTCTGATGCAATTCTGCATCAATTTGTCACACTGATAGATCCATTAACAATTTAAGCCTGGTCTGCACAAGCTCTGAATTATTCATTTCACTATAAAACTGTCAACATCTCTGGAAGGTGTATCTAGTGGTGGTAAAGTTACACTAATGTGCATTTATGGTGGTAGGAGAAAAAACAACCAAAACAACCATGACCCTCTCTCCTGCTCAGTCTATTGAGAAAGTTCTCAACTTCCTAATAAAAATTTGGACAGTTTTGCTATCCATAAAGGAAGCAAACAGTATTCTCAGATTTCTCTTGAGTTGATGTAATGGTCAAAGCAATCACTAGGACTCCCGTGTTCCATTCCAAGATTGGGATACTCACACAAAGGCAAGACAGTGAATGAGCAAGAAGTTTAACATCAAAGCAAAGTTAAACTGATTTCAAATTTCTGTTAACTTTATCTTTATCTGGAAAGAGTTAATGGGAGAAACATTGAGATGGGCTTTCTGCCTTTGCTGTTGGAATCCCTTTGCCTTTTTGTACGTTGACATTTATTAGGATTTTCTGTGTCAGGATCTAGGATAATTTTTTTACATATATCATCTTCAATCCACAGCCCTGCTAGGTGGATACCATTATTCTCTCCCATTTTAAAGACAAAGCAAGAGAAGCTCAGAGTTAAACCACTTATTCCAAGGTCACAAAACTAGGAAGTGATGGTGCTGGGATCTGCACTGACTTTATCCCCAAAACCTATGCTTTTCATTACTTCTCCATGTAGTTTCAACTGTGCAAGGAGCAAATATAGAAAGACCACAAAGAAAAGGCTATTTTATGTCTTTATGACATGACTTTTGTTTTATTCATCTAATGCTGCAGGACAAATCAACCCAAAACTTAGCAGTATGTAACAATAAGAATAATTTTATCTCATAATTTCATATATGTGGGTCAAAAATCTGGGAGTGTCTTTGGCTAGGTGGTTGTGGCTTGAGTCTCTCATGAGTTGCAGTTAGATGTCCACTGGGAGTTTACCAATCTGAATTATTAACTGGGGCTGGAGGATGTGCTGTGAAAGTGACTCACTCTGATGGCTACCAAGTTGGTGCTGGCTATTGGCAGCAGGCCTGTTTCTTTCCACGTGAGGCTCTCCACAGGGCTACTTGAATGTCCTCATATAGTGGCTGGTTTTCCACATGGAATGAGCTGTCCATGATACCAAGGTGAAGCTGCAATGTCTTACATGATCTAGCCTCAGAAGTCATGCAGTATGGCTTCTAGAGTATTCTGTCCATCACAAAAGTCAACCCTGATTCAGTGTGAAGGAAACTATGCAAGGATGTGAATACCAGGAGGTCAGGACCCCTGGGGGAATCTTGGAGGCTGGTTACCTCAATCCTGCTATTCCTCTGGCACTTAGCAGATTACATTCTGTCTGTAACAGTGTTTCAGTTGCCTCTGTGGCCATGCAGAGTTAGAAAGTTAGGAACTTACTGCAAAAGTACTGAACCTCAGAGTACTTTTGGCCAGTGGTGTGAATGCCAACATCTGAAAGTAGGTGTGCTCAGACTCAGCTCCAGCAGGTGAGGGAGGGTTTTCTAGCCTGTCTGGAGTGAGTGGCCACTGAAAACAACAGCAGTTAGAGAAAGATGCTTTTACAAGATGGAATCTTCAGAGAGAAAAGGAGGTCAATATGAAAAGGACAGTGGAGAGCAGATCAGAGAGGATGTGCCAGCTACAGGAGACAGGAGCATGATGAAAATGGAAGAACAGGGGAAAGGGTATGGGCAGAAGGGAAAGCAAGTTTAAAAGGGTTTGAAGCAAAGGCATCAAATCCCAAAATACAGAGCCCTGACAGAGAGTTGGTAAGAAGGAGGCCTTGTGCCCAGGGCATTCTGCACTGCATGAAGGCAGGAGATCAGAAAGAGGACACAGAAACAGGATCAGAACACATGCCTAGCACTGTAGGCATGAGGACAGTGTGCATCCCCCTGGTGACCAAAACTCAGCCTAAACCTTGACGGGATATACTTTCAAAAAACTTTTTATCACAGAAGTAATACAATACATGTGCTAGAAATTCAAAGAGTGCAGAAATAATAAAAACAAAAGGTAGAAGTCCACCATACCCTAAAGATGACTGCCACTTACAATTTGGTATATGGCCTCTCAGAACTTTTCTGAGACTGTACAGCCACATAGAGAAATGTATGAGATTGGCCTGTATATATTGTACTGCACTTGCTCTTTTCACATAATAGCTTAGCTTTCGCATCTCTCTCTATCAGTCAGTAACTACAGAAATGCCCCATTCTTTTTAAGTTTGTTGATATTCTGTCTTATGATTGTTGCATGACTTATTTAACCAATGCCCTAACAGGACATTTGAATTGTTTCTTATTATTTACCACTATAAATAATGCTTGAGGAAACATCTTTGTACAAATATCCTTACATATTTGTGGGAGAATTTCTATGGAAAAAATCCAAAAAGTGGGATTGCTGGATTAAAATGTATGCATATTCAAATTTTCAATAAATGTTGCCTTACTGAAAAGTTGTATCAATTTGCATGCAGGTATCTTACATTGGATATCTATGGCTAACTTCCAAGCAAACTCAACTATAAGCTTATTCATAATATTGTCAAATACTCCTAAGCTGTGTGTCATGATAAAAATTCTATGCATTTGGAAAGAGTCATTACATTGCAGGGTAAAATATGTCCAATGATCAAAGCATTGTACTTATTCCAGTAATCATGTACGCGTTTCCACAGATTTGAGCTGTACACATTAAATGCTTCCCAGATACAACAGGATCCAGTCCAAAAGTCACAGTGTCTCTTTGACCTTCCCTTTGCTTTCCAACAACCAATATTCTTCAGGCATTTCTCCTATCAATAAAAAGTATCTGATAAACCATAATCACTTTAGTGTGTATTGGCTGCATTTGTGACCCTTTATGCAATAATTTGCATGATTTATTTATTTTATTTTAGATATGGGAATCTCTCTTGCTCTGTTGTCCAGGCTGAGGGGCAGTGGTGCAATCATAGCTCACTGTAGCCTTAAACTCCTGGACACAAGTGATGATCATTAACATTTGTTTGCAATACAGTATTTTTTAAAGTATGTACTTTTTAGGTATAATGCTATTGTACACTTTATAGACTACAGTTTAGTGTAAACATAACTTTCATATGCACTGGAAAAACAGAAAATCTGTGTGGCTCACTTCATTAAAATATTGACCTTGTTGTGATCTGGAATCAAACCCACAATATATATTTCTGAAGTGTGCCTGTATCTACTTTGGGGCAAGGGAGAATGGAACTATCCACTTCAGTTGCCAGGAAAACTGAAATCTTCTTAGCAGATAGTGACTAAGGAAAACCTATCAAAGCATTACTATATGTGAATTAAATTCTAAAAACATGGGTTAAAATGGCTTCCACATATGGGTGGTTCCCATCTTATATTAGCATCAACAATCCCTATACTCCTTATTTGAGGGGCATAGGTTAATTAATAAAGAATTGTTTGGAAACAGTTCTTTTGTATACATCTTTGGACATTGTTCAGCCATAAGTGTTTGCTTGCCTATTCATTCAACACATATTTACTAGAACCTGTATGAATAAGGCACTGTTAGAACTACTGTGGGAACCATCCTAGGTGCTGAAAGAGATACATGCATAACCAGGATAAAATCTTTTTAAAATAATAATAAATCTTTTTTTTTTTTTCATTTTACTTTAAGTTCTGGGATACAGGTGCAGAACGTGCAGGGTTGTTACATAAGTATATGTGTGCCATAGTGGTTTGCTGCACCTATTGACCTATCCTCTAAGTTTCCTCCCCTCACCCCCAACTCCACAACAAGCCCTGGTGTGTGATGTTCCCCTCCCTGTGTTCATGTGTTCTCATTGTTCAACTTCCACTTGTAAGTGAGAAAATGGGGTGTTTGGTTTTCTGTTCCCATGTTAGTTTGCTGAGGATGATGGCTTCCAGCTTCATCCATGTCCCTGCAAAGGACATGATCTCATTCCTTTTTATGGTGGCATAGTATTCCATGGTGTATATGTGCCACATTTTCTTAATCCAGTCTATCATTGATGGGCATTTGGGTTGATTCCATGACTTTTGTATTGTAAATAGTGCTGCAATAAACATATGTGTGCATGTGCCTTTATAGTAGAATGATTTATAATCCTTTGGGTATGTACCCAGTAATGGGATTGCTGAGTTAAATGATATTTCTGGTTCTAGATCCTTGAGGAACTGCCATACTGTCTTCCACAATGGTTGAACTAATTTACATTCCCACCAACAGTGTAAAAGCATTCCTATTTCTCCACAGCCTTGCCAGCATCTATTGTTTCTTGACTTTTTAATAATCACCATTCTGAAGAGATGGTATCTCATCGTGGTTTTGATTTGCATTTCTCTAATGACCAATAATGTTGAGCTTTTTTTCGTATGTTTGTTGGTGGCATAAATGTCTTCTTTTGATAAGTGCCTGTTCATTTCCTTTGCCCACTTTTTGATGGGGTTGTTTGTGTTTTTCTTGTAAATTTGTTTCAGTTCCTTGTAAATTCTGGATATTAGCCCTTTGTGAGATGGGTAGATTGCAAAAATTTTCTTCCATTCTGTAGGTTGCCTGTTCACTCTGATGATAGTTTCTTTTGCTGTGCAGAAGCTCTTTAGTTTAATTAGATCCCATTTGTCAATTTTGGCTTTTGTTGCAATTGCTTTTGGCATTTTAGTCATGAAGTCTTTTCTGATGCCTGTGTCCCGAATGGTATTGCCTAGATTTTCTTCTAGGGTTTTTATAGTTTTGGGTTTTACATGTAAGTCTTTAATACATCCTGAGTTAATTTTTGTATAAGCTGTAAGGAAGGGGTCCAGTTTCAGTTCTCTGCAAATGGCTAGCCAGTTTTCCCAGCACCATTTATTGAATAGGAAATCTTTTCCCCATTGCTTGTTTTTGTAAGGTTTGTAGAAGATCAGATGATTGTAGAGGTTTGGTGTTATTTCTGAAAATAAACCTTATTTTTAGTACAGTTTTGGGTACACAGCAACTTTAGTGAAAATGACAGAGAATTCCTGTATACCCTCTGTTTTCGCACATGCACAACCTCCCCCACTATCAGCACCCCATCCCATAATGGTACATTTGTTACAATCAATGAACCTATGTTGATATATTTTTATACAAAGTCCATAGTTTACATTAGGGCTCACTTTTAGTGCTGTACATTCTATGGGATTTGATAAGTATATAGTAACAAGTATCCACCATTTTAGTATCATATTGAAATATGATACTAAATCGTTTCATAGCCCTAAAAATCCTCAATGCTCCACCAATTCACCCCTCCTCCCCTTCAACCCCTGGCAACCATTGATCCTTTTTCTGTCTCCATGGTTTTGCCTTTCCTAAAATGTCATACAGTTGGAAATACACACACACACACACACACACACACACACACACACAGAGAGAGAGAGAGAGAGAGAGAGAGAGAGAGAGAGAGAGAGAGATCGGTTTCTTTTAATTACTAATATGCATCAAAGGTTCTTTCATGTCATTCCATGGTTTGGTAGCTCATATTTTTTACCACTGGATAATATTCCATTGTCTGAATGTACCACAGTTCATTTATCTCTTTGCCTACTGAGGGATATGTTGGTTGCTTCCAAGTTTTGGCAATTATGAATAAAACTGCTATGAACATCTGTGTGCAGATTTTTATGTGGACATAAGTTTTCAATTATTTTGGGTAAACACCAAGAAGTGCAATTCCTAGATCATATGGTAAGAGTATTTTTAATTTTGTAAGAAACTGCCAAACTGTCTTCCAAAATGGCTTTACTATTTTCATTCCTGTCAGCAATGAATGAGAGTTCAGAATTTGGTGTTATCAGTGCTTTGGAATTTGGCTATTCTAGTAGGTATGTGGTAGTATCTCATTGTTGTTTCAATTTGCAATTCCCTAATTATATATGATCTTCAACATTTTTCCATATGCTTCCTTGCCATCTGTATGTCTTCTTTGGTGAGGTATCTGTTCAAGTCTTTTGCCTATTTTTTATCAGATTCTTCATTTTCTTATTACTGAGTTTTAAGAGTCCTTTCTATATTTTGTATATCAGTCCTGTATCAGATGTGTCTTTTGCAATATTTTCTCTTAGGATTTGGCTTGTCTTCTCATTCTCCTGACATTGTATTTTGCAGAGAAGAAGCATTTAATTTTAGTGAAGCCTAGCTTATCAATTACTTCTTTCATGTATCATGCCTTTGGTGTTGTATCTAAAATATTATCATCATACCCAAGGTCACTTAGACCTTATCCTATGCTGTCATCTGGGAGTTTTATATTTTTGTATTTTAGATTTAGTTCTATAATCTATTTTGAGGTAATTTTTATGAATGGTATAAGATCTGTGTCTGGAATCAATTTTTTGTGAATGGATGTCCAGTTGTTCCAGAATCTCTTGTTGCGAAGACTATCTTTGCTCCTTTGTCATAGATTAGTTGACTATATTTATGTGGTTCTACTTTTCAGCTCTCTATTCTGCCCCATTGAACTATTTGTCTAGACTTTTGCCAATGCCACACTGTTTTGATTACTATAGCTTTGTAGTAAGTCTTGAAGTTGGGTAATGTGAGTCCTCCAATCTTGTGCTTCTCATTCAATATTGTATCAGATAATTGGGCTCTCTTGCCTCTTCATATAAGCTTTAGAATCAGTTTGTCAATATCCATAAAATAACTTGCTGGGATGTTTATTGGGATTGTGTTGAATCTGTAAAGTTGGACAAAAAGTGACATCATAACAATATTGAATCATTCTTTAATGAACATGGAATATGTCTCCATTTATTTGGTTTTTCTCTGATATCTTTTATCAGAGTTTTGTGGTTGTCATCATGTAAATCTTGTACCTATTTACTAGACTTACACGTATGTGTTTTATTTGGAGATGCTAATGTAAATGGTAATGTGTTTTAATAATAAGTTTTACTTGTTCATTTGTTGGTATATAGAAAAGTAATTAAACTTTGTATATTAACCTTGTATACTGTAATTTTGCTATAATTGATTATAAGTTCCAGGGGTTTGAGGTTTTATTATTTTGTTTTTTGTCAATTTTTTTTGTTTGTTTTCTACATAGACAATAATGTAGAAAAAGCTATAAACAAAGATGGTTTTATTTTTTCCTTCCTAATCTATATATCCTTGATTTCCTTTACTTGCCCCATTGTATTAGCCAGAACTTCTAGTATGATATTGAAAAGCAGTGGTAAGAGGGGACATCTTCACCTTGTTTCTTATCTTAGTGAGAAAGATTCAAGTCTCTCCACATTACATATGATGCTAGCTGTAGGCTTTTTGTAGATGTTCTTTATCAAGTTGAGGGAGTTCTTCTCTATTTCTATTTTGCTGAGAGTGTTTATCATGAATGGGTGTTGGATTTTGTCAACTGCTTTTCTGTATCTATTGATGAGATCGTGTGATTTTTTTCTTTGCTCGACCATTGATATGATAGATTACATTAATTGATATTCAAATATTGGACCATCCTTGCAAAACTGGGATAAATCCCATGTTGTCATAGTGTATAATTCTTTGTATAAATTATTAGATTCAATTTGCTATTATTTTGTTGAGAATTTTTGCATCTATGTTTATGAAAGATACATATAGTTTTCTTGTAATGTCTTTGACTGATTTTTGATATTAGGGTAATACTGGCTTCATAGAATGAGTTAGGAAGTATTTCCTCTGCTTCTATTTTCTGAAATAGATTGTAGATAATTGGCTTAATTTCTTTCTTAAATGTTTGGTAGAGTTTACTAATGAACATATCTGGGCCTAATGCTTTCTATTTTGGAAGGTTATTAATTATTGATTAAACTTATTTAATGGGTATAGGCTTATTCAGATTGTTGATTTTCTCTTGTATGAATTTTAGCAAATTATGTCTTTCAAGGGATTAGTTCATTTCATCTAGGTTATCGAATAAGTTGTTCATAAAATTTTTTATTATCCTTTTAATGGTTATGAGGTTGTAGCAATATTTTCTCTTTCATTTCTGATATTAGTAATTTGCACATTTTTTTTCTTAGCCTGGCTAGAAGGTTACTAATTTTATTGATCTTTTCAAAGAACCAGCTTTGGGTTAATCTTCTCTATTGATTTCCTGTTTTCAGTATCACTAATTTCTGTTCTAATCTTTATTATTTCTTTTCTCCTCCTTACTTTGAATTTAATTTGCACACTTTTTCTAATTTGCTAAGGTAGAAACGTAGATTATAGACTTTTATATTTTTATTAATTTTTAATATAAGCAACTCAAAGCAACAAATTTCCCTCTAAAAACTACTTTTATGCCACAAATGTTGGTATATTGTGTTTTAATTTTATTGTACATTGTGCTTTTATTTAGCCCAAAATATTTTTAAATTTTTAAATTTTTAAATTTCTCTTGAGATTTTGCCTTTGACCTATGTGTCATTTAGAAGTATGATATTTAACCTCTTAATATTTTGGGTTTCTCCAGCTGTCTTTCTGTTGTTGATTTCTAGTTTAATTCCATTATTGTCTGACAATAGACATTGTATGATTTCTATTCCCTTAAACTTGTTAAGGGAATTGTATGATTTCTATTCCCTTAAATTTGTTAGCTGTGCTTTATGGCCCAGTATGTGGCTTATCTTCATGAATATTCCATGTGAACTTTAGAATAATGTGAAATCTGCTGTTTTTGGATGAATAGTCTATAGATGTCAATTATATCTACTTGACTGATGGTGCTGATGATTTCAAATCTGTTCTTACTAATTTTCTGCCTGCTGGATCTGTCCATTTCTGATGAATATTAAAGTCTTTAACTATAACTATGGATTCACTTATTTCTCCCTGAATTTCTATCGGTTCTTTTCCTCACATATTTTGATGCTCTGTTGTTAGACACATACACAATAAGGATTGTTATGTCTTCTTTGAGTATTGACCCCTTTATCATTATGTAATGCCCCTCTTATCCCTAATAACTTTCTTTGCTCTGATGTTTGTTCTGTGGAAAATTAATATACCCACTACCACTTTCTTTTCATTAGTCTTAGCATGAAATATCTTTCTCAATCCCTTTCCTTTAACCTACCTTTTATCTTTATATTTAAAGTGTGTTTCTTGAAGACAACATAAAGTTGGGTCTTTTTTTTAGTTCACTCTGATAAAATCTGTCTTTTAATTGGTGTATTTAGATCACTGATGTTTAAGTTGATTATTGATACAGTTAGAATAACATCTACCACATTTGTTACTGTATTCTCTTTCTTACCCTTAGTATTTTTTTCATATTTTTATCTTCTATACCTTTTCTGCTTTTTGTGGTTTCAATTGAGCAGTTTATATTATTTTATTTCCACCCCTTTCATAGCACACCAATTTTTTTTCAACCTTTTTTAGTGGTTGTCATAGAGTTTGCAATATACATTAGTTGTAAAACTAATCTAAGTCCACTTTCAAATAACACTATACTATTTTACAGGTTTACAGGTTTAGTATTTGAGAAGAATGTGTAATCTATTGTATCGTAATAATAAAATAATCTTAATTCCTCCTGCCCTTCCTTTAATCATTGTTGTCATTCATTTCATTTATATTAATATATAAACATATACACACATAAGCATACATAATTGAGTACACTGCTATTTTAAACAAATTATCTGTTATATTAATTTGGAATTATTTAAATGCTTCTGTTTTTCCTCATGTATTCATTCTCCAATGTTTTTCTTTGCTTTATGTACATCTGAGTTTCTAATCTATACCATTTTCTGTCTCTCTGAAGAACGTTTTTTAACATTTCTTACAAGGCAGGTCAACTGGCAATAAATTTCCTCATTTTTTGTTATCTGAGAAAGTGTTTATTTTTCCTTCACTTTTGAAGGATAATTTTACAAGATACAAAAATCTAGGTTGTACCTTGTAAAATTAGGTAGGTAGGCCTACGATAGAGGGGCATCCTCAAAGATCTTTAAAGTGTCTTCAGGGGCTTTCTCCCAATGTCCTGATGAATAGCACCTGGCTCCCTTCTATCTATGGTAATCTCTTTAACAAATGATCACTTGGCAACACCCTTAATTTTCTCTCCTAAGCATACTCTTTTATGCTTTACATGGCAAGCCTTCAAATTTCCCAAATATTTCCATCTGCTTCTCTTTTCATCATAAATTTCATTAAAAATCATCTATCTTCTTCACATCTCACTGAATGTGGTTAAAAGTAGCCACACACACTATTCACAATAGCAAAGACTTGGAATCAACCCAAATGTCCATCAGTGACAGACTGGATTGAGAAAATGTGGCACATATACACCATGGAATACTATGCAGCCATAAAAAAGGATGAGTTCATGTCCTTTGTAGGGACATGGATGCAGCTGGAAACCATCATTCTCAGCAAACTATTGCAAGAACAGAAAACTAAACGCCATATGTTCTCACTCATAGGTGGGAATTGAACAATGAGATCACTTGGACACAGGAAGGGGAACATCACACACCAGGGCCTATTGTGGGGGACGGGGGGGATAGCATTAGGAGATATAGCTAATGTAAATGGCGAGTTAATGGGTGCAGCACACCAACATGACACATGTATATATATGTAAGAAACCTGCACATTGTGCACATGTACCCTAGAACTTAAAGCATAATAATAAAAATAATAAAAAAGTAGGCACACAGCACACTGAATGCTTTACTACTTAGAAGTGACTTCCACCCAATATCCTATTTTATCATTCTTAAATTCTACCTTCCATAAAGCCCCTGGGCATGGACACATTTCAGCCAAGGTCTTTGCCACATTATATCAAGGATGGCCTTTACTTCAGTGTTCAACACCTTGTTCCTCATTTCCATATAAGACCTCATCAGAATGGCCTTTAGTGTCCAGATTTCTACCAACATTTTGATCACAACCACTTGAATAATTTCTAAGAAGATTCAGACTTTTTCTAGTTCTGGTGTCTTCTTCTGAACCCTACTAGAATCACCCTAAATGATCTGTTCATGGCAATATAGGCTTTTTTCTAGCTGTTTCTTCAGATTCTTAGCCTCTACCCATTCCCAAGTTCTAATACCACTCTCACATTTTCAGATATTTGCTACAGCAACAATCCTGCTTCTTGGTACCAATTGTTTTAGTTCATTTTCTGTTGCTATAATAGAATATCACAAATGGGTAATTTACAAAGAAAAGAAATTTATTTCTCACAGTTCTGGAGGTGGAGAAGTCCAAGAGCAGGGTACCAGCAGCTGGCAAGGGACATCTCATGGTAGAACAATGGAAGGGGGAAGCGGGGATGAAAGGGCAGAAAACGGGGCTGAACTCATTTTTATAACAGACCAAGTTTCAAGATAACTAATCCACTCCTGCAATAATTGCATTAATCTGTTGATTAGGGCAGTGCCATCACAACCTAATCACCTCTTAAAGGGCCCACCTCTCAACACTGTTACGATGGCAATTACATTTCAAATGAGCTTTGGTAGGGATATTCAAACCATAGCAGTTGTTCCCCTCTGACTTCAAGATATTTCTCTTTATTATTGATTTTCTGAGGTTTAAATATGATGTGCCCCAGTGTAGAATCTTTTTGGTATCTATCCTGCCTGGTGTTCTCTGAGCTTCCTGGCTCTGTAGTTTGGCATCTGACATTAACTGGGGGGAAATTCTTAGTCATTATTGCTTCAATATTTCTTCTGTTCCTTTCTCCCCTTCTTCTCCTCTGGTATTCCCATCATGCATATGTTACAACTTTTGTAGTTGTCCCACAGTCCTTAGATGTTCTGTTCTGTTTTTTACAGTCTTTATTTTTTCTTTAATTTTCAGTTTTGCTATTGGGTACTAGGTTCACTACCTGGGTGATGGGATAATTTGTATCCCAAACCTCAGCATCATGTAATATGCCCATGTAACAAACCTCCACATGTACCCTTGAAATCTAAAATAAAAGTTGAAATTATTTTAAAACCTTTTTAAAATTTTAGATGTTTCTATTGTCAATCCTCAAGCTCAGGAATTATTTTCCAAACCATGTCCAGTCTCCTAATAAGCCCATCAAAGTCAGTCTTCATTTCTGTTAAGGTTTTTGATCTCTATTGTTACTTTTTTATTCTTCCTTAGAATTTGTCTCTCTCTGGTTTTGTTTTGTTTTGTTTTGTTTGAGACGGAGTCTTGCTCTATTGCCCAGGCTCCCAGGCTCCCAGGTTGCAGTGCGATGGCGCAATCTCGGCTCGCTGTAACCTCCACCTCCTTGGTTCAAGTGATTCTCCTGCCTCAGCCTCCTGAGTAGCTGGGATTACAGGTGTGCGCCACCACACTTTGCTAATTTTTGTATTTTTAGTAGAGATGGGGTTTCACCATGTTGGCCAGGCTGGGCTCGAACTCCTGACCTTGTGATCCGCCCACCTTGGCCTTCCAAAGTGCTGGCGTGGATTATAGGCATGAGCCACTACACCCAGCCCTCTCTGCTTACATTTTTTTTATTTCTCCTTGCATGTTGTCTACCTTTTCCATTAAACCTTTTAGCATATTAATCACAGGTTTTTGCTAATTCCTTGTCTGATAATCCCAATATTTCTGCCACATCTGAGTTTAGTCCTGATTCTTGTTCAGTCTCTTCCTTTTTGCCTTCAATGTGACTTGTAAATTTTACTGAAAGGCAGACATGATGAACTGAAAAAAAAAGAACTGCAGTAAAATAGCCTTTAGTAATATAGGGGTAATGTGGGGGTGGGGTGGGGAAGCATTCTATAGTCCTGTGATTAGGTCTTTTTTTAATTTTCATTTTCATTTTTACTTCAATTTAAATTTTAGATACGGGGTAAATGTACAGGTTTGTTACATAGCAATATTGCACGATGTCGAGGTTTGGGATATGGATCCTGTCACCAAGTTAGTGAGCATAGTACCAAATAGATAGTTTTTCAATCCACCTCCACCCTCCATGACTGGGCCTTAATCTGTTAGTAAGCCTGTGGCCCTGCACTGTGAACTTTACTGGTGCTTCTTAGACCCCACACAGATCCCCTCCTCACCTTCAGCTGTGACAGGATGGCTAGAAGGGGCTGGACTTAGGGATTTCTCTTCCCCTATGTGGAAGTCTGGAGCTGGATGTGGTTGGATGTTTTTCTTTCCCCAGCAAGATTAGGCTCGGCAGTTGAGGATCTGGTATAATAGTTTATCCTAAAGGTAGGCCTTGTTAAGAACAGAATGCTCTGGCATATCCCAAAACGGTTACTTTCCCTCTGCCCTTGCCAGAAACATGAGGAGATTTTTCTCTGATACTTACTGTGAGAACCTGGTTGAGCTCCTGGAGGCAAAACTCACAACAGCGTGGGGGGTCTTTCTATGACTTGGCCTCTCTGGAGTTTTTACTCTCAGACTTGGCTGCCCTGAACCTACAGCAATTCATAAATTACAGCAGTTTTCCTACCCCAGTACTGACTCCCCTGAAGATTCCTACTCTGGTAAGTTGTGACCCTCCGTATCTGTCTATCTTTCCAATCTGGGAGGCAGTGGTTTTCCCTGTGACCTCACTTCTCTGTCAGATCTAAGAAGAGTTGTTGACTTTTAGTCTGTTTAGATTTTAACTTGTTAGGATGGAGTGGTGACTTCTAAGCTTCTTATATGCCCGACCAGAACTTTGAAGTTGACATGGTCTTATAAAAATGTATTTACCTTCTCAAAGCCAAAAGGACAAGAAACAAATAAATTCTTTGTCAAATGTGTAATTACCTAAAGAAACTTTGTAGAATTAGGAAGGGATGGTACCGCTGCAGGAAGTGAATCGGGCCCCTGACCCACACCTGCTGCTGACTCTTCTATAGAACTTGCCAGTTCCAGCGGCGTGACTTAGGCGCTGTGCTAGAAATAAGACAGGATTGGGGTCCAGCCTATCCCAAGGACAGCTTTGGAAACTGCTTGCTGGGCTGGAGTGAGTCAGTTAGGAGAGGGTTAAGTAAGTTAACATCACGGTTTTCACCCACCTAAGATAGTATAGTGTGACAGAAACTGCTGGCTAACATCCCCAAAATTTATATTCCCCCTTCTGTAGTGTGCATTTGTTGCTAGGAGGGGACTGTCCAACCACAGACTTATTTCCTACTACCTATTGCATGCAGGTATGACCATGTAACTGGCCAGTGGAATGTTAGTAGAAGTGATACGTTCCATTCCAGGATTTTCCATTGTTTGGACGCAGAAGACAGAGAAACCATGAGATGGAAGGAGCTCAAGAGTCTGAATTACCCTAAGTAAGACAGCTCCCTGCTGAACAGTATTACACACATCAGACTGGAATATGGTGAATAAATAAGCTTTTATTATGTTAAGCCACTAAATGTTTGGGATTTATTTCTTATAGCAGCTTGTTTTACTCTAACTAACAGAGGATTACACTCATGGCACAAGGGACAATAATCTACTCCTTATACTTTGCTATTAAGTAAAAAAGCATTTGGAAGTTTTCTAACTCACGACATTTCAAAGGAAAAAGCAGCTGGGAAAAGGGTTTTAACAAGTAGCTAACACACATGCCAGGACGAGTGTGAGTCTCAGAGTAAATTGTCTACTCTTTGTTTTTCAGATTTCCCATCTTACTTCACTTCTGCAGGCAGGGAGTTGTGGGAAAGTGGGGAAGAAAAAGCAAATGAATTCTTCCTCAGGTGAATCTGAGGACAGGGGTTTTACATTCCTGGGGTGGACCAGTAACTAAGACCACCAGATCAAGGAGTTTTCAATTATGTGATCTGGGGGTGGGGAAGCGTGGGCAGAGTTCATTCCCAAGTAACTATAACACCAAGCCATGGAATAACAGACAGCTGGGATGTGCAGAGAAGGCCAATGGGAAGCCCAGGCAGAGACTGCACAGCTCTTTGGAGGGTCATGGAAAGCTGAGGAGAGGAGAGCTTTGGAAACTCTTTCTAAGACGGAGGGCAATTTTGACAGAGGGCCAACTTTGATGTGGAAGAGGGCTCAGTGAGAAAGTGGTGATCCTTTTAGACATGGTCATTCTGCACCTCTGTAAACCACTTTGCCACCTTTCAGATCCCTTTCACACGCCTTACCTCCTCTTATGTTTGCTCATGACCAGGAGAAGTAAACCTCCCTGCTCAATCTGCCACAAAAATCTGTGAGACAGATAGAGACACAATATATGCATGTTGTTTCCTTATCTTCAGTTAAAAACTCACATTTCTTTCTGTATGAAATGTGTATCTTCCCAAAGCCACTTAAATTTATTTACCCATGCTAGCTCAATTGAATTACAGTGCTGCCAGTGGGTTTACTCTGCATTGCCTTTGGTTATAGATTCTTCTGACTTCATAATTCCCAAGTCAGATATGAAACATTAATAAGAATAGACATAAAAATCAGGCCAGATGCAGTGACTCATGCTTGTAATCCCAGCACTTTGGGAAGTCAAGGCAGAAGGATCATTTGAGCCCAGGAGTTGGAGACCAGCCTGAGCAACATAGTAAGACCTCATGTCTATAAAACTAAAAAATTAGCCAGGCATGGTGACCTGCCCCTGTAATCCTAGCTATTCAGGAGGCTAACGCAGGAGGATTGCTTGAGTCCAGGAGCTCAAGGCTGCAATGAGCAATGATCAGACAATTGCACTGCAGCCTGGGCAACAGAGTGAGAGTCTGTCTCAAAAAAAGAAGAATATAAATAAAAATCAGACAAATTACTTCACATGGGATTGGAAGTCTTTGGCAGACTCTGTCCAACTAATCCAGTCAACATTTCTCCCCCTAACTAAGGAGCAGCCTTGGCTCTCAGGTCAAGAAAAGACAGGTGTAAAATTAACCAGTCTCTAGAAATAAATATAGCAATGTAATCTAATTAGGTCTATAACCTCTCATGGGACACTTTCTAGCCCAATGAGCTTTAGTATTTGGGGGATCACTTCCACATTGAAAGGCTTGAGAAGAAAGAGCCATAGCTGAGGTCTCTAGGAACATTTTTACATCAAATGTATAGATTACATTTGTTATTTAAAAAAATAGCTTTTTATAACAAATGAACAGTGATATTTTACGTGTAACATACGTACACATCATTGAAAGGACGAAAAATTGAAGATGATTTCATGTTAATGTATTCTCCTATTATTTTAGACACTGGCCATCTTCAAAGCAAACTTTGTTCCCTTTTCACGTTTTTGGTTACAATGTTTGTTTCAGGAGATTATTCACCTCACTGAACCAGAACACACATCCACATGGTAAATGCTCAGATAGAGGTAAGTTCACTAGCACCCATGGCAATGATAGCACAGAAACCAGACAAAACCCAGAGTTGAGCTGGCTATTGGCTATTAGAACCCAAGTCAATATTGTGTACCATGCAGAGGGATAAGGAGGCAGGAAAGGGCAGAGCAGGTGTAGTATCAAGACATTTCTGTGAGAGGGAGTCATTTCTGTGAGAGGCAACCAGGATCAGAAATGGGCTAAACCTGGGCTTCATCCTCATTTCACAACATGCTAGCTGTATTATCTTGGGCAGTTATCTTACCTTTTGAAACCTTGGCTTTTTCATCTCTAAAACTGGAGCGATAATAGTACCTAAGGTCCTTAGACCAGTATGTTAGTTTGCTATGGTTGCCATGGCAAGGAACCACAAATTGGTTGGCTTAAACAACAAAAATGGATTGTCTCCCAGTTCTGGAGGTTAGAAATCTGAAATCAAAGCATCAGCAGGATCGGTTCCTTCTGAGAGCTGAGGGAAGCATCTGTTCAGGCCTTTCTCCTTGGCCTGCTGGTGGCCATCTTCTCCCTGTCTTCCCTTTATGTGTGTCTGTCTCTGTGTTCAAATTTCCCCTTTTTATAAAAACTCTAGTCACACTGGATTAGGGGCCCACTACTACTTTAGTATGATCTCATTGGAACTAATTACATCTGCAATGGCCCTATTTCCAGACTAGGTCACATTCTGAGCGGTGGAGGTTAGAATTTCAATGTTATTTCAACAGTTTGGGTTGGGGAAGGCAAAAGTCAACCCACAACAACCACTTTGCAAAAAATGTTAACTGCTGATTTCTATGATTACCCCAGTGTTTGGGAGATGGGTTTCAGGCCTCAAGGACAGTTCCTGCTGGCCTGATGGCCAATGGAGGAGGGCTCTAGCCAAACTGGCATCTGTGTCAGGCTCTGCTGCTAGATGAGATCTTTGATTCTGAATCACACATGCCTGGTCAATTGATCTCACTGCAGGGTGGAACCTTCTGGGCCAGGTCACAAGCGACCTAAAGGATGTTCAAATTTTTTTAAATTTTGTTTTCTGGGTCAGTGATTCTCAAACTTCAGTGGACATTCACCCAGGGAGGTTACTAAAAGTGCACATGCCTGAAATATAGCCCTGAAGTTTCTGATTCGGCAGAATCCATCTGAGATAGGGCCCAGGAATTCATGCGACTACTTTCCCCTTCCACACCCAAAGCAGACATCATTAATCAATTATAGAACTCTGTTCAATCTAGTAATGACCACAGAATCCTTCTCAACACAGCACCCCATACAAGTACTAACAATTGACGGTGGGATGAAATCAACTAGCCATTTTCTGCCTAAGCCTCAGAGCAGGTCTGGGTTTCCTAGGGTGAAGGAGTCACACAGTCTACACAAGACCCGTTATTATTGATGCCTGAAAGAAATGCTATAACTTTTGCACAGATTCAGGGTTCTCTCTGTCCTCCTCTTCTTCTGCTCTGTGTTCTGTTGGATAGATGAAAGCACAGTGAAACGTAAAGTCAGACCAACTATCTTAAGCACCTTAATCAAATCTCTGGAATGGACAATTTAGGCCTGGGCAACAGAGATCTTGACACTGGCTAGTTCTGCAACCTTGGGGAATGTCTCTGGACTTTGATTTCTACATTTGTAAAATGTGGCATTAGGCTAGATGAGCTATCAGTTCCCTTCCTCCTCTAACATAGCTGATATTGAGTTCTGGGATTAGTAAAAATCCGGGGAGATGAACTGTGTTGTACAGCATTCTAAGAAAATAAAAGTTAAAGACCTCAGTGAAGTGGAGTCAATGGGAAAATTTTTGTGTGAGTGCCTACTAAGAGGCAAAAGCCTTATATGCTTTATGATATCTCACTTCATCCCTGTGAGCTATGGTTTTCAGGTGAGAGAACAGTGGCTTAGAAAGGTTGAATTAACTTGCCCAAGATGATGCATCTAATAAGAAAAGGCTCTAGAATTCAAGGGGTTTTTTAACCTCAAAGTCTATTTTTTCATATAATCAGTTTCAAAGTCCTTCAAACACGTTCTTGAAGTATATTTAAGATTAGAAGCCTGTATGAGATTGATTCATATGAAATTACCAATATTCAGTCATTTTTGTCCTATATAAATGGCAGTTTCAAAAGTTCAGCCTAATCATTCACTCACATGTGACCCTGTAGATTGACTATTCTTGAGTGGATTTACTTTGCTCACTGACATTCCTCCAAGCACTCAGCCAGCCAGGTAAACTGATCCTGGCTGGTCACTAAGTCCTGGAGTGTATCAAGCTTGGCAGGGCATTCAGGAATATCCCTGGCTCCTGGAAATACAGAATTCTATCCAGTCAACAATGTACAAAATAGCTGAAGTCCCTGTCTCAACTTTCTTGAAATCTATGAAGGAAATCCAAATATAAATCCCCAGCCAACCATACTACCTTCCCATTTGACATCAGCTCCAAAGCCTCCTTCTCAATGCTTTTATTTCCCTGTTCTCTCTCTCCTATTCCCTATTCCTCTATTTTTTGGATTGACTTAGATCTTTAGAAAGGATCTTCCCTCTTTAGTTGGAGAAGAGGAGAAGAATTGAGCTACTGATCTGAGGATTCTCAATAGAGAGCTAGAAGAAAGTGGATGTTTTGGACATTGCCATGTGTCTTAGTCCATTTTGTGTTGCTGTAAAGAAATACTTGAGGCTGGTGATATGGTTTGGCTGTGTCCCCACCCAAATCTCATGTAGAATTGTAACTCCCACAATTCCCACATGTAGTGGGAGGAACCCAGTGGGAGGTGATTTAATTATAGGGGCAGGTATTTCCTGTGCTGTTCTCATGATAGTGAATGAGTCTCACAAGATCTGATGGTTTTAAAAATGGGAGTTTCCCTGCACAGACTCTCTTTGCCTGCTGCCATCCATGTAAGACGTGACTTGCTCCTCCTTGCCTTCTGCCATGATTGTGAGGCCTCTCTAGCCATGTGGAACTGTAAGTCCATTAAACCTCTTTCTTTTGTAAATTGCCCAATCTCAGGTATGTGTTCATCAGTAGCGTGAGAATGAACCACAACAGCTGGGTAATTTATAAAGAAAATAAGTTTCTTTGGCCCATGGTTCTGCAGACTGTACAAGAAGTATGACACCAGCATACATCTGCTTGCCTTCTGGTGACAGCTTGTCTACTCATGGCTGAAGGCAAAGGGGAGCTCTGTGTGCAGAGATATGGGGGCATGCCAGGCTTTTTCTCTTTTCTTTCTTTCTTTCTTTCTTTCTTTCTTTCTTTCTTTCTTTCTTTCTTTCTTTCTTTCATTCTTTCTTTCTTTCTTTCTTTCCTCTTTGAGATAGGGTCTCACTGGAGTGCAGTGGTGTGATCATAGCTCGCTGCAGCCTCAAACTCCTGGACTCAAGCAAGTTATATGCCACAACACCTGTTTTTGTTTGTTTGTTTGTTTGAGACAAAGTATCACTATGTGGCCCAGGCTTGTCTTGAACTTCTGACCTCAAGCAATTCTCAAGCTGTCCTGACCTCTCAAATTGCTGGGATTACAGGCATGGGCCATCATGCCTGGCCACCAGACTCTTTTTAACAAGCTCTCACAGGAACTAATAAAGTGAGAATTCACTCATTCTGCAGCCTCCCACGCCAGAGAAGGCATCAGTCTATTCATGAGGGATTCACTCCCATAGGCCCCGCTTCCATTAGACCCCACCTCCAACATTTGGGATCAAATTTCAACATGAGATTTCAAGGGCACAAATATCCAAACTATAGCACCATTTTTATAATGTCTGCCTTGTAACACAGACTTCAGGTTGGTTTTTTGTTTGTTTGTTTTTCACATACATTCTTCTCAGCCTATGTGGAGCCCCAAATAATGAAGAGTTTTTTGACTAAGAACTTACTCTCAGTGGTATATATTCTACATTTTGGGAGACTGGTGGACCTCAAAGACCAAGATTATGCAAGAACAGATTTTCCTAAGAAATGGGAGGGAAGGAAGGAAGGAAGGAAGGAAGGAAGGAAGGAAGGAAGGAAGGGAGGAAGGAAGGAAGGAAGGAAAGAAGGGAGGGAGGGAGGGAGGGAGGGAGGGAAGGAAGGAGGAAAGGAAGAAAGGAAGGATGACAGGCAGGAGAGTCCTGGAGTAAATAGAATAGAGAAACACTTAAATAGAATGTTCTGATATAAGCTTGAAGGAGCTTTTTTTAAATAAAAATGGTAGAATAGTATTTATTAACATTTTTTAACAGGTTAATTTATGTCATATTACAAGTATATAGACATACCTGAGTTGGCTTGCTATTATAACACTTACATCCAAATTTAAACAATACAGGGAAAAAAAAACCATTAGTTTAACTCTTACACAAGGTTCACAATTTGTATTCATGAAGTGTTCACTCTTGTCACCACCATCTCTTCTTCCTCGTGTATCTCAGCCTCTATCATGTGCCACTTTCTGGGCATTTACTTTGCACTTGCCCCTTTATGGGGGCTTTTTTCTTTTCTTTTTGGAGACAGTATGGCATACACAGATCTCTTTTGTGCCTGAATCGCCATCTACAAGTTCTGTAAATATGGGCACATTTTTTAGTATCTTTAAGTATCAGTTCCCATATGTGTAAAATGAGAGAATGGTTCACACTACCTGGCAGAATGGATGACAGTATTAAGTAAGTAAATGCTCTGGAAGCCATGGCTATCACACGTCAGACACTCAAAACAGGCCAGTTACCGTTCTTGCGAATAAACTGTAAAGCCCTGGAGGCAGAGCCTGTGTCACTAACCTTTTTATACCCCAGGCACCTCTCCCAGTGTTCAGCACATGCTCTACAAATGCTTGCTGTGGCAGTGCTCTGGCTGCCAACCATTAGGCTATTTCTATGGTTTTTTAAAGAAAGTTTTGTTGCCTACTTTCACCAAGGAAATTTACAAGCAGATGTCACATGAAACTTCTTTTTTCCATCACTTACACAGTCACACAAACACATTCACACAGACTTTTCCCACTTCCAAATGGTGCTAGTTGAAACTTATGTACATTTACTAAAGGGAGAAACAACCTTCTGAGGATTAATGCAGTGACAAAAAAGCAATCTGATGCTAGAAAGCAAGTTGGGGGGTCGGGGGGATTTATTTGTATATGTGCCACCGCTTTTCATGGTCTTGCAAACTATAAGTGAGGTATGAGGAAATCCCTAATAAACCTTACAATTAATATGACTTCCTTCTTTGGGGAAGACATCTTTACCATTCCTTTTATAAAAAGAAATATAACAATGAAGTAGGGTTGGGGGGTGGATATATATAGCCAAAGGCACAGTGATGCCTTAGAGAGGGGATGAAAAGTTGAGTGACTCATACACCCTTGGCCGAGTTTGAGAAGATATCACCAGTGTTTCCAAAAGATGTGCCCAATGTGTATCCTTCCCTCACTTGAAATGGAGCCTGCGATTCCAAAACTGCCCTCTGGTCTCCTTTTCTGTTCTGCTGAGTAGAGGAGATGCAATGGTGAAATAAGCCACAGACTTAGAAAATCAAAAGAAGCACAGCCAAGTGACCAGACTTAAGAATGAAGCCTGCATTCCCCAAAGCCATTGCTCCAACCTTACTTAAAGGTGCAGCATACATGACCTGCCTCAGAGATGGCCCCTGCAAGTGACACCCCACTAACACTACATGAAGGTCTGGCTGGGTCAGCCCTCCCTGTGGATCAAGGTTTGCCAATCTGCAAGCTGTCCTGTTTCTGACAGAAGGAACAAACTTCCTGGAAGTGGCAGCTATTAACGCATGATTGTAATAATGCCTGCCTTAGGGGTAAGACTGTAGTTTTAGAAAGACTGTCATATACACATTTCCTTGCATCTCAAAAGATCTAGGCCATAACCAGGGGCTTCTCCTAGTGGTTCAAAGGAACTCAAGGTTTAGAGCCACTTGATCTCATAGTCACCACTCTAGAATTTTCTGACTGGTTACCTTTGTCTGGAAAAGTTTTGTCCCCTTTGTCTGAGTGACTAGGTGGTTTGGAGGCTTTTTAAATTACTTTTCTTCCTTTTTTTTTTTTTTCTTTTTTTTTTTTGAGACAGAGTCTCGCTCTGTCACCCAGGCTGGAGTGCAGTGTCACGATCTTGGCTCACTGAAACCTCTATATCCTGGGTTCAAGCGATTTTCCTGCCTCAGGCTCCCAAGTAGCTGGGATTACATGCACCCACCACCACACCTGGCTAATTTTTTTTGTTTTTAGTAAAGACAGGGATTCACCATGTTGGCCAGGCTGGTCTCAAACTCCTGACCTCAAGTGATCCAGCCACCTCAGACTCAAAAAGTTCTGGGATTACAGGCACGAGCCATCACGCCTGACCCCTGTCTTTTTATTCTCTAACTATTATGGAATCTTTCACAGAACAGAAGTCTTTAAATTTGGTGAAGTCCAATTTATCCATTTCTTCCTACTATGCCTCATGTTTTTGATGTCAAGTTTCAGAACTCTTTGTCTGGATCTAGATCTCCAAGATTTTCTCCTCCTTTTTCTCTGAATGATTTTTTAAGTTTTGGGTTTTACATTTAAATTTGTGGTGAAAGAAAACTTTTAGACAATAACTGTTCTACTCTGGTGTAACACCATAGAAGAAACAAAACAACTGTGGACCCCCCTCACCTATATTCCAGCAAACACTCATGGGAGAGCCTAGACTCCGATCCTTACCACACTACAATGAGGCACTCAAACCCCCTGCCAGGGTGGTATCAGAGATGCCAAGTAGGGAGCCAGGACTTTAATCCTTGCCAGCCAGTAAATAGCCTGCTTTCTCCTCCTCTCCTGACCTCCACCATGTCAGCAGAGACAACGTGGGGAGCCTGTACTTCTATCCCTGCCAGGTACTAAGGAGGCACTCCTCTTTCTCCCTACTGTGGTGATGTTGGAGGAGGTCTGTGGAAAGGCAGGACTTTCATGATCACGCAGTATTAACAAGGTCACCCTGACTGCCCTGTCAGTGGGGACCACACGGAGAGCTAGAACTCCCACCCCCACCCATCAGTAATGAGGAACACTTTTTCCTCAGGCGTTAACTGAGGCTGAGAGGGAAATCTGGGCCTCTACCTCTACTGGCAGTAATAAGGCAATGCCCTCCCTTCCCCTGGCAGTGTGGTATCTGATAAAGCTAGTTAAAACAGAAGGTTTAAGTAAGACTCAGGGTCCCATAATGTAATCCAAAAATGTCCAGGTTTCAATAGGAAATCACTTGTCAAGAACCAGGAAGATCTCAAACTGAGTGAAAAAAAGCAATCAAAATGTGCCAAAACCAAGATGACAGAGATGCTAGAATTACCTGGCAAGAATTTTGAAGCAGCTATGATGATAATAATGCTTCGTCAATTATGAACATATTGAAACAAATGAAACAATAACAAACTTCATCAAGGAGAAGAAGAACCAAATGGAAATTTTACAACTGAAAAATACAATAACTGCAAAAGCTCCGTGGATGGTTTCAACAGAGGAAAAGAGGAAGCAGAGAAAATAATCAGTGAACTGAAAGACAGATCAACAGAAATGACCAAATCTGAACATTAGAGAGGAAAGAGGTTGAAAAAAAATGAACAGACCCCAATTTTCCAGGGAAAATGTATTGAAATGTAAGTAGTCTTGAGCTGTAAGAGATTATGAACCCCTGCAAGGGTGGTGGGCCTGGACTGAAAGAGATATGGTAATCAGAGTTCTGGAAGAGTAGCTTCTATTTTCCATCTGCTATATTCTCCTCAATGGCTGGCCAAACAAATTGTTCTATTACCTTGGTCTCTCTTTGTCCAGTGGACAAGGTAAAATAATAAATGAAAGATGAGTAAACAAAGCAAAAGAATATGAAAATAAAATACCTTTCATCTTGAATATGGCATCAGAATTTGACAGGGTTAAGTTCACCAAGAAGGAAAGAATCATTGGTATTCGGGAGGTACTGACACTAAAACCTGTAGCTGTTGAGTAGCATCCCTCACTTTTGTATCTAACCTTTACAAAATCCTCTCACAGCTACCACTTCTTTAGTAAATGCAGATTTGATGGACCCAACTCTCACCAAACTTCCTTAACCACTGTCATTACCAGAACATCCAGAGTTTCTTGTAAGGTGAAAAACTGAATTATTGAAGAGTGGAAAAGACATTATATAATCCTCTTTCTCCAGAAGAAAGTCATATGTTATAAAATGTCAGACAGCATTAAACTCCCCTCAGTCAAAATGAATGAAAACTCCCCTCAGTCAGCATAGGGCTGAGTAAGAGTGAATCTCCCAACATGCATCTAGACCCTGAGCTATCACAGAAGCTTTGGGATGGGTGCCATCAACACTGATAGAGAGTCTGGGTGTTTTTTTTCCCTTCACAGACACAAGAGTTCTTTTAGGAATTACCCTTAGCAAGCTACCTGTCTTAGACTTTTCAGAGAGAGCATGTTTCATAAAGGGATAGGGGAAGATTTGCCATATTTTTCACCTCTAAAAAAACTTCCTCTCCAAAATGGTGGTGTTAGCAAAACTTCCTGTGCAGAACATTCGCTTCTCAACTCTAATTATAGATCTGAAATTCAGGCAAAATGAAAACAAAGAGATTCTGAAGGAGCCACAAGAAAGTGTCACAAGTTAATTCAGTGTGATTTCCTTCCTTGCCTTCTTGTTCACAAGAGATCATTGAGCAAGGAGGAACTGCATCAGTTTCATACAGATTAACATGGCCAGACACAGGCTAAGGAAAATTGTGGGGCAGAATTTATTCTTGGGGGATGCTTGGCATCTTCTGACGTCCTTGCATCCCTCTGGCACCAACAACATTCCCTATTGCACAGTGTTCCATTAACCTCTTACCGCTCCCTGTGCCAATTGCTCCTTGTCTCTGACTCTAACCACCACCAGGTAGAAACACCAGGCATCATCCAGATTTTGGATGCATCACTCACTTCTCTGTCCCATGAAAACTTCCCCATTGTCTCTCTCCTGCTCTAAGGTGCCATAAGAGGGTAGCCAGCTTATTGGGAAAACCCAGATAAATGTGTTCTAATTAAACGGAAATAAGCCTATATGTGTTGCCTCTCTCAGGGCATGTGTATATTATAGAGTGCAGGTGTCTCGTCTGCAGGAAACAAGCTCCTGAGGATGGAATTTCAGATTTCACAGGCAGGACAATATGAGAAATATTTAGAGGTAGCTCTTGACTCACGCTTAAAAGGCAACCACCTAATCGTCTCATGCCTTAAGACTAACACTGTATGTCAAGACTTTGAAAAAGGAAGAGTAATAAACCCCAAATTGTGCATCCTTCAGGAAAACCCTGAAGTGGCAATTAGGAAAAAAACAGGAAAAAAAAACATATGAGAAGTCAGGAAAATATTTGTGTGATGTTTCACTTTATGGGAAAACAAAGTATTAAACTGTAGATAACGTTAGAACTGAAAAAAAACCTTGCAATCAACTGTTTTCACCTCCCTCATTTTGCAGAGGAAAATGGTGAAGTCCAAACACTTGCTCAAGATTACATCATGAATCTGTGTCAGAACCAGAATTAGAATTCAGGTCTCTGTGACTCCCAGTCCAATGCTGCTTCTAGTACACTTCATTAGTATCCAATTTCATGGATGGTCACTCGACACCTGTATCTGGTTAGATACCCAGAGGCAAGAAAAATAATTTTCCAATGCCTTTATCCATACATCATGCATCATCAAATTTGAATTGTGAATTGTCTACACTTCAATTCATCCCTTTCTATTTACAGAATTAAAAGAGAATCTCAAATCAATGTTGACAAAATTACCATCTGACAAAGACCAATCTAAAAGGAAAGACCCGGGGCTAGGTAGGTTCTCTAAAATGCATGTGCAGATGTGATGGACAACTGGCTTGAGGACGTCAATTTGGAAACTATTCCATTAAAAATGAGAAACTATAGTGCAAATAATATAAAAATAAAATTAGTTCTTTCCACATAGCTGGGAGAAAAAAACAACCCACTGCATCAAACAGAGATGGGTAACTCCCATCCTCCTCTTTGAATATCGGATCATGTCATCCTGCCTGGGAGAGCTCCAATTGCTGGAGATCTGTGACTCCTCCGATCACTGGTTGCCAATTATCTCACAGCTGTTTCTCTTTCAAAGGACACACCCCAAGCCCTGCTCTGTCTTTACATTAAATGAAGCACAAAGCACAATCCAAGAGAGAGCCAAAAATGCCCTAAGGAAATAGTTCAAGCTTGGGATAACGCAATCAGCATTAATCTTCCCAGTCCCCCTGTGTGGGCAAAACTCTTTAGATGAGGTAGGAGAGCTAAACTATCGTCTGCAGTGTAGACTTAAAGCAATACAGGAATAGGGTCAGCAAATCTACTTATTTACTCTTGACAATCACTGGTGTCCTTGAAAGAAATCTCATTCATTCTCTGGTCCATCTCACTGCCTTGCCGACTTTGTTAGAAAATTCCTATCTTCTATGGGGAATGTGTCCACCTTATAATACCTTCCCCCAGTTTCCCATCATATAACTTGAAGACAAAAACTGCACCATCAACTTGCTAGAGTTTAGTGGAGTTGGTTATTTGGAGTTGTTTTTGTTGTTGTTGTTATTTTAAGTAAAGCTTTCCACAGTTTTTATGATGAAAATATCTCAGTTCTTGTTCTCTGATGGATTCTTCCATCTCTTTATCCCCTCTCAAAATATTGTAATTTCTGGATAAACCAACACAGACACCTGCTTCGAATCATAAGCTATAGATAGTGTGATCAAATGTTCTAATTAGGCAACTTGATTTTTTCACAGTCATAGTTTTGACGTCTTTTCATATCCATGTATACAAATTTGTAGGTAGGATGACAATATACTTTATCCAAACAAAGATACTTGTTGAATGCCAGGAGATGCTATGAATAATTCAGTGGGACGACCATGAACTGGAGGGGTTCTGGGTGAATTAGAACATTTGGGACCAGGTGTGGTGTCTCACACCTGTAATCCCAACACTTTGGGAGGCTGAGGCAGGTGGATTACTTGAGGTCAGGAGTTCAAGACCAGCCGGGCCAACATGGTGAAACCCCATCTCTACTAAAAATACAAAAACTGGTTGAGCATGGTGGCAGGTGCCTGTAATCCCAGCTACTTGGGAGGCTGGGGCAGGAAAATCGCTTGAACCCAGGGGGCAGAGATTGTAGTGAGCTGAGATCATACCACTGCATTAAAAAAAAAAAAAATTGGTCAAGCTATCTATAGACCTTGATTTGAAACTCATCTCTCTGTGTGTACATTAGAGAGAAGTTTTGCTCTTCTGATGCAATACATATTCCTTCCTTTCTTTTCTCTGAAGATTTGAAAACTTCACTACCATGGGAAAATAACATTCCCCCATTTTCCTACTGAAATGAACCTCAGAAGGTTAATAAGGGAAAGTTCTCTCCTATTTACTTTTTTTTTTTTTTTTTTTTTTTTTACAGAGTCTTGCTCTGTTGCCCAAGCATGATCTTGGCTCACTGTAGCCTCTACCTCCCGGGTTCAAGCAATTCTCCTGCCTCAGCCTCCCTAGTAGCTGGAATTATAGGCGTGTGCCACCACACCTGGCTAATTTTTGTATTTTTTAGTAGCGATGGGGTTTCACCACATTGACCAGGCTGGTCTTGAATTCTTGACCTCAGGTGATCTGCCCACCTCGGCCTTCCAAAGTGCTGGGATTACAGGCATGAGCCACCACACCTAGCCTCTCCCATTTACTTTTAAGTAGAGCAAGTTTGGTATCTCATCCAAAGACTTCGCAAATTTTTGGGTAGCTCATGATTTACAACACAGTCCTCCTAAGCCCATACGCTATGTGATGACCAAGTAGTGACTACTTGGTCTCCTTGCTTAATCAGTGAGGGCCTCTGCCTCTTGGATACTGCTTCTTCTCTTACTGAAAATAAGAGGAAATAAGAGGATAAAGCTGATACCCGTCAGCTGAGTGGCTGAGTCAGCCAAGAAGGGGTTGGCAGAAGAATCCTTTCAGCTCTGGCACCCTGCCATTTGTTTGTGAAAGGTCACTGGGTGTCATCTCCTCATTGAAATCAATGCAGATGGCTTCACACAAATATTGACAAAATGAAATAGAACCAAATGGGAAGAAAAACCTTAAGGGATTTGAGGTATACATAATCAATACTCTGTTAAAACCCTCCTTTTAAAATTGCATTAAGTGTAAAGAATAAAATGAATCAGGAAGAAACAGCAGCAATTATCTTTCATTGAGTGCACCTGGAGCAAGAAAAAGTCTTGCCACAAAAAAATATATAATTAAAATACCTTAACAATTCGAGCAGGAAAGCTTTGTTTAAAGAAGGTGATATTTTGTCCTAGTCCTAGGCATTTGCCATCAGTCTTCATTTATATCAATTTTTATTTCTACAAATTCAAAGTCCAATTGAATGAGTGATGAAAGGTCATGTTCTTTGTTCTGTCCATTTTTAAAAAACTTTTAAAAGCAAAATATAAGGAGAGAAGCAGTTATTTTTAAAATTACTTTTTTATAATACCCAACTAATCTTCAGAGACAATTCCAACATTTTTTGTTCTTATAAGAACAGTTTGTGATGTAGTGAAAAGAGCATGAGAGAGGTTCTAGCCCCTCTTTTGTCCCCCATTAACTAGGTTATGGGGGGTGGGATGACAAGAATAATGGAGAGTGGTTAGTACACTTTGACACATTAACCTCTCTGGGCTCGGCTTTCTCATCTGTAAAATAAGCAAACATACTAGGTGTCTCCGAGAATACTTCCGGAACATGCAGCTACACATTTCATAAAAAAGCAAGCAGTATGCCTGTTATTTCTCACACATCAAAAGTCAGCCCATAGTCCGTAAAAGTCACCCTGTAGTTCATTGTCTCTGCATAGAGGGATTACTGGTTCTCTAAATTTGGAAGTTTAACCATCCAGGCTGACTTTGTTACAGAAAGTACGTGGCAAGCACTCCTTGGCCAGAAAGGCTGCGTAGAGTCAGGCATTTTATGCACTTGCCTCCTGCTTGTACACAGCTATAAAAGGGTTGTTGCCCCCTAACGAAGCCAGGTCCTCTTTAAAGGCTCCCGCATGAGTAAACAACCAATAGCAGAGCTTTTTCTCTTACTTGATGATATTTGTGATATTAACTGAGAGACAGGGTGCAGAAAGTTTGAGCCTGATTATTAGTCACCCATTTTTCTTCTCTAACTTCTGAACTAAGTAAGAAAAGACACAGAAGAATGAGGGAGGATCAGCATGTCAGCTTTATTACTGGTAAAGTAATGGAGAAGACAGCTTGGATCTGCAGCCACAAATGAGCTTTGAATACTTTTCCCTGTGCGCTGAATTGCCAACCCCAAACTTCAGAAACACAATATCCCAGGTGAGCATACAGCAATCAAGGGGCACAAAGGGTGCATCTGAAAGAGAGAAGGAAGTTGAGGCCTCAGGTTCACACTCATAACCGGATCTCACAACTTTGATAAACCTCTCTTGGGGAGGAGTGAGTGAGGATGGTAGAGGAAATGATAGAAGTTACCTTCCCATGATTTTTCCCTCTTGGAGTCAAATGTAAATTGACTTCTTGTAAATTCCCTGAGGATGTCTCTGTTTGTTCACAGCTAAATCCCAAGTCTGTAGATTTCAACAGATATCCACTAAAAAATGAATGAATAGAAACAGGAGAACTAGGGAATACAGTTTTCCCTAACAGTAAGAGGTTCTTTGAAATTATTTCTACAGCACAACTAGCTACCCAAGGGTGCCTTGGTGCCTAAAAAGGGTAAGTCGTCAAGGCACCCAAAATACTCAAGGGTCTTAGAGAGACTGTAGAGAGAAGTTCACTGGATTCCAAGGCATTAAAGTGGGTTCTTGTTCAGGATTAGGCAGAGAATGGCAAGTTACAAATCTTCTGAACTCTAGTTTTATCATCTATAAAAATGGCCCCTTCTAACATTATTACTTTTAGAGTCTAGATAACAAAGATTGAGAATAAATGCTGGCAGAATAGCATATATTTCCTGTCAGCTCTACGGTCCAGATCCCCTAATATTCAGATGTTGTTCTATTTGTTGTTATTGCCACTACTTTACCATACCCATATATCCTGTTTCTCCAGAGACATAAACCAACTGGACAAGTTCCTGTAAATTCACAATAATTGCTAATTTATTTCTATATTACAAATGCTTTGCACTGGTTTGGGGAAGAAAAAAAATCCAATTTAAAATTAGGATCTTGTTTTTGAAAGTAATGGTATTAAAGTCAATTCTTAATATCAAAAATAGATTTAAAAGTAAGTTTGGATTAAATCAGCAGTATTTGTACTTGGAATAGACATTGGGAACTATGACAGCATCTTTGCAAAGATCTAAATATTATTAAATTTCAATTTTGTTCTTTACTGCTTCTCTGAATTACAGACATGCTGAATGCAGACCTCAATTTAAGCCTTCTCAATTTTCTTTTTAAAATTTTGTACCAAATAGATATTCTCCAAGGAATGCTCAGCATATTCATTTTACTTTCTCTCTTAGTAATTTCACGTGCAAAAAGATGGACCATTTGCTAAGCTTAAAGAACATACTAATGAAACTACAAGTTAGAAGCAGGCATGGATCAGATGTATTTTACTTTCTAATGGCTATTACAGCTATACAAAAAGGATAAGGCTACAGAGATGGATTTGAAGGTTCATAGGGAATATAAAATCATGACGCCCTCCAAGCCAATATCCTAGATAGGAAAGGAGCCATTCTGTGACTTTTGTGTCCCAGAAAATAACTCCCCTCATCTGCAAAGACTGGCAGCACCGCTGGTTCAGATCTTCCATTACACTAGACCAGTGGTTCTCAACCAGATTTTGAGATTTTGAGTCCCTTTCTCCCCAGGGAACATTTGGCAATGTCTGAGACATGTTTGGTTGTCACAGCCAGGAGAGACATCTATGTGCTATTGGCATCTAGTGGGTAGAGGCAGGTAGGCTGCTAAACATCCTACAATGCAAAGGACAGTCCCCTACGATAAAGAATCTGTACCAAAATGTCAATGCTTCCTTGGTTTGGAAAGTCTGCACTAGACTCAGTATTGGGAAGTCTTCTGGACTTGTGCTATGGGATGACTTGGGGAGGAGTTGTAGGAGGGATAAGTCTTCGGTTGAGCCTTAACAAGATGGGTATGATTTGGGCCATGAAGGGGCATTCCAGGAGAGAATTTTAATGGACAAAAAGGGCTGTAAGCCAACACATGCATGGAATGTTGAGGGAAAAATGATCAAGCCAGCTTATCCAAAAGGAGAGTCCATATTGGTATACAAAGCAGTGAAGCAAGATTTGGGAGAAATTTACACATGTTACATTAAAATTTTGAGCTTTAGCCTTACATTTAGCAGCACAAAATTGACAACTTTACAACAGGAAATTAATAAATATTTTACCCGCTTTTTTTTTTTCTTTTCTTTTTTTTTTTTTTGAGATAGAGTTTTACTCTTGTCGCCCAGGCTGGAGTACAATAGCGCTATCTCGGCTCACCGCAACCTCCGCTTCCCATGTTCAAGTGATTCTCCTGCCTCAGCCTCCTGAGTAGCTGGGATTACAGACATTCACCACCACGTCCGGCTAATTTTTGTATTTTTAATAGAGATGGGGTTTCTCCACGTTGGTCAGGCTGGCCTCAAACTCCCAAACTCAGGTGATCTGCCTGCCTTGGCCTCCCAAAGTGCTGGGATTACAGGCTTGAGCCACCACACTTGGCCTTTACCCACTTTTGAAATGTAGCTGCCTTGATCTAGTCACAGTAGTCTCATTGTATATTGACTACTATAGAAAGTAAAATACAAACTAGAGATGGAAAGGCAGGAGATAAAGAGGTCATAATAATAGGTTATCATAATACAAATATAGGAGCCAAAATTACAATAATGATGGTCAGAAGGAAGGAAAAGGAAAGGAAAGGAAAAGGAAAAGAGAAAAGAAAGGAAAAGAAAAGAAAAGAAAAAGATATCGCAGAGGATAAAAGATCTGGCTATTTCTCAGAAAGTTTGCTGAGGTAAATGAAGGAACTTGGAGGTGGGAAGCTGAGACTCAAAGACCCAGGAACATACTGAAGATGAACGTCTGGGCAGAAAGTGAGTCAAGGACCAGACTGGTGATAAAGGCCAAAGAATGGCACTGAATAAAAACTCAGAGTAATGCAGCATCAAGTCACATACTAACCAGGTGAACAGCAATAAATTATTGTCTCCCCAACATCACATGCACATTCCTACTTCTGATCCTTTCCTCATGAGAATTAGTGCCTCTAATATTATCCCCTCTGTCTCCACTCCCCAAGTAAGACCCATCTTTGAAGCCCAGCTGAAAATGCATCTTCCTTATCAATACTCTTTTTGTTATCGCGCAGCAAGAATATAGAAGATTGCCCAATATTCAGTCTAGAATGGTTCAAAAAGATTTGAACCTAAGGAGACATGAATAATAGTCACAGATTAGAGATATATCCTAGGACACAAGCAGACACGGGTCGGAAATCCAGTAGCCAAACAGCTCAACACCAAGAAAACCTACACACCAAAGACAGGCAGCCAGGAGACTCTCAAGCAGACAGAGGAAAAAACAAAGGGGTAATATAAGAAGTAGAGTTCAGCGGCAACAAAAGCCAAAATTGACAAATGGGATCTAATTAAACTAAAGAGCTTCTACACAGCAAAAGAAACTACCACGAGAGTGAACAGGCAACCTTCAGAATGGGAGAAAATTTTTGCAATCTACTCATCTGACAAAGGGCTAATATCCAGAACCTACAAAGAACTCAAACAAATTTACGAGAAAAAAACAACCCCATCAAAAAGTGGGCAGGGGATATGAACAGACATTTCTCAAAAGAAGACATGCATACAGCCAACAGATACATGAAAAAATGCTCGTCATCACTGGCCATCAGAGAAATGCAAATCAAAGCACAATGAGATACCACCTCACACCAGTTAGAATGACAATTATTAAAAAATCAGGAAACAACAGGTGCTGGAGAGGATGCGGAGAAATAGGAACACTTTTACACTGTTGGTAGGATTGTAAACTGGTTCAACCATTGTGGAAAACAGTATGGCGATTTCTCAAGGATCTAGAACTAGAAATACCATATGACCCAGCCATCCCATTACTGGGTATATACCCAAAGGATTATAAATCATGCTGCTATAAAGACACATAGACACATATGTTTATTGCAGCACTATTCACAATAGCCAAGACTTGGAATCAACCCAAATATCCATCAGTGACAGACTGGATTAAGAAAATGTGGCACATATATACCATGGAATACTATGCAGCCATAAAAAAGGATGAGTTCATGTCCTTTGTAGGGACATGGATGCAGCTGGAAACCATCATTCTCAGCAAACTATCGCAAGAACAGAAAACCAAACACCGCATGTTCTCACTCATAGGTGGGAATTGAACAATGAGATCACTTGGACTCTGGAAGGGGAACATCACACACCGGGGCCTATTATGGGGAGGGGGGAGGGGAGAGGGATGGCATTGGGAGTTATACCTGATGTAAATGATGAGTTGATGGGTGCTGACAAGTTGATGGGTGCAGCACACCAACATGGCACAAGTATACATATGTAACAAACCTGCACGTTGTGCACATGTACCCTAGAACTTAAAGTATAATTTTAAAAAAACTTCAAATCCCCCCAAAAAAAGAACTAGTGTTCAGTTACAAAGGGGAAGAAAAATATTAAGAGGAGTGTGATCAACCATCCAGTGTAATTGAGTGTCCTGGTTAAGAACGGGAGTTTCAGGGAGTCAGACAGACCAGGCTTGAATCCTGGCTTATTATTTTCAGATCATCAGCACTTCATTAACTTTCCTGGGTTGTTTGCTGAGCTATAAAATGGAGAGAACTATATCCACCTCATGGGATTATTGTCATTAAATATCACAGGATTAGTGTCACATAAATGCAAAAGAAAAAATGTTAAGGTGTTTTTCTCTTTTGTCTTTGATTACATGGCATTTGCCTTAGTCCCCTGCTTCACAAATTTTAATGTTCACATTTAACACATGAAGATTTTGCTGAAATGCAGATTCTGATTCAGTAGGACTGGGTAGAGCCTGAGACTCTACACTCCTGACAGGTTCTGCGGCTGCGGCTGTTGCTGTGTAAACCATGCTTTTAGCTGCAAGACCCTAGTGAATTGAGATATATTCGGCTTCTGACATTCAAAACTAGGATTTTGGGATGAGATTGTAGACACGTAAGCAGGTTCAGTAGCTAGACCCTAACGTTTAATGTAAATTTTGTCCAGATTTGAAGAGGAAGCGGGAAGTCAATTTCTTTCCTCCCCTTGAGGATTGTGGGAAGAGGACGTCAGAGGTAACTGAGCAAAGTGGGGAAATGCATGCCTCAGTGCTGGTATCTTCCCCCCCGAGAGGGAGAGGTGCACCAGATAAGTAAGGGTAATACTGAGGGGAAGATTTTGCTTTCCCAAGCTGCCCTGGGTTTCTGTGTTGGTTTGGTAGGGTTCCACAATAGCTGAGATTCTGGCATGGAAGGGATTCAGGGAGGATCTTCATAACAGTAGTGAAGTGCTCCAAGCAAACATCCTTGGGCTGAGACCAAATGAGGGTCACAGCTAGACCTCAAAGCAGCCCCTAGATCAGCTGTAGAGAAGTGAAGCTAAGTCAACCAAGGAGCATGACCACAGCCTGCCAGAGCAAAAGAGAAGAGCTACCAACTGTAGCCATCAATGTCAGCAGAGCAAGCAGCACCCCAGTGCACAAGGGGTGTTGGCCTGGAGACCAGAAGAAGAAAGGACATCACCGCTAAGGACCATGGGTCTTTCATGTTGCCCTAAGATCATGTAAAGCCACCCTCTCCCTGCATATCCCTAAACAACATTTCAGAAAAGAAATCTCAGAGTGAGGAAGGGTAGAAGGCAATCTCAGAAGCTGAGCATTTCTATCCAATAGAGACTCAATACTATCTAAGAGAGTCATTTAATTAATGGAGTTGGACTAATTTGGAATTGAATTGGACAGTTAAATCATTTTCCCCAATGGGCTGGGAGTTGGGTAGAATGCCAGACTTCTTAGAGACAAAATAAAGATATTACATTTTTCTCTAATCATCCAAGTTATAGAGTAAGTTACATTTGCAACCACAATATATATAAATTTTTTTTACATTCGCACTGCAAATATAAAGTGCTTAGCAATGTGCTTGCTCTACAGAAAGTGATGGGTAAATGATAGCTGGGTTAAACAGGTTAAGTAAAGACTGAGAGAAGGTCACTGGATTCTGCAATTAGGAAGATATCATTCCCTTTTTGGAGAACAGTTTCAGTAGAATGATGGAGATGGAAACTAGCTACAGAGTGTGTTCAGCCTAAGTGTGAAAGCCATTATACTCCAACATCCTGCAATGCTCAGCATAGCTCTCATTTTCTGTAGAGGTAGGAAAGGGTGTGAATAGAATAGAAGATGAAGTCTACAGACACCCCAGGGTCAGGGCTCAGTATTATCATCCATTGAGTTGAAGTATCCCTTAAGGGAGTTTAAATTCTATTTTTGGAAATTGGCTCCAAAGCAATTCTTTTGATGAGAATAGGTTTTTTGCTAAGTGTGAGATAGCAGATAAATACAAAAAACCACATCATGCATTCCAAAGCTGTAGCCATGAATGTTTCATTTAAAAACAATCCTAAAAAAATAGTTCATTCTGGACACCCTAAAATTGTTTTTTTTTTTTTTTAAGTTGAAGCTTTCATCACTTCACAGTCTTGATGGGGCCCTAGATTTTCTCGAAGCACTTTTGTCTCTCTTATCTTAGATAAAATTAGTTGTTCACTAATGCTACCGGGCATAGAGGTCCCCTAATGACCAGTGAATGGTTATGCTGCTGCTCTCTGAGCAGCACAAATCATTCATTCAGCAGTGGAGTAGTCACTTTTTGAGACACTGTGAGATAAGGAGACAGCCTAATTTTGCCATTATTCAATTTTACCGGTACGCACAGCCCACCTGGTTGCTCAGGCGTCTCATCCAACTCTTTTTCTTCTTCTATCACAAGCAGTGCTCCCAGGACTTCCCTTGCATCTGTTCTCCCTGACCACTCCTCTTCTCCTCTTCCTCCTTCTTATCCCCCTATCAAAATGTGCTAGTTGTATGTTCCATGATCTCAGGCCCACTCCCTCCCAGGTTCAAAGGCAGTGATGCTTTCAGATGACCTGACATCATCACTCCTAGGTATCTTAGTTGCCTTGTAAAAATACTTAGTGTCACACAAAAAGATGCACAACATCATTAGTCATTAGGGAAAACAAATCCACTCATTCTCATTAGGATGACTGTAATCCAAAATGTGGAAAATAACAAGAAAAACGAGTGTTGGCAAGAATGTGGAGAACTTGGAACCCTTGTACATTACTGGTGGGGATGTATAATGGTGCAATCTCTGTGGAAAATGGTTGGTTCCTGAAAAAGTTACACATAGAATTATCACATGACTCGCAGTTTTACTCTTAGATATATACACAAAAGAATTGAAAACAGGAACTCAAATACCTGTACACAAATATTCACAGTATTATTCACAATAGCCAAAGATGGAAAAATCCAAATGTCCATCAATGGATAAATGGCTAAATTATGGCATATAAATATAATAGGATATTATTCAACAATAAAAAGGAATGAAGTACTGATACATGCTATAACAATATGGATGAACCTTGAAAACATTATCCTAAGTCAAAGAAGCCAGATGCAAAAGTCACATAGTGTATGATTCCATTTATATGAAATTTTGAGAATAGGTAAATACATAGAGGCAGAAAATAGATTAGAGGTTGTTTAGGGCTGAGGGAAGGAAAGGATGCAGAGTAAATATTAAGGGGAATGGGGTTTTATTTTGGGATAATAAAAATATTTTGGAACTAAGTAGAGGTAGTAGTTGTTCAATATCATGTATGTACTAAATACCACTGAATTGTTCACTTCAAAGTGATTAATTTTATGTTGGGCTAATTTCAGCTCAATTAAAAAAAAAAAAAAAAAAAAAAAAAGCTTATGACCATTAAAAAGTAACCAAAAGTGAGAATACATGACCTATAAACATTTTGAGAGCAGGAGTTGGAACTCATGAAATTTTTATTTCCTATAGAGACTAGCAAAATGCCTGGTATACAGGTACTTAACAAATACCTGTAGAATGAAAGAATGGGTGAATGAGTCTCCAGTACTGTCTAAAGTAGTTTGTGGCCGGCAGCCACAAGGCAGCTGCCAGGTCAGCATCTCACCTGGTGATGACTTCACCTAGGAGTGGCAAAGCATCTGTGGGCTGCAAAGTCTTTTCCTTTGTCCCATTACTTTGAGATTTAGTAACGTATCTGTGCTATTCTTTTTCTCAACTTAAAATTGCACATTTTGCAATCCTGGTTAGAGAGATGCCACTGACTGAAATATTCTGCATCAAGAGTGAATAATGTCAGCATCTCATTGTCGAAATTTTCCTTGCCACAAAGTTTTCATGTTCTTACAGAGAATGTTCCAGTTTAATGTTGAGTCCCTTAAAATACAGAGTGGCAACTTATTGCAAGGGAGAAATAACTCTGTTGTAGTACCGGGTGAATAAACCCATTAAACACACAGGTGAATTTCCTAAAATAAGTTGACTCTTATACCTAGGCCCTGATTCTAGGCCGAATTCATTTTGTAACCCATCCAGTATCTCCAGTTCGAAAATCTCTTTCATGACATTCTTGCTTTCTCTATTGCCCAAACTAACTGTAGGTGAGACAACTTCAGATGACTTTTTTTGAGTTTTAAATACTTTATAATAATTGTGAGCATCTTCCCCAAGCCAAATATGGAATGAAGACAGGATTCCGTGGAGTTTTTGTCTTTTGTTTCAGTGACATAGCATTTTCGGAATTTCAATACAAGTTTATCAATATCAGCTAATACAACTGTTGCCCAAAGCCCAATATGCTATGGAGGGAGAGTTTTAATGGGAAATATACTTAAAACCTAACTGTAACAGTATTCTTGGAAGCCACAACTTATACTGCCTAAAAGATCTTTGTCTTTCATAATATGATGTCCAGATCTACCCTGGTGATTGCTCTCAAAATGAAAATGTAGGTAGGGTTTTGTCATTTACCAAGCAAATTCACATATCTCTTCTAATTTGATCTTTCCAACTGCCAGTGAGCTAGTTGGGGTAATTAGTGTTGTCTCTATTTTTTAAATTCAGAAACTGAGATTTAAAAGCTTTAGGGATTGGTTCAAGGCCACATACTTAGTAAAAGCACAGACTAGGCTTGAATCTAGATTTTTTAAAGCCAGAACTCCAGCCTCTCATTCTTATACCAATGCTTCTAATCTCTTTGTTCCCCATAACACTATGTGAGATCCATTCCCTAGAAACATCAGGAAACCACCAAGATAATTGAAGAGTTTTGCTGAAGAAATCTGGGCTGCATTACTGTATTGTTTTTTCCCTTGAAGGGAGAGTTACTATGACCTCAGTTCCTGCTGCAGCCCCCAGTGCTTTTTGCATAGAATTGGCAAGATTAAAGACACCATGGGACACAATTAAGTTTCTCTTTCAAGTTATCCACCTGTTGTCTATACAGCTGCTGTTTACTGAAGGCTCAGCAAAGAGTAGTGGGATTCTTATCCTATTTTTATTGTAATTTCTAACTTCTTGCTATTCCCTGGTCTATTTTCTATTAAGTACATTTCTCCCATGCACAAATGTCTACCCTTTCCAAAAGGAGGGAAACTTTATATCATTTGTTGTGATATCTGTGATTTTTCTAGTTCGTGTATTTCCTTTCTTTCTCTCCTATAGTTAATAGTTTCACCGCATGGTGCCTTAGCAGAGTACAACACACATTCCAGTGAGTTTTCTGCTCTCGGTTACTGCAGAGTGTCATGATGTAACAGGACTCTTCACCAGTCTGCGACTTCCCACTGCCTCCACACAACCCAGAGGTGGACTTCCCCAGCCCCGAGTTCTGCACGGATCATGGATGGGCCCAGCTGAACTTCTGTAATACTATTTGATTCAGGTAACTGCCAGTGCTGGTTCTAATTCTAAATCTTGAGAAAGTGCCAAGTTTGATGAAGAAAATATCCCCAGTGGTCCCTCCTCTCAGGAGGTCACTCTGTATCAACTCCGTGCTTTCTTCTTTCTAGGACTTCCTTCCCTGCTGGGAGTGAATTGGCAGGGCTGGACACTGAACAGTTTCATTAACACCTGCTTTGTTTCTGCTCTTCTGGACCACACCAGTGGGAGAGATGACAGGCAGCTAGCGCACCTCCATGACTCCAGCCCATGGCCTCAGTGCATTCTCTTTTATTCACAACTCAACCTCCTCCCCAAATGGACCCAGTTACTGTCCTCCACATGAGCTCCACAACAATTTCTGTCACATTCTTGTGACTGCAAGAAAGTCAATACTGTTCAGCCTCCCTTTCTGATTTTCCTAAGTCATTCCAGTATTGCCAA